>NW_027507748.1:341889556-342319556 GCF_037356315.1 Lithobates pipiens | reverse complement strand
AGAGATGACAATAATCTGGGATTTGGACGCAGGATGATGCTCCACATCCCATCGCTGACAATGTTCTGCGATCTGGGGTGACACTAGGTGCAAGATGATGCTCCACACCCCATGCCTGATAATGATCTGGGATCTGGGTGCAGGATGTTGGACCAGATCACTTTGCTGACACTAATCTGCGATCTGGGTGCAGAATGATGATCCACATCCCATTGTTGACAATTATATGGGATCTGGGGTGACATCGGGTGCAGGATGATGCTCCACATCCCATGCCTGACAATGATCTGGGATCTGGGTGCAGGATGCTGGACCAGATCACTTTGCTGACACTGATCTGGGGTGACAGCAGCTCCAGGATGATCCCATTGCTGACAACGATCTAGGATCTGGGGTAACCCTGGTTGTAGGATGATGACCCATCCCAGGTCCCATTACTGACAGCGATCTGGGGTGACACCGGTGGTAGGATGATGACCCATCCCAGGTCCCATTGTTGACCGCGATCTGGGGTGACACCGGCTATAGAATGATGATGAATGGGATGATCGCAGGCTTTACAGGATGTGATGGTGTGCGTGGGGATGGACGATGCGATCGTGTGATGAGAATGACAGCGTTAGTGAAAGTTGTAGTTAGGACTGCAGACTTGTAAAGGAAAAATAAAGCAGATCGGCCGTACCTACCAGGTGACCGCCTTGTCCTGAGCCTGTATAGTACATCGTACGGATTGATCCCTCGTTATTGGTTTAATGTTCATTGGAACGTGTACATGCTGGCTGCAGATCATCTAATCCTGACCCCCCCTTTAATCTTGTAAAACCCCAGATGAGATCATACGTAATTATCGTCGTGCCAGGACACCCCCCCTTTCCCTTCTTCTTCCCTTTTTTTTCTCATTGAATACTCTCAATTAGCGCTGATCAAGTATCATAATAAGAGGAATTAATAATGCATAATTCCAGCCAAACCTGCCCATCTCCCAGGCATGCAGTCCAATGTAAAAATGGCAATGTACTATTTACAAGATTTCTATGTAAACTGCAACAAAAATACACTCCTTACTCCCCCACGTGGTTGTTCGCAAAACAGCATGAATGAAAGGGCTCGTCCAATGGCGGAGCGCGGAGCCGAGTCAATATGTCGCGGGGAGCCAATGGTGGAGAGGCTAGAAGCCAATTGCAAGTTAGAGAGGGTGTCAATCAGAGGGGGCGGGAGCCAATGGCTGAGGCGGTGGGCGGTGCCCGTCGCACGAGCTTCTCTTGCACAGGGCTGGAGCTCGGTTCTAAAGCCCAGAAAGCGAGGAAGTTGCAGCCAGTTAAGGAGTAGGAGCCATGGCTGCAACTGCTCAGTACCTGCCCAGGAATAACACATTGCCTTCCAACCCTCTGATGCATCCGGACTCCGATAGGATGCACCAGGGGACCACCTACAGAGAGGTGCAGAAGATGATGCACCAAGAGTACCTTCAAGGCTTAGCCTCGAACGCCGGCCACCCCATGAGCCTCACTCACCACCAGTGGTTGCCCAATCCCACCAGCGACTGGGGGAGCGGCTCTCACCTGACCGGGCAAGCCGAGCACAAAGGTGGGGTGCAAACCAACAGAGAGGACCTCAGCACGACTTTCCACCACCACAGGTCGCACCTGGTCCACCAACAGACTCCCAGCACTCACGCCTGGGCGCAAGGCGGGGGCCACCACCTGTCTCCGATGTCCCCCAGCTCCAACAGCCACCAGCCTCTCCTCTACTCGCAGTCCTCCTACACGAACCTCAACGGCATGCTGGGGCCCCAGGCTTCTACTTTACACCACAGCATGAGGGACCCCTTGCACGACGAGCCGGGGGTCCTCGACACCCACGTCGAGTCACCCCCCCAGCATCTCAACCACCATCAGGACCACTCCGACGAAGACGCCCCCAGCTCCGACGACCTGGAACAGTTTGCCAAGCAGTTCAAACAGAGAAGGATCAAGCTGGGCTTCACCCAAGCAGACGTTGGCTTGGCCCTGGGCACCTTGTACGGCAACGTTTTCTCCCAGACCACCATCTGCAGGTTTGAAGCCTTGCAGCTGAGTTTCAAGAACATGTGCAAACTCAAGCCCCTGTTGAACAAATGGCTGGAGGAGACCGATTCCACCACTGGGAGCCCCACCAACCTAGACAAGATCGCAGCCCAGGGAAGGAAAAGGAAGAAGAGGACCTCCATAGAAGTTGGGGTGAAGGGAGCCCTGGAGAACCATTTCCTAAAGTGTCCTAAACCCTCAGCCCATGAGATCACCAGCTTGGCAGACAGTCTCCAGTTGGAGAAGGAGGTGGTGAGAGTTTGGTTTTGCAACAGAAGGCAGAAAGAGAAAAGGATGACCCCAGCGGGGGTCCCTCACCCCCCCATGGAGGATGTGTATTCACAAGCAGAGACCCCTCCACTCCATCACACGCTGCAGACCTCTGTACAATGACTAGAACATAGATAAAGAGAGGATGTGGGGGATGAAGTAAGTACTTTTGGATTTTACAAAAGAAAAAAAAATCCTAACGGGACCCCTAGAAAGAGACTGGAGTACCTTTGGCCAGAAGAATAAATTAAGACACCACCATAAAAATCCCTTTTCCTAAACCTTTTTTTTTTTTTTTTTTTGGTACACCTCAGCTCATCTAATAATCTTATTTCTTCTTGAAGGTAAAAAAAAAAGGAGAAGGGGAGGGAAGTAATTTATTGATTCAGAATATTGTGGGATAGAGGCAGATTCTAAGAACTGTGAATATTTTTATTATTAATGTAAATTCTCATTCTCACAAATTTGTTGGCAGCTTTGAATGGAAATGTGTGTTATTTATTAATTAGACTATTTAGCTCCTGAAGTGCAGTACAAGGGAACTATCTCTGGCATGGAAGTGGATGCTATAAACCCCTGTTGTTTTTAAAACAAAAAATAAAGTAACACTTATTTATTCAGATCCACAAAGTTTCTTTAAAAAAAAATAATAATAATAATTAAATTAAATATCCAAAGTTTTATTTAATTCTGTTTTTTTATTTGTTATTTTTGGTATTATGTGTATGTTTTTAAAGTCATTGGCAAATACCCTATTTAAACCAAAAAAGTACATCATGGGACAGGCAGCAAAGTGATGCTGCTATGTATTAATTAAGGAGATTCATACATTATTTAGGATCCTTATTAATTGGCATAGTTATACTATGACTTTTAAAGTCAGAATGCCAGTTCGCTGTTTAATATTAAGTCTTTCTCATAATGCCATTAAAGATACATTTACTGTATCAATATGCTTTAATAGATTACACAACCTCAGACAATTGCCTAGCTCTATAAAAGCTAACATAAATAAATAAATAAATAAATAAAAAGAAGTATAAGGTGTATACTCTACTAAAGGATTACAAAACCTCAGACAATTGCCTAGCTCTATAAATGCTAAAAAAAAAAAAGAAGTATATGGTGTATACTCTACAAAAGGGGAATAATTAAAAAAAAACAAAGATCAAAGGATACTTACATATTCCATTATAAAGCAAATAAATTAAAAAAAGAGGAGAAATGTTTTTTTTACTTAACATTGACTTAACATTGTAAATATGTGTTATATGTATACAAATGTATGTTTTTGAAATTTGTGTATTATTTTTTTTTTTCGTTCTGTTTTCATTCTACACACTTTTGTACAATTACTAATTTTAAGAGAATATTTTAATATTATTTCCAGATAAACTTGCCCTTTCTATTTATTTTCACATTTTTTTTTTTTTTTGGCTGTGTAATATACTTTGCAATATATATTTTTTTTTTTCGGTTTGGTGAATTCTGTTTGTAACTTTTACAAATGTAGATTTGCAATTTACTTTTTATATTTATGTTAAAGTAATATTGTATTACTTACATAAAAAAGAAATCCCTTTATGAAAGCCTTGTGTCTTTTTTATATAACTATGTAAATATTATATATGGAAACAACTAGAGTGTTGATATTTGAATTTAAACTCAAAACAAGAATGTCTTAATGATATTTCAAATAAATGCCTATGTATTGTAAAAGTCTGCTTTGCTGCCTCAGCATAAATTATGGTGCCAACAATCCACAATAGCTTGATGATAACATATCAGAAGTCAGTTTTTCGTGATTTTGATAATATGTAACATTCCCACAAACTCAGTAACTTAAATATATAAATAACATATGGTGGATATTAGTATCGGCTGGTAATATATTTAGTTTATGTTGTATATTTTGAAATTGTGTATACTTGGGCATACTAATACGTTTGTTTCAACATATTTAAAATAAAGCCACAAACCTTTATATATATATACCTTTATATATATATATATATATATATATATATATATATATATATATATATATATATATTATAGAGAGAGAGATAGTTTCATTAAGGTGAAAACAGTGAAATTATCTAAATTCTCCTTATCTTATTTTACTTTTTTTCTGACCTGGAATGCTTCTTTAAGCCATAAGCCCTAGGCATGATTATTTAAACCAGAGGCATATATATAGGGATATGTTTTATATGGTTTTAGATTTTGTCTTGGATCAGGTTGAGAATTCATTTATTGTAACTTTGTTTTCCAACTGGACTACAATGTTTTAATCATATGGTGGTGTTTTTTTTTTTTAAAGCAGGTGTAATACTGTAACTTTGAAGTACTGAGAAAAGTTTTCCAGTAGCCTACCTATCAAGCTTTGCCATATAAAGAAGCATCTTGTGTTCCTCTTACTGGAATTGCAAGCTCTATAGCATATACATTATCCCTAGGATTAGAAATCAGACTTACAATATTTTATAATTATGATCTTATGGCGAAGAATCTTCTGAATCTTCTGATGAAGTTCCAGATTTCTCTTACATCTTTCTTAGTTTTTTGTTGTTGTGTTGAAATACCAAGTCATATGCTGCTGAAAATACATATACATATATATATATATATATATATATATATATGTATATATATATATATATATATATATATATATATATATATATATATATATATACATTTTTTAATGTTATGCAAAATCTACTGACCTTACCTAGCCCTTTTCTTTTGTTCTGCCTTCAACAAAAATAGCTTGGTGTCTTCTAGGTCCCATATATTTTTGGTATTTGTGTGAATGCTGCTTATTATATGGCTTTCGCTTTCATCACCTATGCTAAATGAGTAACTTCCTATGTAATGTTGCTTTCTGCACAAATGTTTATTTCTTTTTATTTTTGTTTGCCTTCTCTTGACCCTACAGTTTTGAAATCATGTATCCTTTAGGAGGTGCACAATCAGGGTTCCAGTTGCTTAAAAAAAAAAAAAAATGGTCATTGTTGCTTCTATGCCAGTGAATTTGGCCACGCACATTGCATTGTAGCATTTTTGTGCACATGTATAGGAAGAAGGCTTCCTTCCACCTACACCTGTACAGCCATAAGCACTAAAAGCTTGTGACTGTACAGGTGGTTACAGGTTTAAGGGAGTTACTATGAAAATAAAACACACTTCTGGATAAAGGGCAGGCATTGTTGCAGTTGTTGCCAGTTTCCCTGTTTCCCTGTTGTTTTTATTATTAATATTATTATCTTTATTATTATTATACAGTGTACTTTTTAAACAGAAGGCTGTGTAACAAAGAATATATATAAATATAAAGATATTGTTGTTATTATTACTATTATTATTATACAGTGCACCTTTGAAACAGAAGACTGTGTAAAAAAGAATAAATATAAAGATATATATATATATATATATATATATATATATATATGTACACACACACATCTATATATATAGTCTTCTGTTTCAAAGGTGCACTGTATAATAATAATATTCACTAAGACATAAAGCGGCATAGTTTTATATGCTTACATATGCTTACATATGCCTTTAAGTAATTTCTCACACAATGATCTATCTATCTATCTATCTATCTATCTATCTATCTATCTATCTATCTATCTATCTATCTATCTATCTATCTATCTATCTATTTGTTCTATCAATTTCCTATCTGTCTATCTATCTATCTATCTATCTATCTATCTATCTATCTATCTATCTATCTATCTATCTATCTATCTATCTATCTATCTATCTATCTATTTGTTCTATCAATTTCCTATCTGTCTATCTATCTATCTATCTATCTATCTATCTATCTATCTATCTATCTATCTAAAATATGGACAAGTCATGCTTACTTTTGGGACCAATTTTTTTACATTTACTTATAAGTTATTTAGTAGGAAATAATAGCACTGACATACTGCTTTCTGTAGTATGGATGTTTGAAATTCTGTAGAATTTGAACTAATACACCATAACATTATAATATATATCATGGAACCCTAATTTGACACTTTATAAAAATTATTTTCCATGCACGTTACCTGTAAAACATTTTACGAAATGCACCTTATTGATATTAGCACTGTAGCTAACATTGCAAAAAATATCAAGTACACAATGCGATAGATACCAAGTATCTTGTTTATTTACATTTTCATGTCTATATTGAAGTGCAATGTGCATAGATGTACTTTCCAAGAACAATCCTCAGAATTTTTTTTTATTCATACAGCTAATATAGCCTTAGTGCTGACAGATATATTATTATGAAATCTCTATAACTATATAACCCACACAGCATAATATATGTATATGTGATTTAATGTGCACTTATATATATATTTTTTATATTGATGTACTGGAACTAGTTCTAAAACCCCCTGAAAGAGTAGAAATGAACAATTAACACGACTCCATTATTTAGAGAGCAGATGGGTAGTATTAGCCACAGGGAGAAAATAATATAAAATCCATCTTTGGTACAGATAATTTGGTTATTGGCTAATGACTGCTCTCAAATGGCTTGAAGCTAACCTTCCTGGGCACTTTCTCCTTTACCTACTCCAGTATAGACCTGAGTATTGCCAGGAGCTGCTTTCGCTGCTGTTTAATAAGTTCTGAAGTTATCACATGCCTTAGCATTTTAATAACAATTTATACTTAGGCAAAACATAAAAGCAATAATATTTAAATCCTTTTTAGGCTACACAAGCTAACCTCCTGGGAATGGGTTAATTTCATGCATAGCAGATTTCACAGCCCTGTGCCATTAATATATTGTATATTTGAATATATTGCATTTATGTCAACACTGGCAAGGAGGTAAGATGACAAGCTGTGGATTTCAACTTGTATCATGCTGTTCTCTGTAATGTTTTGGCTGCTTGAGTATTAGCACATGCAGAATTTTGAAAATGTTTATCTTGCATGCTACAAAATATTTTATGAGAAATACCACTTTGTGGGTATTTTTGACTTTTCTTAGTTCCTTATTTGGTGTATTTTTAGGTTGTTTAGAAAGCGCTGATTTAAGAGATTCACAATTTATGCAAAGTTTCAGGCTCTACCTTTATGGTGCACCAAAACAGCCTAGTGGATTAAAAGATTTATATTTTATACACTCTATTATATATACTGCTAAAGTTAAACATAGAATGTGGGGCTACTATATTGGCTACTTTTTTCTTTTTTAAAAATTATTCTAGTTTTTCGACAACAACCAATTTCGCTCTATATGGCAACTCTGTTGGTTATAAAATAATTTAAAGTTCTTTTGAACCATAAAATAGCTACATTTTAAAATAAAAAACAGAATGTTAATTAATAAGAAGCCTTGAAGTTCAACACTGTTGCTATTACACAGTGAGAAAAAGCATTTTATTCTCATTTGTGTTGGCTGATAATAGGTTGCATAAAATAGTTTTGGGTAAAGGTTTAAAGTGTAGTTTAACTGTTATAAAGGATTGTTAGTCTAGAGAACCCATCAAACAGCAAGTAAACAGAATAAGGAAAATATTTGTTTTTGTTTTTTTTCCTTAAGGCAATTAAATATTTCAAGTGAGCGAACCTTTGTTAAATCCCGATGTAAGGTTAGCTTTATAAATTGCTGAATTTAGTACAATGTATGAATCAACCTTTGTGGGGAGAAGTCATTTACTGACAATTAAAAAACAGCTATTGGATCTAACAAACAGATGACAGATATTCCCCAAATTCTATTATTCACAAAGGCCTACAAGTTATTATTCTAAGGAGGATTAGAAATGTACAGTTTTGCTTATGCATTGATTTTTGTGGAATAGATGCATTCAGTAGCAATTCTAAACTCATTTGGATCAATTTGTCCTAATAAATGAGTTTTCAAATATTACAAATATTTATAGCGATTCGATTTTTTGCCAAAGGCCCGTAAATTAGTTTTCTTTGGAAAAATAAAGAACTATTTGATAAAATGATAGAGAGTTGGTTTTCTTTTATATTAAATTTTGAATTGCAACAGTGGCTTAAAAGCACCCTGGTTTAATTGACAGATTGAACCTATGTGGGGTTCATTTAGCCATGGGTAGAGTCAAGTGCATCACCTGGCAAGTCCGAATATGGAGGCACCCAAAACGAATAAGGCAAGCAGTCTGATATGTTAAACTCCACATTTTTAAATGATTTTATTCCTCAAACATTAACACTGCTCTGCAGTCAGCAAATGGACTGATTTCTGGGTCCATGAAGAACACTACATTTTAATAATGTAATGGAATGAGCAAATGAATACGGCACACAATGCACTGTATGGGAAGTAAACAAATTATTTTGCCACAATAGCCTTTCATGCTAAGTTGATTGTAAATGGTATATTTGGCTATTCATCAAATAGGAAATGAAGATAATACAATTCATAATTCACTGTACATGAAATAAAAAGTTAGAGGATCTACCCTCGATATATAAGAATAAAGAAAGGCTCAGGGTTGTGCACAAAGGCCATGACAGCAGGGTCACTGTACTGCAGATGTTTTATGAAGTTCATGTACAGCATTATTGGATAATATTCATACTACTTAAACATCATTAAAAGGGAAACAGGAATGATGCGGCATTCCCTGCATCCCATTACAAAGTGTGCGTCAGTCAGCGAGCTCAACTTACCAGCTGACGCACATGGGGGAAGGGGAACAGAGCCTCATTGAATTGATGAAATACATGATGAACATATCTCTCAAAGACCACCTATTTAATATTCACAGGCACAGAGAAGAGATGGGTGTTTTTCAATGGCTTCAAGATTTGTGACTGAAAACTGGTTCGCTATGTGGCAACTTTGTGGCTTCATGGTCATGGGTGCAACTTCTCAGTTAAAAGACCATGAATCAATAAACCACTCTGAAAAGTCATCCCACAATGTGAAACCTGCTACTAAAAACTACTATCACCTGAGGCTAACATGGTGTGGTGGAATATCTCCTTTTTTTACGTTAAATGGACTTACTCAGTAAAGTAGTGTGGACCACAATGATGACAATAGACAACGTGCAGAAGCACAGTCAGAATATATTTGAATTAAATATAGTCATATCAATAAAATATGATTTTTTTATTGGTTATCAGTGTTACTTTACTTTACACTGTTGACTTATGGAATACAATTGATAGAATATTATTGGTGATTCTTTATTAATACGCTTGGCAGCATGGTATGGTTGTTTGGAAAAACGTCTGCAGAGGCTCGCCATGATATGGAATAAGAGGCATACCTTACGGTGAGCCTAATTCCCCCCCCCATTACAGTCTAGCTAATTTCACGTCCTAAACTTTTCGGGTTACCTTTTCACCAGAGTGAATAATTTTCACATTAAGGTATAGTTTTCAAAATGCTACCGGTAGTTGCCGGCTGACCTATCTATCTATCTATCTATCTATCTATCTATCTATCTATCTATCTATCTATCTATCCTTTCTTTTTCACCAATCAGTCTAACAATTAGGAACCTATACAAATCATGTATATATTTTTTTTCTTGATCATATAACCTGCCATCTCCAGCAAGCCATTACATAAAGTGGGAGAGCTCAAGGTTGCTACAGGACACCATTTGTAAAAATCCATTCTGAGGTTATATTTACTGAAATGCTTTAATGAAGTGTATGTAGCAGGCATATAATGTAAATTACAAGTCTGTGTACATTGAGTGATTTCTCATGTACGGATTCAGATGTCCACATCATTAAATCCAACAGCATGGTGATTTCCAGTAATGGGAGAGTGATTAATGTTGTGAGCTAAACACTCCACAGCTTTCTTCTGCAAGAAGCACCCTTTTACATCTCCCTAGAAATGAAAAAGAGTCTAGCATGTTACATGAGTGTCACCATGGAAAGGGTGACCCTCGAGTCATCCTCCATGCAAATAATGAGCCATATACTTCTAAGATTTCTGCCTTCATTGCCTCATTGATGCCTTTTGTGGCCAGTGGAAGCTTCAATGTGTTCCAGGAATAAAATACATATATCCATATTTCAAAATAGTTATTGTCACTATTTATGTCACATACATACTAGTGAAGATTTCCTTGGCCACCTTTCTTGGTCTTCTACGCAGAAATAAATCTTATAAAGAGAATAAGAAGGAACAGATAGGAAAGGCAGTGATGAATCTAGGGTAAGAAGGAAAATATGAATATCTTAATAAGGGTCACATAAAACAAAGATAATCTGAAGCCCTTGATGATTTTAAATACAATATGTTTCGAAGTAAATGCAATCTCAACTGAAGATTTAAACAATTTATACTATACATCGGAAAGCAGTTTCTTGTGATGTTGATGCTATTTTGACTCAAAATAACTGCAGGTTTTGCTGGGTGATAGAATGACCACAAAGGTTACTTTTTTCTTTGATCCAATGGGTTACTTTTTTATATAGGTGATTTTTTATTGAGAATAACAAAAATAATAAAAAAAACACCTTATACATTCTTTCATAAAATCCATTGCAATTGTACTAACTAAGATTTGACATTATATCATATAATATTAGAAGACATGTAGCAGAGATAGCCATTCAAATCTAGGTGTTCCTGTAGAACTTGTTAGGCTAGATATTTCTAGATCTCTACGTGGTATGCTAACTATGAGTGCTTTAATAAAGTCAGCACTGGTTACACTGGAGGATTCAGTCCAAACAGGGATTTTCAAATTCAAGTGGTATGTCTTCCCAAAGAAAGAATGTGTGAGTGAGTGAGTGAGTGAGTGAATGTAAGAGTAAGAGCCTGAGTGTGTGTGTGTGTATGTAAGATAGACAGTAACACGCTTATACTCACAGATGTCCCTAGTTAACCACATGGACAACACACACACACACACAAAAAGGTCTAGAATGGCCACCAGTGAAGAACCAACCCTTGGTAGCTATGAGTGAAGAGTCTAATGAAAGCTGTTTTTCATTGACCACAATGCGTTACAGCACTTTACAACTCTTAGCATTGATGTTTAATAAACTTAAGGAATAAACAATTTAGGTTAAAGCTGAATAGCACCCTTTAAAAATGAATTAACAGCTTCATAATTCTGTAAAAACATTACTTCTCTCATTGTCCCTACATGTGTCATGTTACAGTGCATGTCTTTTTTCCAAACTACAATTGCAGTTGAAAGTAAACCAGTACTCCGAACAAATGGAACCAACATCAATATCTAAAAGCAGGCTCACAGCCGTACCTACTCTCCCCTCCCTTCATCTTCCAAAATGTTCAGGATGCCCCTAAACCCAATTTATGGATTATTATGTAATGCAACCTGCAGCAGAGTACTGTCCTTCCGTAATGCATGGTTCTGCAATGATTAATACGATATGATACATTGCATTGAAAGATGCCATGGTTCAGGAGGGGGAATAGTAAAACTGCAACTTCTAAGACTTTGTATATTCAGCTTTCTGGGTGTTGGGACAAATGAGGCTTTCTGGAAAATTAATGAAGGTGCTGTTTGTCTATTTAAGAGTCACATGAAAATATCATTAATTGTGGGAGAGTACAGGTTCACTTTAAAGTGAAGGTTTTTATCCAACAAAATGTAGCTAAACTTTGCCAGCTGAGTAATATCTACAAGTTCGCAAAGGTACAAATGGTTTCATGATACAAGAAATGGACACGTGGGAGTGCAGGCCTCACCATTCCCTGTCCCAAATACACCAATAATTAATTAATTCATTAAATAATGACACATAACACATTGGTGGCATAAAATTGGCTGTGGCACGTTTATTGGTTTTATTATTTAAATAACAGCATATTAAAATTATTAATTGATACAGTGAACTTCAAAAACAACTCAGTCTTAAAGGACTCGAGCACCACTGAATAATTATAAATACAAGTCCCCCCTTTAGATATAAAGGGTGACAGTACCACATAATGTGCCTTGCGACGAGGGCGGGTGGGTAGGGAGCTTGCTGCACCGACACTGATCAGCTGGCAATATTCCCTCAGTGAGGCCCCATTATATAATGAGCCCCACTGTTCTGGAACCTTCGGCTAGATCACGTGACATTCCAGAAAATTCCTTAGTGTCATGTGATCACTGTTTTCCTGCCTATTCTCAATTTTAACATTTTAAAGGGGCCTTACTCCTTTTTTATAAATAATTTTGATTTTTTTTTTTTTTTAAACACAGAGGGAAAGGCGGCGACATGCTCATGTTGTCGGGCCCAAAGTTTTGAGCCCTCTTATCACATTCTTCAACAATGTGCCCATCACAAGTGTAATTCTATTCTTTTACAGTAAGTGCTATTTTTTGAAAGAAGTATGTTTCAGAAATAAATGTAGAGTGTTAACCACAAGGAACATGCTGGATAGCATAGTATGGTATAATAATATACAGCAGTCTGGTCAAGCTATAGGAGTAATAATCCATGCTTACAAAAAACATATGACACACAATTGAGATTCCTTTAAAATAGTGCTGTTGAGCAATGATGTATAGTATTCTACAGAAACCAATGAAAAGTCAGCTTTCTTCACACAAATTAAAGCTCATTGCTTACTGGGCACAGTGGGTCACACCACTGCTCTGTGATGGATGAGAATACCCTAATATGAATTCTCAAGGAATCTAAATGTGAATGCAGGCAGGAAGACTGGTGAATAAGTGCACCTGTTCTTTGATAACAATGTATATGACCACACAATGTTTTCAGAAGGTGTGCCACACTTAATGATGGGTGTTCTGTGACCCACATTATCTCACTGCAGATATTCTGTTGACGTTTCAAGGTGCTATATAGCAGGCAGGACCAAACATGTTATCATGGGAGTCATGTGATAGACATATCTGTGTTTAGTATGGTTTATGTGCAAACTGCAGACTATTTCTTGATCAGGTGTCACCAGCACCACTGTCCTGTCCAGGCCACTTGATTAACACTTTCTTTACTTCCTTATGTTTCCTCTCATCTCACTGCAGTCTTTTCCTTTTACTTAGTGTTTCTTTTTCCCTGAGCTCCCTAGAGAGTGCCAGTGTGCGTTTTATCTGCTCATCAATATGCTGTGTTGAATCGTGATCCACCTTCCTCCCCCTTAGCAAAGGAGAGCCGTAATTACCACCATCTAATCCCCTGCTTGGCCAGGGAGGCCTGCATTGCATTCTGGGTTAAACTGATTTAGAATACACTACAATATCATTCACAGGCTAAATGTTACTAAAGTACAAAAGGTGGGATTTATTAAATGCATCTTTGCTGAAAGCCTATAGCATCTTTGGGCAGTCTTCAATTCATTTAAAATTGTTTCTGCATATAAAGCCCAAAAAGGCTATTAGAAACACAAATTTTTTTTGGGGGGGGGGCAAAAGATATTTTGGAGTGACATACTATATAACTGTAGAGGTTTCGTATCAGATGGATGGTTGCAGGTTATTGGTAAAACTAGTAACAAAAAAATAAATATTCTTCTTCTGTGGCAGTAGCTCACTACATAGGACTCCAAAATACTTCTTCATCATGAAAATATTGGCCTAAAAATCTATTCAGCTAGTACCAGCACAGCAGCCTGGACTGGTAACTAAGTATTATTATTTTCCTACAAGGTATAACACAAAAGGTTGCACCATTCCATGTAAAATATGACATCTCCCCTTGGTGTGACAAAGTGCCCGCTGCCAGCCTTGGTCCACAACCAGGATATGTACAGCAAAAAAGGAAGGAAAGTGGTGGCACCACTGGCATAGAAAAATAGTAATTTATTGAAGTTTCATTAAAATCAGGAACACGATATGCACACACTGCTCATGATTTTAATGAAACTTCAATAAATTACTTTTTTTCTATGCCGGTGGTGCCGCCACGTTCCCTCCTTTTTTTGTTGATTATTATTTCCCTACCTGAAACAATAAAAGAGAAGTGAAGAATAGGAAAAAAAGAAACCTACATACTCACCTAGGTGGATGAAGCATCAATGCGATGTTGCATCTGTTCCCGCTGCCTCTAAGACTGAGAACTGAGTGGTCAAAGGCTGCTAATCGCTCAGCTCTCTGTATTTAGTGAGCAGAGACAGTGATTGTCAGTCACTGGCTCTCTGCTCTGCCCCTACAGCTCTCACTGGAGTGCTGGACTGTTGAGGGGGTGGGAGCTGCTGGCTCAGGATCTCAGCAGCATGCTGGGAGGCTGAGCCAGTTGCCACTCAGGCATCAGGGTGGATCCCGACTTTAATGAGTCTGGAGCAGATGAGTGACGTCAGCCATTAGCAGGCTTCAACCCGCTGTTGGCTGAATACTGGTCACAGGAGTGCAGAACAAAGTTCACTCCTGTGATTCCTAGGAGAAGTAGGGCCAAAAAAAGCTTTGGTCATACATTTCCCTCAAGGTACTACTAATAGAATATGTAGTCAAGCCAAATGATGAGACAGGAAGTAACAGTAATTTGCAGTTTACTAAACAGGTGCAAAGAATCAAGGATGGCCAAGTACATGCATACATGTAAAATAATACAAACCTGATTTTAATAGCTGCACAGACATGGACTGTTCCCAACAATGTCTCTGCGAATCAACTGGGGTAATGTAGCTGTATAGCAAAGTCTCTATAAGACTCTACAACAACAGAGAGTGTAGCTGAGTATCACTACTTCTGTTCAGAACACAAGAAACTACTTGCAATTATCTTCATTAATAGTATCCTTCACAGTGAAGTCCAGGGTAGCTCTGGTAACACAGGTGAACTGCTCAAGGGTCTCAACATCTAAGGACAAACCACCCTACTAGAACTTCAATCAGAGAGGGGCTCCCTACAGTCATTTGCAGAACCTGGGTGCTACTAGACTTCTGCCAAGCTCATGGCTGGATCTAGGAGTTGGCCTGTGCCCCCCCCCCAAGCCCCTTGCCCACACCACCCTGGACTCTGTGCCTAATTGCTAACCTCTTTCTCCCATCTCTGCAGTACACAGAGCTGTGCTCCTCCTTCCCACATAGCACGTAGCTGAGATCACATTGCCTTACACACAGCGTACACTCTGCACAGTGTGCAGCTGGATACTGCAGCTGCACTGCCATTCTGACCAGGGAATTTCACAGGTCAGAGCTACAACATAGAAGCCAGCTACACATTGTGCAGATCGTGGCTGCGTGTAAGGGAATGTGATTTCAGCTATGTGATGTGTGGAGAGGTGGAACTCTGCCAAGTTCCCTGATAGCAGAGACTCCTGTACACTAACCTGCCAGCGTTGACCAATGTACACTGTTCTGCCAGCATTGACCGCTGTACACTGCCCTGCCAGCGAAGACCCTTCTCCTCCACCCCTTGACCATGCTGACCCTTCTCCTCCGCCGTGATGACCCCTTTACACTGTCTCTGGACACTGCACTACAAACAGCTGAGCCTAGCCTCTGCCCCCTGACACTTTTTCCTGCACCCCTACATCACACAGGCTAGATCCTGGTCCAGCTGTCTGCACACTGGTACTGACATTGTAGGTCCTCTCACCTGGCAGAAGTATGTTCCACAGGCCAATAAAGCAGAGTCTGATTGGCTTCAGTGCCCCACCTCCCAGTCTGATGGCTGCTGTACTGGTAGTGACAGAGACTAATGTCAAGACATGTTCAGGTGTGCTAGTTGCTTCTAAGAAAATTGTGAATTATTTTAAAGAGAGTTCACAACTGTGTTAAATGATGTTTATTTTTATATCTGCCCGGAGTGCAGTTTCTAACCCTAATATGCTGACATTCCTCAAAATTTTGTTCTAGACACAGACACAGCGTCATTTATCAGTGTGGAGCAGGGTGAAATGCAGTAAAGTGAATTGAACTTGAGTTGAGTTCAAACATCCAATCATGTGCAGAAACAATTGAAACAACACAGCTTAGGCTTCACAAGATTATAAATTTCAGCTGAACACCGGTGAGCGTCACGTTGTTTCACACTGTAGCTATAAAACAGGCCCAATGAAACAAGGTGAAATGAGGTGAAGTGAGGTGTAGCAAAGTGATACAGTGACAGTCTTTGCATACCAAGCACTCTACTCCCTGGATAGTGAGCCAGATTAATCCTCATGGGGTCACAAGTACACACAGAAACCACACCACACTGTAGCAGTCCCTGTATAAGAACACATGGGATGTATATAATGGGATATTTTATCACATCAGCTGCAACACATGTATGCTTAATATTATTTATCCCTCCGCATAGGTAACATAAAGGGGTTGATTTATTAGTAGCAAAAAGACTGTGGGGTTGGATTACTAAAACTGGAGAGTGCAAAATCTGGTGCAGCTCTGCATGGATGGCCAATCAGTTTCTAACTTCAGCTTAACAAAAAAAAAAAACTGAAAGCAGATTTTGCACTCTCCAGTTTCAGTAAATCAACCCCTGTGCACTTTGCAAGTGCAGTTGCGTTCTGCAAGGGAATTTGATGCAGAGATTAGTGAATGTGGGAAAACATTACTGAATTCCTTCATCCAATTATGTGCAAGCAACAATGCTGTTTTTTTTTCTTTTCCTTGTATGTTATTAGGTATTCTTTGCAAAGTGAAGCTTCACCTAATCATTACTCTGGAGCAATTCCCATTCAAAGCAAAGTGCACAGTCTATTAGCCTTTAGTAAATCTACCTAAAAGGGGTTATTTACAAAAGGCAAATCCACTTTGGACTGCAAGTGCACTTGGAAGTGCAGTCTCTTTAAATCCGAGGGGGGACATGCAAGAAAAATAAAAAACATTTTAGCTTGCACATGATTGTATGATAAAATCAGCAGAGCTTCCACTCATTTCAGATCTACCCCTCAGATTTACAGTGACTGCACTTGCAGTGCACTTGTGGTGCAAAGTGGATTTACCTTTCGTAAATAACCCGTAAGTGTTGATTCTGCAAAATCATCCTAGACTTTGTTCCCTTACCCCCTTATTGAAGCATCACCTGTCTACACCATTAGAAGAAAAACTGTATACAGGCATACCCATAAGTACACAATGGAGTTTATTTACTAAAGCTGGAAAGTGCAAAATCAGGCTCACTTCTGTATAGAAACCAATGAGCTTCCAGGTTTTATTACCAAAGTTCAATTGAACAAGCTGGGGTTAGAAGCTCATTGGTTTCTATGCAGAAGTGAGCCTGATTTTGCACTTTCCAGCTTTAGTAAATAAACCCCACTGTGTACTTAAAAGTGGGGTATGCCTGTACATACCATTTTTCTAGGTATCTTTGTATTCGGGAGTCACAAGTCCTTTTTGCCCTCATCACCCTAATAATATGGTGCTGCTATCTGCAGCAATCGTTGCGAGTCCAGGGTAAGGGGACACCCTGAGTTCACATTAAGTGAGATAAATGATGCTGGGTGTCATGTAACCCAAAAGAAAAGTGGCGTAGCGTCACAGGGGAGTCTGTGGAGCACAGCGCTGGAGATTGGATGAGTATAGCAGCTATAAATGCTTTCTTTATTTTTATCTCAGGTTGGAAGCTTTTATTTACCCAAGGTGGTAATGAACTTTAAAATGACTCTTTTACTTAAAGTGATATTAAAGGCAAAAATAGATATAAAAAATATATAACAAACATGTTATACTTACCTGCTCTGTGTAGCGGTTTTGCACAGAGCAGCCCTAATACCTCCTTTTCTCGAATCCCCCTCCAACGCTCCTGGCCCCTCCCTCCTATCAAGTACCCCCCAGGGCAAACTCCTTGCAATGGAGGCACCCTAGCCAGTGCACTCACGAGCCCTTGCTCTGTATGTCCATTGAGACACAGAGCCTCTTCTCGGATCCCCCACCGGTGCTCCTGGCCCCTCCCCCCTACCAAGTGCCCCCAGGGCAAACTCCTTGCAATGGAGGCACCTAAGCCAGTGTGCTCGCAAGCCCTTGCTCTGTTTGTCCATTGAGACACGGAGCCTCTTCCCGGTCCCCCGCCGGTGCTCCTTGCCCCTCCCTCCTATCAAGTGCCCCCAGGGCAAACTCCTTGCAATGGAGGCACCTAAGCTGGCGTGCTCGCGAGCCCTTGCTCTGTATGTCCATTGAGACACGGAGCCTCTTCTCGGATCCCCCGCCGGTGCTCCTGGCCCCTCCATCCTATCAAGTGCCCCCAGGGCAAACTCCTTGCAATGGAGGCACCTAAGCCGGCGTGCTCGCGAGCCCTTGCTCTGTATGTCCATTGAGACACAGAGCCTCTTCTGGGAACCTCCACTGGTGCTCCTGGCCCCTCCATCCTATTGAGTGCCCCCAGGGCAAGATCCTTGCAATGGAGGCACCCTAGCCAGTGCACTCACGAGCCCTTGCTCTGTGTGTCCGCAGCTTGGCCCGCCCCCCTCTCTCCTCATTGGCTCACTGGTGGTAATTAAAAGCAGCGAGAACCAATGGCCCCTACTGCCACATCAATGAGGAGGGAGAGTCCCTGGAGAGTGATGCTCTCGTGCACTTTGCTGGATCGAGAGAGAGCTCAGGGAAGTATTGGGGGGGGGGGGGGGGGGACTACTACACACAGGTTTTTTTACCTTCTTGCATAGAATACACAAAGGTAAATAAAAACTTTCAGTCTTTAAAACCCCTTTAATAAAATGCAATAAAAGTTTCTTGCAATAGAATCCTTTGAATACTTAACTCTCTGGCAGATAGTTAGTCTGAACTCAACAGTCTTCAAGTGCTACGGCCTCCACCAGAATCATCACATCTGGGTGTGTCAGATACCTTGTCCTTCTCTGCTTGCTGCACTACTGTGACCAGAGAACTGACAGATGGAACTACAGGCCATGCACCCAACACTCCTGGAAGTGTCAAGTGCTGAAGAATTCTGGGGCTGGGCTACCATAGAAGTAAGTAGTCTGATACTTCTATTGCAAGAACCTTTAATTGCTTTATTTGAAGCAACAGGTTCTCTTTAATGGTTGTTTTCTAGTTGATAACATCTTAAAAATAATGAATAGGGGTTGATTTCCTAAAACTGGAGAGTGCAAAATCTGGTGCAATTGTGCATGGTAGCCAATCAGCTTCTAACTTCAGCTTGTTCAATTAAGCATTGACAAAAAAACTAGAAGCTGATGCTGCTACCATGCACAGCTGCACCAGATTTTGCACTCTCCAGTTTTAGGAAATCAACCCCCTAGTCTTTTTTGTGTTTACATCACATGTAAAGACATCAGTATGATGTAAATAATCATAACAATTGGTATTATAGATGTAAATCATTGTTTATCTGTAAAGTATTTATATGGGCTCATTCAGATGGGTGCTGAGTCCCGTCCCCTGTGCAGAGCTGCTTTTTGCTGCATCTGCAACCACCTTGGAGCTGTGCGCAGGCAGCTAATAGAAGTGGATGCAGATGCAGCGGCTGCACAGACACAGTGGCATGTCAAAATTTGATATACAGGCAGGAGCAGGTGCAAGGATCTGAACACACAATGGGGTTAATTTACTAAAGGCAAAAAGACTGTGCCCTCTGCAAGTGCAGTTGCTCCATAGTTTAGTAAATAAGGTAAATCTTCACTCTGCAAAGAATACCCAATCACATGCAAGGAAAATTAAAAAAAAAGATAGCATTTTTGCTTACACGTGATTGGATGATGGAAGTTAGGGAGCTTCTGCTTAATTAATGAACTCTGGAGCAACTGCAATTACAGAGTGAAACTGCACTTTGCAAAGTGCACAGTCCATTTACCTTTAGTAAATCAACCTCAATGTCTTTGTTTAGATCTGTGCACCCGCTCCTGCCTACATGTCAAATTAGGAAATGCAATGGTGCGTCTGCATTCAAGTCTATGGGCTGCCTGCACGCAGCTCCGAAGTGGTTGCAGACACTGCAAAAAGCTGATCTGCACAGGGGAGGAGACTCAGCGCCAATCTGAATGAGCCCTTTAAGTACACTGGAGTAGCATTTTTTTCTCATGATACATGTAGACTCTATATAGGGTTTTTATATCCTTACATGCTCTAGATAATTACATAAAAATACGTAAGCTCAGGCATGTAAAAATAAGAAAATCCAATCAAAAAGTGCTTTAAAGAGACCTTGTTACAAGATTCAAAGTTCATAGGCAAGTACATAGCAGTACAGAAGAGACAAAATACCTACCACCCCCTGTTGCCTGTGTTTCTAAACACTGCTCCAATCCTAAGAAATAGTCCCCATAGTCTGCAAAGGAAACTGACACTTCTGGAAGTGTCGATGTCCACAGCAAACTGAAACTCTCACTGGTTCCTTCTGCTGACTTGCACATCACTGCAGAAAGCAATAGTGACATAGAGGAAGAATTTTCCTCTGGGTACACCGGTTTCTAGTGATGGACGAACTTCCGACGGGACGTTTCGCGAAAGCGAAATGCGAACGGACCCAAACGTTCGCGAAACCGAACGTTCGCCGCGGGCCCCATTGACTTCAATGGGAGGCGAACTTTGCAAACCTTCATGTCGAATTTGCGGCCACGTGGTAATTATTAGGGGGTAAAACGTAGTCCCACCATCTGGACAATGACATAATACATGTATGAGGTGAATTTGGGATCGATAACTACAAGCATTTTTATTTTATTTGGGAAATTGTTCTAACAATTCAGGACTATGGAGCTAATGAAGGCAATGGAGGAGAGGGAAGGTCAGGGACCAGGGTAGGCAAAGAAGAGGGTGCAGGAGATGATCACCAGCAGCGTGACATACCGGAATGACACATGCACCGTGATAGAGGCATCTGACAGCAGCACCGTAATACAGAGCACTGACAGCAGCACCGTGACATACAGCGCTGACAGCAGCACCGTGACATACAGCGCTGACAGCAGCACCGTGACATACAGCGCTGACAGCAGCACCGTGACATACAGCGCTGACAGCAGCACCGTGACATACAGCACTGACAGCAGCACCGTAAGCAGCCCCAGGAGGAAGTCAGCACAGCACAGGGATGGTGTGATCCCCTCATAATAAGAACCCCCAGGAGGAAGTCAGCACAGCACAGGGATAGTGTGATCCCTTCATAATAAGAACCCCCAGGAGGAAGTCAGCACAGCACAGGGATATCATAAGCAGCCCCAGTAGAAATATGACACCGCTCAACCTCTTCAAAGAGGAGGGTAGGGGCATATAGTACGGTGTGCTTTTTTGGGTCAAGGAAGTGAGCCAAATGAATTAAGAAGGTCTGTGTGCTTGATTAAAAAAATAGTTTATAGACATATACATGGTCTACTGGTCACATGTGTTGAATTCCTCCGAGATCCATGCCTCATTCATTTTTAGAAATGTGAGGTAGTTAACACTGTGGTGAGCTAGGCGAGTACGCTTATCGGTCACAATCCCCCCTGCTGCGCTGAACGTCCTTTCGGACAGGACACTGGATGAGGGGCAAGCCAACAGTTCGATTGCAAATTGGGCAAGCTCTGGCCAGAGGTCAAGCCTGCCCACCCAGTAGTCTAGGGGTTCATCACTCCTCAGAGCGTCCACATCGGCCGTTAACCCAATGTAGTCGGACACCTGACGGTCTAGGCGTTCCCTGATGCTGGATCCGGATGACACCTGTCGATGGGTCGGCTGAAAGAATGACCTCATATCCGAAGTCACCAACACATCTTCAAACCGGCCTCTTCTTGCAGGCGCTGTTGGATTGGTACCCGCAAATCCTTCTCTGGGAGTGGGAATTGCTCCTCTGCCAGCGCACGCAAAAGCAGAATGCAGCATTTCTCGAAGCAAGGCCTGGAAGTGCTGCATTCTGACAGCCCTCTGCGACGGCGGTAACATTTCCGCCATTTTGTGTTTGTACCGGGGGTCTAAGTACGTTGCCACCCAGTACTGGTCCTTGACCCTCATGCTTTTTATACGGGGGTCCCTATTAAAACACTGGAGCATGAAGGCCCCCATTTGCACTAAAGTGGAAGCGGTGTGGTGGCCTGGCTCCTGCTCATCATCCAGGATAATGTCGTCCTCTTCATTCTCCTCTCCCCATCCTCGCACAACAGGGATCCCAGAAAGGTTTAAAGCATGCTCTTCTTGCTCCTGCTCATCCGCCCCGGCACCATCCTCCTCTGACTCCTCATCAGACTCCTGTTGTTGACTTGTCTCAGATAGAGTAGCCCCCCCTGGGAATTCATCCAGCATTGCGACTTCCTCATCTTCCCGCTCCTGCTCCTCCACAGCCTGATCAATGACACGACGCAATGCACGCTCCAGAAAGAAGGCATAAGGTACCATGTCACTGATGGCGCCATGGCTGCGACTGACCAGTTTGGTGATCTCCTCAAATGGCCGCAGAAGTCTGCATGTGTCGCGCATGAGCAGCCACTGGCGCGGTGAAAAAAAACCCAGCTCCCCAGAACCGTTTCTTTCGCAGAGTTCATACAGGTAGACGTTAACTGCACGTTTCTGCTGGAGCAGCCTATCAAGCATATAGAAGGTTGAGTTCCATCGCGTCGGGCAATCGCAAATAAGACGTCTGACCGGCAGATGGTGTCGCCGCTGAATGTCAGCAAGGCGAGCCATGGCCGTGTAAGATCTTCTGAAATGGGCCGAGATTTTCCTTGCCTGCCGCAAGATGTCCTGGACCCCAGGGTATTTGACAAGGAATCGCTGCACGACCAAGTTTAAGACGTGTGCCATGCACGGCACGTGCGTGATTTTGCCCTGTTTCAATGCGCTAAGCAGATTGGCACCGTTGTCACACACCACTTTACCAACTGTCAAATTGAGCGGTGTTAGCCACTCATCTGCCTGTGAACGCAAAGCTGAAAGGAGTGCCGGGCCAGTGTGGCTCTTTGCTTCCAGGCACAACAGACGCAGCACGGCATGGCAACGTCTCACCTGGCATGTGGAATAGGTTCTGGGGAGCTTGGGCGGTGCAGTGGAAGAGACGCTAGCAGCGGAAAAGGAGGAGGCAGCTGAGGAGGAGAGGGAGGAGGATGGAGTAGGAGGAGGAGAAGAAGAGTCAGGCCTGCATGCAATCCGTGGCGGTAAAACCAAATCTACACGGGTGCCACGGGTTACATGCTTGACGGCCGTCAGAAGGTTCACCCAGTGGGCAGTAAAACTGATATACCTTCCCTGCCCGTGTTTGCTAGACCACGTGTCTGTGGTCAGATGTATCTTGGCACCGACACTGTGTGCCAGAGATACATTCACTTGCCGCTGAACATGGCCATATAGCTCTGGGATGCCCTTCTCTGAGAAATACTTCCTTCCTGGGACCTTCCATTGTGGTGTTCCAATGGCCACAAATTTGCGAAAGGCCTCCGAGTCCACCAGTTTATATGGCAGTAGTTGGCGGGCTATGAGTTCTGACAAGCCAGCCGCCAACCGTTGGGCAAGAGGGTTATCCGGCGTCATCATTTTTTTACGCTCAAACATTAGGCCCACGGAAGCCTGCCTTTTTGCAGAAAAATGTGAGCTTGGCGTGATGGAAGGTGGAGTGGAGGACAATTGTGAGGAGAGAGGAGAAGGAGAAGTAGAAGACGAGGCTGGACGGTGAGAGCCTGCAGTGTGGCTTTGTGTGTTCCGTTGCTCCCACTGGGCTCGGTGATGGCTGCTCATGTGCCTTCTTAAGGCGGTCGTCCCTAGGTGAGTATTGGGCTTACCGCGACTAACGCGTTGACTGCAAAGATTGCAGATGGCAACGCTATTGTCAGCAGCGGACACGTTAAAAAAAGCCCACACTGCGGAGCCATGTGCCGGTGTCCTGGGAGCGCCAGATGTGACCGTACATGGTCGATGACTCGCTCCTGATACATTTGCAGTCTGCTTTGTCCCTGCTGTGCAATGTAAGTCATTGCTGCTTCTCCTCCCTATCTGCTGGTCCATATCTCCCTCTGAACTCCCCTCCTCTTCCTCTCTTGTGGGCACCCACGTGACATCACTAGACACGTCATCATCAACGTCACCTTCCCCACCGCTATAAGTAGAGATCTCGGAGTAGGCAGCAACACCGGGGACCAACCTCCTCCTTGGGCTGATCTGGGTACTGGCGTCAGACTGCTGAGTAGCGCTTGTTGCTACCTCCTCTTCCTGATCCAATACCAAGAGTGGCTGCGCATCAGAAATGTCCTCTTGATATGGATCGGAAAATAATTCCAGTGACTCAAGCGGAAGGTATGTGGTGGTGGTGGTGGTGGTCGTGTTGTTGGTGGTAGTGTCTTTGGGGGTGCACATAGCAGAGAGTGAAGAAGAGGGTGCAGATCGAGAGGATGAGGAGGGTGCAGAAGAGTAAGGCTGAGCGAGCCACTCAACCAAGTCTGGTGCATCCTTTAAAGTAATTGAACGCACCTTCTGCAACTTCCCACTTTGGCTCAAGCCTGTTGCTCCTGCCCTACCCCTACCACCCCTGCGGAAGGGCCTGCCTCTTCCTCTGCCTGTCATTTTTTAAATGACCCTGTGACAAAACTCTTAGTCCCTATACCGATGAAGGACTGCTGCAGTATAGGGCAGCGGTCAGCAGTGGTGCACGTCAACCCTATCTATTGTGGACCGATAGCGGTCCTTACAGAACAGCAGACTGTACCGCACTCAAGCCTATGTACCGTAGCACCCTATACCAAGTTACCAGTCCTTATAAGAACTTTTGTGGACCAAGCAGGTTGTGTATTAGTGTTTAGCAGACTGTACGTCAGTCCCTATACCGCTGAAGGACTGCTGCAGTATAGGGCAGCGGTCAGCAGTGGTGCACGTCAACCCTATCTATTGTGGACCGATAGCGGTCCTTACAGAACAGCAGACTGTACCGCACTCAAGCCTATGTACCGTAGCACCCTATACCAAGTTACCAGTCCTTATAAGAACTTTTGTGGACCAAGCAGGTTGTGTATTAGTGTTTAGCAGACTGTACGTCAGTCCCTATACCGCTGAAGGACTGCTGCAGTATAGGGCAGCGGTCAGCAGTGGTGCACGTCAACCCTATCTATTGTGGACCGATAGCGGTCCTTACAGAACAGCAGACTGTACCGCACTCAAGCCTATGTACCGTAGCACCCTATACCAAGTTACCAGTCCTTATAAGAACTTTTGTGGACCAAGCAGGTTGTGTATTAGTGTTTAGCAGACTGTACGTCAGTCCCTATACCGCTGAAGGACTGCTGCAGTATAGGGCAGCGGTCAGCAGTGGTGCACGTCAACCCTATCTATTGTGGACCGATAGCGGTCCTTACAGAACAGCAGACTGTACCGCACTCAAGCCTATGTACCGTAGCACCCTATACCAAGTTACCAGTCCTTATAAGAACTTTTGTGGACCAAGCAGGTTGTGTATTAGTGTTTAGCAGACTGTACGTCAGTCCCTATACCGCTGAAGGACTGCTGCAGTATAGGGCAGCGGTCAGCAGTGGTGCACGTCAACCCTATCTATTGTGGACCGATAGCGGTCCTTACAGAACAGCAGACTGTACCGCACTCAAGCCTATGTACCGTAGCACCCTATACCAAGTTACCAGTCCTTATAAGAACTTTTGTGGAACAAGCAGGTTGTGTGTTAGTGATTAGCAGACTGTACGTCAGTCCCTATACCGCTGAAGGACTGCTGCAGTATAGGTGAGCGGTCAGCAGTGGTGCACGTCAACCCTATCTATTGTGGACCGATAGCGGTCCTTACAGAACAGCAGACTGTACCGCACTCAAGCCTATGTACCGTAGCACCCTATACCAAGTTACCAGTCCTTATAAGAACTTTTGTGGACCAAGCAGGTTGTGTATTAGTGTTTAGCAGACTGTACGTCAGTCCCTATACCGCTGAAGGACTGCTGCAGTATAGGGCAGCGGTCAGCAGTGGTGCACGTCAACCCTATCTATTGTGGACCGATAGCGGTCCTTACAGAACAGCAGACTGTACCGCACTCAAGCCTATGTACCGTAGCACCCTATACCAAGTTACCAGTCCTTATAAGAACTTTTGTGGACCAAGCAGGTTGTGTATTAGTGTTTAGCAGACTGTACGTCAGTCCCTATACCGCTGAAGGACTGCTGCAGTATAGGGCAGCGGTCAGCAGTGGTGCACGTCAACCCTATCTATTGTGGACCGATAGCGGTCCTTACAGAACAGCAGACTGTACCGCACTCAAGCCTATGTACCGTAGCACCCTATACCAAGTTACCAGTCCTTATAAGAACTTTTGTGGAACAAGCAGGTTGTGTGTTAGTGATTAGCAGACTGTACGTCAGTCCCTATACCGCTGAAGGACTGCTGCAGTATAGGTGAGCGGTCAGCAGTGGTGCACGTCAACCCTATCTATTGTGGACCGATAGCGGTCCTTACAGAACAGCAGACTGTACCGCACTCAAGCCTATGTACCGTAGCACCCTATACCAAGTTACCAGTCCTTATAAGAACTTTTGTGGACCAAGCAGGTTGTGTATTAGTGTTTAGCAGACTGTACGTCAGTCCCTATACCGCTGAAGGACTGCTGCAGTATAGGGCAGCGGTCAGCAGTGGTGCACGTCAACCCTATCTATTGTGGACCGATAGCGGTCCTTACAGAACAGCAGACTGTACCGCACTCAAGCCTATGTACCGTAGCACCCTATACCAAGTTACCAGTCCTTATAAGAACTTTTGTGGACCAAGCAGGTTGTGTATTAGTGTTTAGCAGACTGTACGTCAGTCCCTATACCGCTGAAGGACTGCTGCAGTATAGGGCAACGGTCAGCAGTGGTGCACGTCAACCCTATCTATTGTGGACCGATAGCGGTCCTTACAGAACAGCAGACTGTACCGCACTCAAGCCTATGTACCGTAGCACCCTATACCAAGTTACCAGTCCTTATAAGAACTTTTGTGGACCAAGCAGGTTGTGTATTAGTGTTTAGCAGACTGTACGTCAGTCCCTATACCGCTGAAGGACTGCTGCAGTATAGGGCAGCGGTCAGCAGTGGTGCACGTCAACCCTATCTATTGTGGACCGATAGCGGTCCTTACAGAACAGCAGACTGTACCGCACTCAAGCCTATGTACCGTAGCACCCTATACCAAGTTACCAGTCCTTATAAGAACTTTTGTGGACCAAGCAGGTTGTGTATTAGTGTTTAGCAGACTGTACGTCAGTCCCTATACCGCTGAAGGACTGCTGCAGTATAGGGCAGCGGTCAGCAGTGGTGCACGTCAACCCTATCTATTGTGGACCGATAGCGGTCCTTACAGAACAGCAGACTGTACCGCACTCAAGCCTATGTACCGTAGCACCCTATACCAAGTTACCAGTCCTTATAAGAACTTTTGTGGAACAAGCAGGTTGTGTGTTAGTGATTAGCAGACTGTACGTCAGTCCCTATACCGCTGAAGGACTGCTGCAGTATAGGTGAGCGGTCAGCAGTGGTGCACGTCAACCCTATCTATTGTGGACCGATAGCGGTCCTTACAGAACAGCAGACTGTACCGCACTCAAGCCTATGTACCGTAGCACCCTATACCAAGTTACCAGTCCTTATAAGAACTTTTGTGGACCAAGCAGGTTGTGTATTAGTGTTTAGCAGACTGTACGTCAGTCCCTATACCGCTGAAGGACTGCTGCAGTATAGGGCAGCGGTCAGCAGTGGTGCACGTCAACCCTATCTATTGTGGACCGATAGCGGTCCTTACAGAACAGCAGACTGTACCGCACTCAAGCCTATGTACCGTAGCACCCTATACCAAGTTACCAGTCCTTATAAGAACTTTTGTGGAACAAGCAGGTTGTGTGTTAGTGATTAGCAGACTGTACGTCAGTCCCTATACCGCTGAAGGACTGCTGCAGTATAGGTGAGCGGTCAGCAGTGGTGCACGTCAACCCTATCTATTGTGGACCTATAGCGGTCCTTACAGAACAGCAGACTGTACCGCACTCAAGCCTATGTACCGTAGCACCCTATACCAAGTTACCAGTCCTTATAAGAACTTTTGTGGACCAAGCAGGTTGTGTATTAGTGTTTAGCAGACTGTACGTCAGTCCCTATACCGCTGAAGGACTGCTGCAGTATAGGGCAGCGGTCAGCAGTGGTGCACGTCAACCCTATCTATTGTGGACCGATAGCGGTCCTTACAGAACAGCAGACTGTACCGCACTCAAGCCTATGTACCGTAGCACCCTATACCAAGTTACCAGTCCTTATAAGAACTTTTGTGGACCAAGCAGGTTGTGTATTAGTGTTTAGCAGACTGTACGTCAGTCCCTATACCGCTGAAGGACTGCTGCAGTATAGGGCAGCGGTCAGCAGTGGTGCACGTCAACCCTATCTATTGTGGACCGATAGCGGTCCTTACAGAACAGCAGACTGTACCGCACTCAAGCCTATGTACCGTAGCACCCTATACCAAGTTACCAGTCCTTATAAGAACTTTTGTGGAACAAGCAGGTTGTGTGTTAGTGATTAGCAGACTGTACGTCAGTCCCTATACCGCTGAAGGACTGCTGCAGTATAGGTGAGCGGTCAGCAGTGGTGCACGTCAACCCTATCTATTGTGGACCGATAGCGGTCCTTACAGAACAGCAGACTGTACCGCACTCAAGCCTATGTACCGTAGCACCCTATACCAAGTTACCAGTCCTTATAAGAACTTTTGTGGACCAAGCAGGTTGTGTATTAGTGTTTAGCAGACTGTACGTCAGTCCCTATACCGCTGAAGGACTGCTGCAGTATAGGGCAGCGGTCAGCAGTGGTGCACGTCAACCCTATCTATTGTGGACCGATAGCGGTCCTTACAGAACAGCAGACTGTACCGCACTCAAGCCTATGTACCGTAGCACCCTATACCAAGTTACCAGTCCTTATAAGAACTTTTGTGGAACAAGCAGGTTGTGTGTTAGTGTTTAGCAGACTGTACGTCAGTCCCTATACCGCTGAAGGACTGCTGCAGTATAGGGCAGCGGTCAGCAGTGGTGCACGTCAACCCTATCTATTGTGGACCGATAGCGGTCCTTACAGAACAGCAGACTGTACCGCACTCAAGCCTATGTACCGTAGCACCCTATACCAAGTTACCAGTCCTTATAAGAACTTTTGTGGAACAAGTGAGTTGTGAATGTTTAGCAGACTGCAGCAGAAGGGCAGCAGTCAAGTATAATATCCTTTCTATATTTGGAAGAAAGAATATTATACATGTACAAGCCTATTACTGTACCACTGATACCAGTCCTGAAAAGAACCTTTGTGGAACTAATAATAACAGCAAGTCTTTAAAATTACCCTCACTGCCTGACAACACTGCTTCCTTCCTGTCCCTATACAAATTGGCAAAAAAAGAGAACGATTAGTGGTTACTGGAACAGCTCTTTTGTGGACCTTGATAGTAACAGCTAATGATGATGATGATGATGATGATGATGAAAGACTAATCTGGCTGTCCCTGTAGCATACACCGTCCTTTCCCTTTCTCTAAACTAACAAAAGACACTCAGGCTGCTGCAAGAATCAGCAGCACAGCAAACCTATCAACACCTAACACCTATACCAGTCCTGAAAAGAACTTTTGTGTACCAAATAGCTAGTGGTTTATCTCTCCCTACTCCACACAGGAACCTGTCCCTATCGTAACAGAAGAAAGAATGTAAAATGGCCACCGGATCGGGTGTATTTATAGGTTAGGGGGAATGTACAAGTGTCCATGTGCTGTCATGTCTCAATTGGCTGTCCTGTATCACATGATAAACGTGTCACCAAAGGTTAAAGTTCTTGTATACATTAAACACGTAAGTCCGCCGCGGCGAACGACGGAAAAAGGCGTTCGAACGTGCGGACCGCGAATGTCGGAAATTCGCCGCGAAACGACCGCCGGGCGAAACGTTCGTCCATCACTACCGGTTTCCTCCCACACTGCAAAGACATGCTGGTAGGTTAAATTGGCACTATTATGTCTATGTATGAATGTGAGTTAGGGACCTTAGTTTGTAAGCTCCTTTAAGGCAGGGCGGATGTGAATGTACAATATATGTGTAAAGCGCTGGGTAAAATTGACTATATAAGTACCTGTAATAAATAAAACAAATAAACAGAAGGAGCAACCGGCAAAAGCTGTGTTTTCCTTATGATTTACCAAAACCATATATTGGGGTTATTTTCTAAAGGAAAATCAACTTTGCACTGCAAGTGCACTTGGAAGTAAAGTCGCTGTAGATCCGAGGGGGACATGCAAGGAAAATAAAAAACAGCATTTTAGCTTGCACATGATTGGATAATAAAATCAGCAGAGCTTCCACTCATTTCAGATCTACCCCTTAGATTCAGAACAACTGAACTTTCAAGTGCACTTGCAGTGCAAAGTGGAGTTTCCTTTTGTAAATAACCCCCAATATGAGGTCAAATCTGAGGAGTTTCAATTTGTATGCAATCAGGCAGGCCCTTGCACTACATGCTTTTGGTAAATCTGAAGACAAAAATCAGCAGAAAATCTGATAGTGTGTATGGGGCCTAACACTCTCGGAAATCTTGCTTTAACTGCAGACATCTGGAGATGATTTCTGAGGATCGGAGAAGAGTTTAGTGGTGTGCAGGAAACAGCGGAGGTAAGTTCTCTATTTTTTTCTTTACAGGTATGTGCTTTGTTTTCAATTTTTATCCTTGGCAGGGCCTCTTTATGGTAAGCTGGAGCTAAAGCTCCACTTTAAAATATGTGCTTACTTTAAATGCTCTACACTTTCCCTAGAATTTAACAATGGCACATTTCTTCTATTTGCAATGTCATTTAAAGGGGAATTCCTTCTTGTGAATTCCAATCAATAAAAAAATTGCTAGAACAATCTAAAACTACAATTTTATGATAGATATTGGTAAACAAATAAATTAAGATGTAATAAGATGTAAGAATATTACACACAGTGGATCTAATTATTATTGTTATCTTCATCCTTGAAGCAACATAAGGGTGTTGATTTACGAAAGGCAAATCCACTTTGCACTGCAAGTGCACTTAGAAGTGCAGTCACTGTAGATCTGAGGGGAAGATCTGAAATGATGGGGAGGCTCTGCTGATTTTATCATACAATCATGTAGAAGCAAAAATTCTGTTTTTTATTTTCCTTGCATGTCCCCCTCGGATCTACAGCAACTGCACTTCCAAATGCACTTTCAGTAGTGCAAAATGGATTTGCCTTTAGTAATTAAACCCCTAAAGCTACTATTTTTGCCTTAAAATGTCTTGCTTTTGCCACCAATATAGGTCTTATATATATTTATATATTTTTATATATATTTATATATAGTCATATATATGTCTTGCTTTTTGCCACCAATGTACGAACTATATTTATATTTATATATAGTCTTATATATATTTATATATTTTTATATATATTTATATATAGTCATATATATATGTCTTGCTTTTTGCCACCAATATAGGAACTATATTTTCATTGTGGAAGCCTCATGTATGTCGTAAGAATTGTCAGCATGTGTTATTTGTCTTCCACAGCCACCAATCAGATTGAAGCCTACCCTGGAAAATGACATCTGGAATACGAAAACTCAATCTGATTGGTAGGTGTTAGAAAATAATGGCAGTTCTTTGTACCAACACATTAATACATGAGGGAATTAAAACTGATAACTGATTGATATTTTGTTGGCTGCATAATGATGGCGGTACTTGCAGGATATTCCTTTCAAAGATGTAGATACATCTGTTTTTGTAGATATATTTCTACCCCAGCAGTCCTGTCTTGTGCCATGAGAACAGTTGTTACAGCACAATGCCCCTAAGCAATAGGGTCCCACACTGCAATGCTCTGTTCCTGCAAGCTATTCTCCCCTCTATTGTTCCCTTTCCCACGGTGTCCCTGGTCAGTGGGATATAAAAGCTTCTCCGAGCATTTCAATGGTTGTGACGAAGCTGCGGATCTGGATGCTTGAAAGTCTCTATTGAAGAAATAGGGGAATTAATTTGCTGTCGGATGGCTGGTTATTGGAGGGAGGGAGCCTGACACAACCCCTTCCTCCATAGTTTCACCCTTGCCCTGCTGTTTATTTATTTATTTATTTATTTTTATTACATGTATTTATATAGTAATGACAATGTATGCAGTACTTTAAATATTATATTTAAATATTATACAGTCACATCAGTCCCTGTCCTCAAGAAGCTTACAATCTAAGGTCCCAATCTTGCATGCATACATACACATACTAGGGCCGATTTAGACAGGAGCCAATTAACCTCCTTGAGTGTCGTGGGAAGATGGGAGGAAACCAAAGTACAACATGGGGAGAACATGCAAAGTCCATGCAGGCGGCTTCAATGCCATAACATTCTATCAGCACAATCATTCAGTATTCATGCAAAGAAAGATGGGAACATAAAAAAACAGGAATTGAAAGGAAGACCTTATTTAAGGTCTTTTTTTTTTTTAAAGCAATACCCTTAAAGTAGCAACATTGGTTTTGGACACTCAGCATATCACAGTGATAGTATTGCTTTATAAAGCAAAGAGGGGCCAATCAAAATTATTATTTCATTGCAGCAAACTGAAAGCTTGTTGATTACTATTGGTTACAGTGGCCATAACATCATCACTTTTTCTGTACTAGTTAAAATGGAATTCTCTCAACCAACAGTACCCATTTTTAATCTGAAATACATAGAAAGTTATATTATATTTACTTGTTTTACATTTAAATCATTTATTCAGTTATTTGCTGGTTTCTGGTCTAGGCCAAAATGATGTTATACATCCTGGGAGTCTAACTAGAGCATTTTTTTTCTTTCATCTGGAAGAGAGAAGGGGTTTCCTCAGCTAAGCAACCCTCCTGCCTGCATGCCTGAGCTAAGGGAAAATGGATTCCAGGAAGTAAATGTTACATGAATCATCTGCCCTTACTCAACATGGCCAATGCTAAAAATGCTAGAAGGGTGTTTTTTAAAGTAATTTCTCAACAAAATAGAGCACAGAGACATGGATGGATGGGTGTGTTTGCTTTGAATAATACCAATGAATTAAATAGCGTTTTCAGTTTGTAGGGCTCAGATACAGTTTAGTTCTGCTTTAAGTTAACCTGCAAGAGTATCATCAAGGTAGAGAAGGGGATACCACTGCTTCAGGCAAATCAGCCCAAACAAAAAACTTCTCCTCTAGGTAACAAGAGCCCTATGTGCTGGCAAATGCGTGTAGCAAATGAAAATGAATGGAAAAGTCTGGACAGCCGCATTTCAAAGAAAATTTTAATTTGCCTTTTTTTTTTTAATCTGGATCACGCTGTACAAGCCACAGCAAAGCTATATGAAAAATAACTGACGCGTTTCACACTATACAAAGTGCTTACTAAGCACTTTGTATAGTGTGAAACGCATCAGTTCTTTTTTGTATCACTTTGCTTTGGCTTGTACAGTGTGATCCCGATTTTTCAATAAAAGGCAAAATACATTTTCTTTGGAGTGCGGCTGTCCAGAATTTTCCATTCATCTTCAAGAGTATCATCAACCCATGGAATAGTACACTGAATGCTTACACATAAAAAGTATACAAATCTGAAGTACAGTAATATGTACTGTACATACACAAAATCTTTTTATATTAAAAACTCATTTATACAGGCATACCCCACTTTTAAGTACACAATGGGGTTTATTTACTAAAGCTGGAAAGTGCAAAATCAGGCTCACTTCTGCATAGAAACCAATGAGCTTCCAGGTTTTATAACCAAAGCTTAATTGAGCAAGCTGGGGTTAGAAGCTCATTGGCTTTTATACAGAAGTGAGCCTGATTTTGCACTTTCCAGCTTTAGTAGGTAAACCCCATTGTGTACTTAAAAGTGGGGTATGCCTGTACCTTAGTTTGTAAGCTCCTTGAGGGTAGGGACTGATCTGAACGTACAATGTATATGTAAAGCGCTAAATTGACGGCGCTATATAAGTACCTTAATAATAATAATAATTTAAAAAGGTGCATTTATCAATAACACCCAATTAGATGTAACTTTACTACGATCAGATCAGTGATAGATGGTTTCTGACTGATTGCTACAGATTACTTTAGTTTACATGAAGATACTGCACTTTTTTCAGTGACATTCAATTATATGAAAACCCAATGTCTAAAATCTCATAGATTCTTTAACATGTGAATGTAACTATTTTGATCTTTTTAAAATGGCATCTTTCAACAAAATAATATCTGGTGATCCTGCCATAAAAAGGTCTTTGTTCAGACACTTCCTGTTTTAGTGGGACAACGCTCTATTCCTGCTTTCTACTTGTGCTCCTTTTTTACCCCCCCGGGCTTCAGAAGTGATTTCTTCAATGGGCATTATGCAGGCATGGTCCACTGTTGGCACTGTCTGTAAACTCACCTTAAGAACTGCAATGCATGCATAGCTGGATTGCATCCAAGTAATGGCTGCAAATAGACTACAAGAGATCAGAAGCACTGAAATGTAAATTAGGATGAAAACAAGTTTTTAAATGAAAAATAACAAAAATGGCAGTTGTTTATGATGATACACAGTGGTAAAGGTCATCCAGTTGGGGGTTTACATCTGCATTAAAAATGGGTTACTGATGTTTAAATATTTTAATATAATTAATATCAATAGTATGCATTTCCTGGTGTTTTCACCTGGGTTACAGGCATACCCCACTTTTAAGTACACAATGGGGTTTAGTTACTAAAGCTGGAAAGTGCAAAATCAGCTCACTTCTGCATAGAAACCAATGAGATTCCAGGTTTTATTACCAAAGCTTAATTGAACAAGCTGGGGTTAGAAGCTCATTGGTTTCTATGCAGAAGTGAGCCTGATTTTGCACTTTCCAGCTTTAGTAAATAAACCCCATTGTGTACTTAAAAGTGGGGTATGCCTGTATTTAATAGAGCAGCAAAAATAGCAACAATAATGTTTGAATTGTAACCCACAGTAACAAATCACTTTTTACCTTTCATCGGCTCAGACCGATCAGAATCATGAAATGTTTTGTGCAGTTGCTATAAGTTACTTCCTGGGCAAAACCCAAAGAGCATATTTTATATTTATTTACTGCAGAACTATCTAGATAATGATCTTTAGAGATCTCAGATTTAAAAAAAAAAAAAAAAAAAACAGAGACGCATACACATTTGTCCCCATTCTGGTTGAGTACTTTTACTGCAGTTCTGAACTCTGACTTCTGTTGGTATCCACAAGCAATATATTAAATTACATTTGCTTACAGATTAATGTATTGATTTGAGTAAAGGATTCTGTGCCCAATGGTTTGTGCGCTTTCTACGCTGACTCCGAACGCTTACATTTTTTGATCATCTTCACTTTTTGTGGAACACTACTGCCCTCTATGTGCCAAAAATTGTATTGCTGCCTTGAAAAACCTTATTAAGAAATCCACAATGCCAACTGATTTATCTAAGAGGCAAGCAATAATATTCATCCTGTAAAAGGTATGAAGAACATGGACTTAATAGAACGGTAGTTCTTTGGCATTATTTTATCATTTCTCTAAATGCACCAAGCTTCTATCAGTAGACACAGTAGAAATACATGACTTATTCTCTCAATAAATATGTTAGTGAAATGCTTAGCGACAGCTTACTTAAAGTTTGATAATGCTATACACAAAATTGAATTGAATGGCATTCTCTATTTTACCATTAGTGTATTTATTTTCTTTGCAGCCATGTATATGTTAGGTCTACCCTTTCACTAGGGTAACATATGAATACATCTGTATTAAGATCAATCCAGCTAACCACACACTTTACAATCTGACAATCCAATCTTCTTTATATTTACCTAGAAATACGTAGTGGAAGGTACTGCATGGTTAAATATAAATTAAATAGATTTTTTAGATAAGCTTTGCATTGCATATTGTTATCGAGATTGTACAAGCAGGTTGTATCGTGTGTGGCCAGCTCTGTGAATTTTAAGAGCAAAAATATAACAAAAAATGAAACTTAAATGAATGAGGGTAGTTATAGAGGGAAGGGAAGAAGAAAATAATAAAAAACACAGGTTGTACATCATTTTGTATATTCCGTTTTATATTTGCAATACTGCAAAATTTGATATATTAACATTCATGCAGAAAACTCAGCTAAAAAGAAATCATCATTAAGCAATGTGAAAGTGAGCAAATGACACGTGGTAATGAAAATGCGGCACACATTATGCTTTAGTGAGTTGACCTTTGATTGCTATTTGTCCCCAAAGACTGTAATCAGTCATGGGAAAGCAGAAGCAATTCTCAGGGAAACACCTATGTAGCAGATCCCTAAAGGCCCAAACTAGCTGTGAGTAATGGGTGTTAGGTCCAAAACATATCTGGTATTATCACCTGTGCACTAAAGTTATAAAAAATGTTTTTATTTTGGACATCAGATTGGTTGCTACCTTCTGTCACCTAAAGGCCCAGACTACATTGGTATTTTCGCAGCAATTTTAAGTCACAGTTAAGAGCCATTTGACCAAAAATAGGTTTCTGCAATACATCTCTATTGACTAGTACAGTAATAATTATAGGCTGACAGCGGGTTGTCAGTAGCAGACAAAACATTATAAGTAATAATGAAAAGCAAAATTTTTTAAAGAGATGGGCATTTTAACAAAGTTAATAATGCTGTATAATGTATAGAATAAAGAGAAAAAAGAATTCAAATGTTACCACATTATTAGTAAAATTCTGCAAAAATTCATCACTTAATCAAAATGCGTTGGAGTCAGTGGGGAAGGTAAAATGAACATATATTTGTTGGGTTTTAAGGTTGCAATGGCATTTAAAAAGCTTCAGTGGGTTATGGAAGTGCCCTTTGACTATCATTGACCTGTTCTTGTGCCATATGAACCCTCATTTGTTTCATTATAATAAATTTATTTTACAAAAAGAAAACACGGACAACAAAAAAAGAAAAGAAAAGGAACCATAGAGAAAGATATCTAAAACACAACTAAACCAAGTAAATGGAACTACCCCAAATACACACTCCAATAAAAAAACACATCCTCTAAAAAAAAAGGGGGGTATTCTTAAAGCGGAGCTCCACCCTATTTTATATGTTTAGCTCAATCACATGCCGTTAATGTATTTAGTTAAAAACGGATATATATATATTTTTTTTTCCTCGGTACCTGTGTTTTTTCAATGTCCTTCTCTGATTCCTGTCTCTGTTATCTGCGGATATGGGTGAGTCAACTGCGGCTATTACGCAACTTCCTTTTTAGCTGCAATGTCTCCTGGGAGCTCCTGACATCCTTCCCAGGAGTCATTGCGGAGGCCTGCCGCGAGTTCTTGCGGGATTTCAAGGAAGTGACGCGAATTTCTCCATTGCAAACGGGGGCAAGGCAGACAGACAGGTTTAATTTCTTTGCCTGTCCTCTGCCGCGCTCTCCCCCAATGGCATTTGCTTACTATATCTTTATATTGCATCACAAGGGGGCGGGAACTTCTTGCGCCGCCGCCCGTTGTGATGGCAACTACGACGCTCAACAAAGGTACTAGCGAGCATGCGCGGGAACGAGGCATGCTGGAAGCTGGAATCTAGGGAATTAGGAAGTAAATGCTTGTGGGCTTCACATGCCCACAAGCAAGATGAATACCGCTATTTTATAAGTTATTTTTTTCTATGAAAAAACGGACATCGGGCAATCTAAATCTACCAAAAATTGAGTTTGCAACTGTTTAGGTGTCATTGTTTTTACTGTGTACCAAAAAATATATATATATCCAGTGGAGATCCGCTTTAAGCAAATTGCAATCAAGTGAAACTTTAAAAATTCAATTTCAGCAAAAAAATTTTTAGCAAATTCCACGCAAGTCAAATTAAAAAAATTCCCCTTCAGCAAAATTTTACCAGTGGTAAAAGCGCTAATTTTGTGTTAAAATTTTAGCCTTATTTAGCCTATATAAGCCTGTTCATCCCAAGTAGGGAACACCTGACCGGTGTTATAGCTTTATATCTCTATCTACAGTCTTTTAATTTATTGAACTGTTACAGGAAAAACAAGTACCCAGCTTCAGTCTTCTGACAGGGAAGGTGAATGGAAATCCATGGATCTCATGATATATAACATGGCCAGTCAAGGAAAGAAGGATTGAGCATTCACAATTAGTACAGGGTAAAGGCAGCCATTCAATAAGAGGAATGAAATGGCTCAAGGTGATTAGAGATGGTATTGGGATGGCAGGAAAAGTGTGAGGAAAGACGATGATTACACATGAGCAAAAGCCTACCAGATTAAAATTTAAGAAGCTAGAGGCTTTGAGTACTTGAGTAGGTGATATGCATGATAAGACAAGTGGTCCATGGAAATACGAGCAAATGGGTAGCAGGTTGAACAAGTAGATGTACAGAGAATAAAGAACAAGAAAAAGGTGTCTGTGCTGTCACAACAATGTAGTTGTTCTTAACCAATTCTTCACGTCAAAGGAAAACACTTTAAAGAAGTATTTGCAGGGAAATTGCATTCCAACTGTACATTTTACAGTGCCCCGTGTCTTTATAATAATGAAAAATGAACTGGTTACAAGTGTTCATTTTCTTTCGTTGCATATTTACTCAGGTTGAAAAAGTCTATTGAGTTCAACCAATTGACAAAAAAATTAACAAATTAATTAATCTAAAACCTCCAAATACAAAACCCCATCCATACAGTTGATGCAGAGGAATGAAGTAAAAAAGAAAAACGTATAAATCATTTTGTTCAAAATCAACCTAGCTGCCTAGAACTAGATCCTAAGGCAGCTTATTCTATATTTTCTATATTTTCATAGCTCTTACTGTGAGGCTGGGTTCACATATGTGGGAAATTGGATGTGGGTTTCCCCGCATCCAAATGGCATGACATGTGAGTGTGACTGGCTCTCAATGAAGCCGGTTTACACAGGTCCGGGATGGCCACGGAGCAGATTGAAATAGTGTCCTGTGCATGATTGGGTATGGTGCAGGTGCAAATTCAGAATAAAATTCAGACCAGAATTGCACCTGAACCAGTGAACACACATGCATCAAACCCCAGGCATGAACCCGCGGCTGCACATATGTGAATCTGACCTGAAGAATCCTTTCTGCATGCAAAGTTTAAACCTCATTGCTTTCAGATACAAAGAGTACCTCTGTCCCTAAAAGTAAATGACTTTGCACCAAGTTCACTATATGGGCCATGTATGTATTTATACATGTTTAAATGCCTCTTATCAAGGGAGAATAGATTCAGTTCAGTTATATTTCCTCATAGCTGAGCTTCTCCATGCCTCTTACTCATTTAGTTGCCTTCTCTGCTGTCTCTTCAACTCCCCAACAATACTTTTAGGGAACCACAAATGAACTGCATATTCCAGATGAGGTCTTAACAATGCTTTGTACAGGGGCAAAATGATGTCTTTCTCTGGAGTCTAACTTTTAATATAAGAAAGTATTTTGCTTGCGAATGGCAGCTTGGCATTGCATGGCATTATTAGGTTTATAATCTACCAGAATACCCAGATGCTTCCTGATTATTGACTCCCTCAGTTGTACCCTAGAATGTGTGATGCACATTTTTAGCTCCAGAGTGCAGAACTTTCCCTTTATCAACATTAACCTCCCTGGCGGTATGATTCAGTCTGGATTTAGGTGCTGAAAGCGGTACAATTATTTTGCATGGAAATTTGGTGTTTTATATTGTAGTCCTGTAATTCTTAGGAATAACTCTCTTAAATCTGTTCAAACCAGAGTATAGCAGACATCCTGGGTATGATAAAGTTTATAATATAATAAAGAATAATAAAAAATATTCAATAATGTAATCAAATCCTAAAACACTGAAAAAGGGACACTTTTTGGTTGCTATGGACAATCTCCAAATTTCAGGCAGAAAAAAACTGTATTTATAATATAAAAGTGCATGCAGAGCACTGCACAGACCACTAGGGACAAAGGGGGTGTGTAATTGTTTAATACAGTACTGTAATCTTTAAGATTACAGTGCTGTGTGTGTTTTGTGTCTTTTTACTTTTTTGAATTTGCCGCCGTTCTCCGCTCCTGTGCGCCGTAAAGTCGCAGGGAACGGAGCTCGGCGGCATTCGGCACTGTGAATCGAGCGGAGGACGGCTCACTCACACAGCGCGGAGGACATCCCTGGATCCAGGGGACAAGGTAAGTAACTATCACTGTGTCCCCCCCTGCATCCAGCGAGGCGATCCCGAGTCTGGCTCGGGGTTACCGCTCCTGTCAGTAAAATCCCAACCCGAGCCAGACTCGGGATTACCACTAGGGGGGTTAAACCCAATTTGCCACGTATTTTCACAACCAAAGTGTGCATTAAGATTGGCTTGTAAGTTGGAGACATCCTGTAAGGACTTTTTTCCATTACATAGCTTGGTGTCATCTGCAAACACAGAAATGAACCATTCAGTGTATGAATCATAAATAACGACTTCCTTTCGGCCAGTTTTCTATGCATTTACAGAGTGAATTAACTGTCTGTATCTGTGGCAAACACTTTTGCAAAGTCCAAGTATATTATATCCACAGCTACTCCTTTGTCTAAGTTTTTGCTTACTTCCTCAAAAAAAGAAATCAGTTTTGTTTGACAACTTCAGCCTTTTGTGAAACCATGCTGGCTATCACTTATCATATTGTTTTCTAGCAAAACTCCTTCTATGTGGTCCTTCGTTGAACTCTTAAGTCTCTTCCCAACTATAGAAGTTAAGCATACAGGCTTGTAGATTCTTGGTAAAGAGTTTTAAATAGAGACTTTTTTTAATAGAGACACTACATTGGCCTTGCGCCCATCCATTAATACTAAGCCATTCATTAAAGAGTCTCTAAAAATTAGAAATAATGGCTTCCAAACATAACAGAGCTCAACTTTTTGAGGACATATGAGGATAAGCCATTTGTTCTGGCCCTTTCCCACCCACATTCTGCTGCTGCGGTATTGAGAAGTATTGGAAAGATAGGAAACTGAGACAATCACTATAAGTTCCTTGTCTGCTGATTATGTTGTGTGTGTGTGATGTCAACTAGGAAAAGGTGAAATTGAGAGTTTTCAATTCCTCATAATTATAGCAAAAATCATATATTTGAAAAATGTTGCGATCTCAATGACATTTTTTTGAGTTATTGGGGGAAAAAAACGAATTCAGCGGTCACCTGTATACCATTTCTGCTTTGGGCCTAGTGATTCAGCAATTACTTTGCCATTACTTAAAGTGGACCTTTCAGATCAAACAACCTAATGCTTCATACAAGTTCACTGTGTGGCTTGGAGCGTGAAGCAGTAGAGCAGGAGTTTCCAAGAAGACATTGCAGGATAAGATGGGCAAATATTTTGGAGAAAATGTCAAAAAAGGTAATGGAGAGTAACAAATAATTTTCAGGAGGAGGTGCAAGGTCCACTTATGAATAATACAGTAATATATTTATCTTTTTGTAGCAAGCATATATCAAAAAGCAAATTTGGACAAGCAAATTTCAAATGAAGTGACTTTTTTCCCATAAGGCTGAGGCTAATATCTTTAAAACAAAACTACTGGTAAAACCTCTGATTTAGCTGCTTCCCCAAAATATAGCACAGGTTAAAAATGCTCAATAAATTTTAATAAATACTTAATCAAGCATGCTAATGTTGTTTTCTGCGGTGTTTTCATTTACAATCTGCCTACATGTTAGTTTTTAACCATTCAAGCCCTCAGATGGTTGGTGTCATAGATTGTCAAATGTACCATGTAGATCTAAATAGAACCTATCATGGTGCCTTATTTGACAGCAAACATATAGGAGGGTTTAGTTATGCTTTAAATGAATATATTAAAGATAGTATGCTTTTTTCTACAAAATGTTGTAAATAGTTTAAAGGGTTTGCTGCCCCACCTTGATGGATCCATGGTAGACATGGTGCAGTTTTCAAATAATTTGAACACTAAATAGCTCAAGTCAGTTTGGGTGCAAATAAGTGTAGCAACCTACATCACTGTTATGAGGCCTGGCTGTCTGTTCTATGAGGTTGATAAAAGACAGAGCTCATGTAGATGGGCATTGATGCTGAACGTTGCCTTTTGCATTCAAAATCGGGGCTGCTTAAACACGTGCTTTCAAATATAAAGTGCAAGAAGAGGTTGCGTTGACCTGCTTCATCTGCAATGTGAATGAATTCCAACAGGACCTACTGCATCCAAAGAAATGCCAAGCTGTTCAAATATAGCCTCAGAACTGTCATCCCAACAACACACCATTGAAGTAAATAGGTATCAGAAGACTTGCATATCAAACACAGGAAGACAATGCTAATCTACATGATGCACACTTTGAGTTAGCAAGCACTGAGTTAGCACGCAGGGTGGAAGAGAACCAAAAGGAGGACAGAATACAATTATGCTGGACTGAAAGTATAATTTATAGAGGTTTGTATGTATATGCTGTCTAGATGGACGTGTTTGAAGGTTGTGTCTATGTCTAAAATTGTCTGAGTTATTGCATGCGTGGAGTATATGTATACAAGTGCATTTTCCTGTGTGTGTTTGTGTATTATGTGTGTATTATGTGTTATATATGGTTTGAGTATTTCTTCATGTGTAAGCTTGTGTATGTGGTGTGTGTCTGCATATTTCAATTGGACTCTGAATCCGTCCCCACTCATTCAGGTGGAAAAGTTACGAAACTTGCCCATCCCTCCCATTTAAGCAGCGAGCTGTGCCAATTTCTCATCCGGAATGCTTACCCTGCCCACAACTTCACTGCAACAGTAACACCTGCATCTGTCAGTGTAGTGACTCGCCTATCTACTTGTCATATTTTATGAACAAATTACTGGCATATATCTTTAGAGCTGTCAGTACACTGTCAACATGAGATGCCATGGAAAAAAGTTACCTAAATCTAAATTTTTCTATTGGCCATTGAGATTTCTAGGTATGCTCCTGTTTAACATTCACAATTTGGTGGTTTCAGAGATTTGAAAGAAACTGTTGGTGCTAGGTTGTCTTGATCTATTTGGCTTTTTACTGGCTGAAAGTGGGGTGCCTATGCCAAGAATGTGTGCAGGGGAAATTATGTATTGTTCCGTTTTCGTGAATTGGCTCAACCACATGTATGTTTTTTTTCTTCATATAGCTATACAATGATCTTTACAAATGCCATTTTCTAGTCTGAGAAATGGGTACTCAGCAATCAGCAGAGTAACCAGATGTAAGAAAGTTTAGATGGATGGATGGATTCTTGAAACCATGTTTAAAGAGTAATGTCGCGTACACACGAGCGGAATGTCAGACAGAAAAAGTCAGACGGAATCTTTTCATTGTATATTCCAATCGTGTGTATGCCTCATCAGACTTTTTTTTCCCGAAAATTCTGACGGACCTAGAAATAGAACATGTTTTAAATATTTCCGACAGAACCAATTCCTATCGGGAAAACCGCTCGTCTGTATGCTGTTCTGACGGACCAAAAACAACGCATACTCTGAAGCAAGTATGAGACGGAGGCTATTGGCTACTGGCTATTAATCTTCCTTGTTCTAGTCCTGTTGTATGTGTTGTGTCACCACGTTCTTGACAATCGGACTTTGGTGTGATCGCGTGTACGCAAGACAGTTTCAGCGGAACTCCGTCAGAAAAACCTTCAGAGTTTATTCTGACGCGAAAACCGGTCATGTGTACACGGCATACGAGTAAAACTTTCCCCTCTGGGTGATCTATGTACATTTCAAGGATTATAACAACCTTTGTTGCAGATTCCTACCTTTTGTTATTCTGAAGAAATCACTGCATGTTTCTCTGTACCCATGTGAGAAAGTGAATCTAATGGGAGTGGTTTCATAATTATCAATCAGCTGCTGCACCTGCAGGGCTCTAAAAAGGAACTCTGCTGGGCCTGCATCCCTTAAGACCCCTTTCACACCAGGGCGTTTTGCAGGCGCTATAGCGTTAGAAATAGCGTCTGCAATCCGCCCTAAAAAACCTGCACCATTGTCTGTAGTGTGAAAGCCCCGAGGGCTTTCACACTACAGCGGTGCGCTGGCAGGACATCAGGGAAAAGTCCTGCCAGCAGCTTCTTTGGAGCGATGAAGGAGCGGTGTGTTTACCGCTCCTCCACCGCTGCTCCTCATTGAAATCAATGGGGCAGCATTGTAATACCGCCGGCAAAACGCCGCTATTGCGGCATATTGCCGGCAGTTTTAACCCTTTCTCGGCCGCTAGCGGGGGGTAAAAGCACCCCACTAGCGGCTTAAATGCGCCGCAAATCCAGCGGTAAAACGCCTCTAAAAATAGCGGCGTTTTACCGCCGACGCTATGAGCGGCGTGGTGTGAAAGGGGTCTTAGTGTAGACTTCTTGGAAAATTGGTGAGCCAATCACACAAGCAGGAAATTATATTTCTTAGGGCTGTTCTGTACACATTCTATGTACAGAACACCATATTGCATTGCATTTCCAGAAAATTACAGAGCTGCAGATTGAAAGGGAAAGGTAATTTTTAATAACGTTCAATTACAATATGACTTTTGTCACATTTGTATACGCCAGATTATTTTTGCTTTAAGTGCTATTTTTTTCCCCATGAAAGTGGAGTTTCCCTTTAACCATTTCAGCCCCAGAATATTTTACCCCCTACCTGACCAGAGCACTTTCTGCGATTTGGCACTGCGTCACTTTAAATGACAAATGCGCTGTCATGCGACGTTACACCAAAACAAAATTGACGTCCTTTTTTTTCCACAAATAGAGCTTTCTTTTGGTGGTATTTGATCACCTCTGTGCTTTTTGTTTCTTGCGCTATAAACAAAAAAATAGCAACAATTTAAAAAAAATATATAAAAAAAATTTTTTTTTCCTCAGTTTAGGCCGATATATATTCTTCTACATATTTTTGGTAAAAAAAAATCGATAATCGTATATTGATTGGTTTTCACAAAAGTTATAGTGTCTACAAAATAGGGGGAAAGGTTTATGGCATTTTTATTATTATTATTTTTTTTTTATTAGTAATGGCTCTGATCTGCGATTTTTATCATGACTGAGACATTGCGGCGGACACATCAGACACTTTTGACACTATTTTGGGACCATTGTTATTTATACAGCTATCAGTGCTATAAAAATGCACTGATTACTGCATAAATGACACTGGCAGGGAAGGAGTTAAACACCAGGGGCAATTAAGGGGTTAAGTGTGTCCTAGGGAGTGATTCTAACTGTAGGGGGGCGGGCTCACTACAACATAACAGAGATCATTGCTCCCAATGACAGGGAGCAGTAGATCCCTGTCATGTTACTAGGCAGAACAGGGAAATGCCTTATTTACATAGGCATGTCCCAGTTCTGCCACTCTGTGACACAATCTCGGGACACCGGTGGACATCAAGTCTGCGGGACCCGTGGGCACGGTCGCACAGTACGCGCCGCCCACTAGCCCGCAAATTAAAGGGGGACGTGCAGGTGCTCCCATTTGCCCACCAATGCCACTGTGCCGATGTATATTGGCACGCCACAGTTGGAAAGTGGTTAAAGTTCAGTTATTAACTGCTGAAATTCATGGTCATGTATGGTGACGGTAAAATCCAACAGCTGTATTCAGAGGGGGTTAATTTATTAAGAGTGTATGGTGAAAAATCTGGTGCAGTTTTGCATAGAAACCCAATACGCTTCCAGGTTTGAGCCCTGGTTCACATTGATGCTACTTTGAAATTGTGCCCACTTCACTTGAAGTAGCGTGATTTCAAAGTAGCAAGGTCAGAGCGATTTCAAAGTAGCAAGGTCAGTGAGATTTCAGGTGCTACTTGATAGACATCTGTGTGGCTTCAGGCACAGATGTCTATTGAAGACGCACCTGAAATCTGTAAAAGTGGCACAGTAACTAATTTTGCAAATCAGTGCCGCAAAATCGTTGTTGCACCGATTGGAACAGTGTCACTGTCTCCAATAGGCTGCAACTGGTAATGCGATGTGATCTCTCAAATCGCATGACAAATTGCTCCAATGTAAACCTAGGATTATTGTCCAAGCTTAATTGAACAAGCTGGGGTTAGAAGCTGATTGGTTACCATGCACAGCTGCACCAGATTCCAAGTGCACCAGTTTAGTAAATCTACCCCAGAGTCTCTGATGGTCATCTATGGGAGTAACTAAGGTTCATATGCTAATACTCTGAAGTCTCATGTTTCATTTACTGAAAGTATGGAAAGAGGGCTATAAATAAAGATCCTCTGAATAAGTGCTTCACGTTCAACGTTACTTTTTATATTTTAAACCCAACACTTACCTGCTTTTCTATAGTTTTGACATTGAAACTTGCAATGTTGAAATATGTCAAAACAATGAAAAACACAGCAAAATATAGTGAAAAAATTACATCCCTATAGAAAATTCTCCAAATCCCATTCATTGGTTACAATTTTGAAGTAACATATTTGAAAAAATCTTTTGTTAAAAAACATCAAAATTAACTGGCTCCTGACTGGCTCACGCAGATAAACTGCAGGAGAATGTCTCCCCTGGGTGAAACCCCAGAGGGCGTGGCAGGGGACCCAGTGCGTGTGGCCGGTGGGCACGATCGACTGCCGGCCATGCGCGATCACACAAATCCCTGTGCTGTCAGAGAAGAGGAAACATATAGTTTGTTCCTACTAAGTAGGAAAAACAATATGTCTCCTCTCCTAGTCACTCCCATCCCCACACAGTTAGGACACACTGAGGGAACAAACAGTTAACCATTTGATTGCCCCCTAGTGTTAACCCCTTCCCTGCCAGTGACATTTACAATGTAATCAGTGCATATTTATAGCACTGATCGCTGTACAATTGTCAATGGTCCCAAAAAAGTGTCAAAAGTGTCTGATTTCATCGTTGCAATGTCGCAGCACCACAAAAAAATCACAGATCACCAACATTACTAGTAAAAAAAAAAATGCCACAAAATTGCCATAAATCGTTCCCATATTTTGTATATGCTATAACTTTTGCACAAACCAATCTATATACACTTATGGCGATTTTTTTTTTACCAAAAATATATAGCAGAATATATATTGCCCTAAACTGATGAAGAAATTTGTTTAGTTTTTCTTTAAATTGGGGGATATTTATTATAGCAAAAAGTAAAAAACATTGTTTTTATTTCAAAATTGATGCTCTTTTTTGTTTATAGCACAAAATAAAAACGCACAGGTGATCAAAAACCACCAAATGAAAGCTCTATCTGTGGGAAAAAGAGGACGTGAATTTTGTTTGGGTACAGCGTTGAACGACCGCACAATTGTCAGTTAAAGCGGCGCAGTGCTAAATTGTAAAAAGTGCTCTGGTCAGGAAAGGGGTAAAATATTCCAGGGCTGAAGCGGTTAACAATTATAAAATTGGTGAAATCTATTCATAAAACAGATTTTACTGGATTATTTTGACCTTTATCATAATAAGCAATCAGCAAATCCTTGAAGATTTCCTCTGTCCAGTAACTGTAGAATTCTGGCATGCAATCCTTTTCACTGGGTTGAGTGTTTGCCAGCATCAAATAAATTATCCAATCAGCAAGTGAATGGACCAAAAGATGTTAGCCATAAAATATAAGATTATTGCTTCATCATGACAAAGATGTCCATTTTTGGACTATTCTAATTCCAAAAAATGTAGGTAAAATGTTTTGCACACACTTGTTTTAAAGAGGGATTCCACCTACAAAAAAATTATTAAAAGACAGCAGCTATAAATACTACAGCTGCTGACTTTTAATAAATGGACACTCACCTGTCCCGGGGTCCAGCGATGTCGGCAGCCAAGGCCGATCGATCGCTTGGCTCTCGGCTGCTACCGCCGTCATTCGCGATGAGGGAATCAGGAAGTGAAGCATTGCGGCTTTACTTCCCGGTTCCCTACTGCGCATGCGCAAAACACGCAGCGCAATGGGAATGGTCCGTGCTGTCTCTGGGACCCGTGTGTGTGCCAGCAGACAGCATGCCGAGACAGGAAACAGCATAGACTCCCATGGGAGTCTATGCCCGGAAGTGGGTGCAAATACCTGTCTTTGACAGGTATCTCCACCCCCCTCCCCCCTGAAAGGTGCCAACTGTGACACCGGAGGGGGGGAGGGTTCCGATGAGCGGAAGTTCCACTTTAGGGATGAACTCCGCTTTAAAACACCAATTTTTTTCTGGTTTTCTGTTCTGGTGTTCTCACCTTCATCTACCTTGTATAATTCTCTTGCATATCATGTAATGTATGTGATATGAGTTAAAAAATATTCAATAATGTAATCAAATCAAAAACACTGAAATCCGCTCAGTTGCAGAATTGTCACTGTCATTACTTTTCAGTATTTGATGACGGATCTCCCCACAAATTGCTATCGCTCAATTCTGCGAGTGATTCCAATTTATTATCGCTGTTTTCTAGCGGGTCTAAAACCATTTTTGATGTAAATTGAAAAATAAAATATTTTAAAATTTTAAAATAAAAATAAAAGCCACAAAATCTTCCCTGTAAGGATCTATTACAGGTATTTTGTTTACTAATATAGAAGCATGACACGATCTACCAAAAGATTCCACTGACTGATGATTGGGGTGAGTGTATGGCTGGCATCACATTTTACAAAGGTTTTGTTCACTAAACAGCACCCAGAGGCATTCTATCTTAAATCAGACTTGTGCCTGTACATACTGTGGAAAATAAAAGTCTCACTCTACTGTATAAAGCATATATATTCTCATCTTTTGCTTGCACTACTGCTGTGCTGATCCTCTACCAGGGCTCAATATTGTATTGTGAGTTTTGACTTAGTGAACGGAGTCTAATGCCGCATACACACGATTGGACATTGCGACAATAAAATACCATGTTTTTTTTTCCGACGGATGTTGGCTCAAACTTGTCTTGCATACACACGGTCGCACAAAGTTGGTCGGAAATTCCGAACGTCAAGAACGCAGTGACGTACAACACGTATGACGAGCCGAGAAAAATTATGTTCAATAGCCAGTGCAGCTCTTCTGTAGTGAGAAAAGGAAACACTGCGCTACTATGATAAAATCAACAGCTAACACTCAAATGCCCCTGTTGAAGACCGCTAGTGTCGAAACGTGTTGGGCAGCATTACGTGCACCCCATATTGCTCTTTACTAGTCTCTTTTGTGATCACTTTTTATATTTTTGTTGTATATCATATATTTTTAATTAAACCAAACGTTTTTTTTTATATGCACAATCCGGAGCCCCTTTGCTTTCTTTTTTCCTATTTTATGTTCCATCCGTTTGAGCCCCTATTCGCAACGTAAAAGTTTGGATACACCGGGTCCCCAAAACAACATCGCTCTTGGGTCTGGAGAATATCGGCTGGCGACCTTTGGGAATACATACCTTTATCCAGGATCGAGGACGTCTACATGGTGATGGTATACTAGGATTCACTGCATTGAAAGCTGGAACCTAATCCTTTGGGATTACAAGCACTGTAGACCCACTGTCGTAGGACAGGTGGGTCCAACATTTCCGGTAAGAGTATCCATCTTGTATCCATAGAAGGTTGAACCCTCCAATACCACTTCAGACAAACAGGCCACTGTTGTTGGTTTCTTCCCCGCCTTGACCTATGATTTAGATGGGAAGATTGATCTCTTCTGTCTTATATGATAAGAGGACTTCTTTCATAATTTTATGAACTGATTTTAGTCAATTTGTTCAGTATTTGTACTATACAGCTCTATTTTTTCTGTCACATAATTATTATTTATGACATACAGCTGCATGTATATTGTACAGAGTGTTGCATATTACACATAATAGTTTTTGCATTTTTTTCTCACAATAAGAGTGAGACCTCTTCCTTTAACAAGGATTATTTGTTTCTATTCACTTTTTATACGTCATTGTGTTTTTCACTTTAGCGCTACATTTTTTGTTTCACAGTGCAGCTCTTCTGCTTGATTCTGAGCATACGTGGCACTTTGTGCGTCAAAATTGTCTACACACAATTGGAATTTATGCGAACGGATTTTGTTGTCGGAAAATTTGAGAACCAGATCTCAAATTTTGTGTGACGGAAATTCTGATGGAAACTGTCTGATGGAGCCTACACACGGTCAGAATTTCCAACAACAAGCTCCGATTGCACATTTGCCACCGGAAAGATTGACCATGTGTACCTGGCATAAGTGTACACAGGAGCTATGCCATGCAAACTTCTCTTGTTTTGCTGCTCAGACATCAAGCATTATGTTTTGTGGAGGTGGCGGAGTGTCACATGTTCACCTATACTTAGAAGTAACAGATATTTCCCAGGTGGGCTGACATCAAAAAATGTTGTGACTTTCAAATTCTCAGCAGATTTTTTCTTCTGCTTTATAAAACTGAACTAGTTGAAGAGTTGAAAGTTGCACTCTACTCCCATTGCTTGTTTTAAAAGGTACATTTCTTTCTACTGTTTACCTATATGTAATATATTCCTTGTTATAATGTTTGCTATATCATTGCTGCTGTTTCAAATCTTTTACTATCAGGGTACTGCATATACATTTGCAATAACTATTCCTAACCCAGCCAGGCGTGTCAGAGAGTGTGCTGCTATTTGTACAGTTATGGGCACAGCGATTTCTTCGGGGGTAAGCGCTATACATACTTTATGTATGCAATGATATTTAAAGCGGAGTTCCACCCTAAAAAATGTTTTCCCATTAAAAGATTCCTTTGAACCTAGAAACAAACATTTGAAGGAAATTTGTTTTATATACTTACCCTGTTGCTATGTAGTCCTCGTAATCTGCCACTTCCTGGTCCATGGAGCTCCACGTGACTTCCTCCCTCACCTGTGCTCCTGTGAAATTATGACATATCATTTCCCAGAAATCTGTGGGCAGTACTGTGCTTAAAAATCATGCCACCGTTGAATCGGACATGCACAAGATCGAGAGGAGCATGCTGAGTAACCATAGCTATTCCAGGAAGTGATCTTGATTGGGCTTCTCACGATGGAAATGGCCACAAACAGAGGCATCAAAGCAAACAGTAAGACATTTATATTTTTTAACAATCGATCAAGATCAATGCATACTCTTTTTGAAATTTTTGAATAAAGCTTCAGCTTTAAATGTAAAAGATTCCCTCGTGTAGACTTCAAAAAGCCCTGAGACTGCTACTGGGCACCACCATCTTAGATGTGATATTGGCAAAGTTATCAATCAAGTGACACGCTATAGAATTCCTCTTCACTCCTACCCACAGCTACAGAAAAGGCTATGTAAGGAAGTGGAGGAGAGATGGAAGAGTTGAGCCCGCACAGACAGTAACTAGACATTCGCAAAAGAGAAGAGGACTATTGTGTGCAAGTAAGGAGGGAGGACTGTGCTAGGAAATTGATTGGTCAATTCACATTGCAAGTGAATTAAAAAAAGATTTTTGGTAAAAAAAAACTTCAAGTAGGTGTAGCAAAGGGACGTACGGTATTTTCACATTGGGATTGCAGATGAGGCTTCTTTCAAGCGCTTTACATGCACTTTTTTTAACGCTAAAGCGCCTGAAAAATGCCTGAAAAACCCCCCCGATGTGAAAGGAGTCTTAAGAATGCAACCCTGCAAAAGACTGCCAGTGTTATGCCTGGTGTACTTACAATGACAGTAAGGATGGATAACGAACAGAGAAAGACATGGGCATGGAGTCCTTCAGTCCAGCTTGTTAAATATGTTGCACAGGCTGGAAATTTATACTCAATAAATTAATTTCAGCCTCTAAAGTGGGTTTTTTCGAGGCAACCATACAACTGCTTATAAGTTGAAATGTAACATTTTTATTTTCTCATATTAAAAAATCAAAGAGTATCTTTTAATAAAAATGTATATGAAAATATAATTTACAATGTGCATAAATCATAAAAACAAAGTACAAGGATGAGTTTACAATTAATCAGTATTAATTGAACATAGTGATATTCCCAATTGCTGTTTTTTAAAACCACACAATCATTGCACTTTGACTGCAAGGTTTATTCAACCTAAAGAGTATCCAATGCGTTTCAAGCCTTTTCAGAACAATCTCTTCCTCAGGGATATAGTACCACTCTGTAGAGTACAAGAATTGATTTACAATCATTTGGGAAGACTGGGAAGTTATAACAGAAATTTCTATTAACTAAATGTTCCTATTCACATGTAATAATTTATACCTCAGGAGCCTATAGGCAGAGAATTCTGACATTATTTTTATATGTGTAAAGGGGAATGCTGCAGACTTTGATGTAAAAGGAAACTCTAACCCTTACACAAGAGAGAGAGTGTTCTCCCTACATCAGAGTCCTCGGAGTTCTCCTTTATATCAGAATCTGCATGGTTCCCCCTTACAGTGCAAGGGGGACCTCTGCGAACCCTGATGTCAAAGGGAACTCTGATGTGAGGGCCGATATTGTGGATCGTGATGTGAAGGAGGACTCTGCAGACCCTGATGTAAAGCAGATTGCACAAACAAAAACTGACAGCTCTGGTTGGAGACATTGTACTAACTGTGCAAGGTTAGTTCAGCGATCTTCCCCACTGAGCTGTTGTGAGGGGGACGCACTTTCTGCCATTGGCTGAAAGCGCTGATCAGAAGTCAGTTGTCTGCTGGTTTTCCAGTATGCATGTGCGACAGAAGCCAGCCATGCAATTGTCATTGTGTGTTTTAAATCAGATTATTAAAGGTTACTGCAGCAGAGCTTGTGCTGTTATCAAGGGAGTTGTCAGCAGGGCTAGATTTCCCAATAGGCACCCAGCCCCATCAGCTGAGCTCTGGAAAAAAGAGGAGCAATCTTTCAACTCAGACAGGCGCCCCTCTAGAAAGGGCGCCTGTAGGCACATGCCTACAGTACTTATTAGGAAATCCGAACCTGTGTATAATTTAATAGAATATTGGCTGCCGATCACAACAGGTGAAAACAATGAATGAGTTACTAATGCTATCCAGCAAAAAACACTATTGTGCTAAAAATCTGTATTTTTAGTCAATTGGCTATAAAGTCCACTTTTGTACTGCAGCATAAATCCAGAGAGCACCTTACAGTGTCATTGGGAGTATACTTCCAGAAGTCTGTGCTGTGTATATTGCGTAATATTTGAGGTCTTGGGTATAAATACCAGGTCATAAATATGTGTGTGCATGTGTGTGTGTTTTTTGTATAAGCTATGCAATATGTTAAGACTATTTTAAAAATATGGCTTCAGACATGTATAGAAGACAGATATCCTTATACACCTGATTTTTCTGTCTGACTTTATTTTGCTTATTAGTAATAAATTGTACATCCAAAAATCTACTTCAGACTTTGTAAGCAACATTTTCCACCACTCCAAATCCAAATGCTTGAAGAAACTGAACATATTCTTTCTTCCAGCATTGAAAGAAGTATGTTTGTAAACTTATGATGGATAACTGTGGCCCTCACATGAAGTCATTAGGGGACGCGTTGGAAATCAATAGTCTTGTGTTTGATTATCAGCTGAGCAGAACACTTGTTGGACCTGTAATTACCGGTTGCTAAAAGTGCCCAGGGATTGGAAGGAGAAGGAGAAATAAACAGCAGGGGATGATCAATGGGACATGAAAACCTTGCTATTGATCACCTTTAACCTCTGCTTAAACTAATGACATAGCTACCATTTAGCAGTCCCCTGCCCCCTCCTTTCCACTGGCTAGGGCAGCATCAATTGCACTGTAGCCACCATAAATCATTATGGGTCAAGACACGTGGACTGGCTGATGAAAGTGACAAGGCTGGAGCAGGGTGGGAGCATCATATGTTGACAGCAAGTTGCATCTCTCTCATTCTTTGAGTCACACCAGTTTTACCTTTGCCTTCATGCTTGGCTTTATAATAGGCTTATTTTATTCTGTATGTGTAGAGTATGGTGACTAACCCCTTTCCTAATTTATGATAGTACATGTTATAATAAATAATTGAATGCCTTATTACAAAAGCTTTGTCTTAATTTAAAAATGTATTCTATGCATTCCTAAGTGGTTGCTCAACAAGCTTTAATGACCAGTTGGATGGGTCTTTTCTGCCCTCCACCATTCTGCTGCATACCACAAAACCTTCACACTTTAAAACGCAAGGAGAATACAAAAATACTTTTTGTGCTGTGTCTTAAACTGGACTATTTTCTATTCTCAATGTGTACCTCCCTGCTGCCTAACACAGACATGAGATCTAAATCTAACCGTCCTGTTACCGACTTTAGCATTTTGGCCCTGTGTAAATATGACTTTCCTTATTTTATTACTGCCTAAGAAATTATAATACTCAATAAAAGTTGAATCAAACAGTTTTTACAAAGTTTTACCCCTTTGGATCAGGTCGACTGTCGTTTTTTTAGGTGGACTTGATAGGAAGCTCCATTCAGGTCTATTGGCAGGTGGATGTAAACAGATGTAAACAGAAGTGTGTTGGTTTACATCCGCCTACATCCAAGCCTATCCAGGTCTGGAAAAAAATGGACCTAAACCTGATGGGTTAGAGGTAGCCTGGTGTAAATGGACACAATAGTCTATTTACATCTGGCATCCCATAGATCCAACACAGGTCTGCCACAGTCCATTGTCGAAATGCAGACAAAAAAATTCAACAGGTACTTATGCCAGAAAAGTGACATCCATCCTGTTCTGCTCCAATTCAGTAGGGGATCTGCTTACAGAAAGTCTCAGCCCATGTGAAAGGATCCTTATAGAAGCCATTATCATTTTAACATCTTGATATCTCTGAGTGTGCTGAATGCCTGCATCTCCACTGCTGTTTCACACTACCACCCCCACATTAGTGTTTCCCTGCAGCTCTCGCACACACCCTGTTCTGTAAGATCCAGAGATCGACATAGCACCTGGAAGTGTCTGAATACAAAGGTTATAGCAGAGTCTATAAAGCTCACCATACACAGTTAGATTTAGATTCCACATCTCCCACTGTGGCTATTTTATCTTGACAGCTGTCACCAGCGGTTGTTAGAATATCTAAACAGTGGCTGCATCTGTCAGCGAAACAAGTAGATGGCACACTATAGTAGGACACTTTAAAAAAACGTTATTATAGTAAAATAGGAATATAAACATCACAGCACCAGAATTCAAAAGAGATATGTTGATGCATTTCACGCTAAGAATCTTATTCATAACCATGGTTATGATGAGCCGGGCAGACACCTTGATGTAAGGACTCTTGGAATTGGTATTATGTGGACCAACCTGGAGCATTGCTTTAGTTTTGTTAAGCGGCTGCATCTGACTGGATGCAGCTGCTGTTTGGATAACAATTTTCTGGTTAATTTTTTCAGTCAAATGGGAAGGTGGTGACAGGACACCCACAGTGTGAATTTTGTCAGGTTCTTCAAGAGCCAACCATGTATGGCCAGCTTTACTTTGCAATATACAGTGCTGTGAAAAAGTATTTGCCCTCTTCCTGATTTTTTACTTTTTTGCATATTTCTCACACTTAAATGATTCAGATCATCAAAACGTTTTACCGTTACACAAAGATAACCCAAGTAAATCCAAGATGCAGTTTTAAAGTAATTGACCCCTCCCATGCTGAATCAGGAATGAACTGTAACACAATTTTTTGGAAAGCTGAGTTAAATTACACTTGCCACACCAAGTGGTTACTGCCAGACCTGTTGAACCAAGATGAGACAAAAATTCAACTTTTTGTAAGGTGTATGTCCTGTTACATCTGGCATAAAATGAATGCAGCATTTCATAACAAAAACATCATACCAACAGTCAGACATGGTGGTGGTAGCGTGATGGTCTGGTGCTGCTTTGCAGCTTCTGGACCTGGACGATTTACCATAATTGATGGAATCATGAATTCTGAGCTCTACCAGAAAATCCTAGAGGAGAATGTCTGGCTATCAGTTTGTGACCTCAAGCTCAAAAGTACTTGGTTTATGCAGCAGGACAATGATCCGAAACACAACAGCAAGTCTACCTCCAAATGATTCAAACAAAGCAAAAATTAGGTTGTGGAGTGGCCTAGTCAAAGCCTGAACTTAAATCTAATTGCGATGCTGTATCATGACCTTACACAGGCCGTCCATGCTTGAAAACCCTCCAATGTGGCTGAATTAAAACAATTCTGCAAAGAAGAGTGGGCCAAAATTGCTCCACAGCAATGTGAAAGACTCAATGCCAGTTATCGCAAACGCTTGATTGCAGTTGTTGCCGCCAAGGGTGGCCCAACCAGTTATTAGGTTTAGGGGGCAATTACTTTTTCACATAAAGCCAGGAAGGTTTGGACAGCTTTGTTGCCTTAATAAATGAAACCATCTTTTAAAAACTGCATTTTGTATTTACTCAGGTTATCTTTGTGTAATAATAAAATGTGTTTGATGATCTGAATCATGTAAGTATGAAAAATATGCAAAAAAAAATAAAAAAAATCAGAAAGGGGGCAAATACCTTTTCACAGCATTGTAGAAACAGTTTGATTAATAGTCCTAACAGTGAGAATTATGCTTGCATTTTGATATGACATTACATTTGCTTTCAGGATGTCATTAGGTTAATCTTGAATATTCTTTTTATTCCAGAATAAGATTTGGAGCATATTTTCCTTACAATATAAGTTTTTAATTCAAAACAAAGAAAAATGTGACGTTATACTGATATCCAGATGTGGTTCTTCCAATATAAGTAATGACTAATCTATATTCCAAAATATAAGTTACATTTTATGGTAATGACACAGCTACTCTCCAATGGTAAGTTACAAAATTTTTATACAAATACAGAATATACTACAATTCTTTATGATAAATATGTTATAAATCTTGGTTTCTCAGAAACACATCATATATGCCTATGTAGTACAACATAATAGAAGAGCATATGTAAGTTTAATCTACTATCAATACATGTGTTACTATAAGAAAGCAGTTTCCTATCACATTACACCATTTGGAGAAGGCTTGGGGTTGTGTTCTCATATCTTTACCTATCTGTCTGTACACACTGTATTTGTAATGACTGCAGCTCAGGATATGAGACACTGCAGGGCCCAGCTGATACTGTCTACCACTGATTCAGCTGGACAGGTAAGCAGAACCCTGCTACAGGGTGTGAATCTATCACTAAGTCTTTGATTATAGCATGGATACTTTGTCACCTTTGTAGAGTGACCCAGCTAGTGGCTGCAAGATGTGTCAAAACCTAGCATGATCCTTACTTACAAGGAATGGCAGAAAAGACATCTTAAAACAATGTGTATAGCTTTTCAGTTTGGCCATAAGAATTTGCCAAAAAAAAAAAAAAAAACTTGACAGATGTTAAGGAAATCTTATTTTTCATAATAATTAATATAATATTATGATGATGGCAATAAGGATGGTAATACATTGTATTATTGTTGTTATCTGTGATGTCAGAGGTGTGCCCAAAAGAGGAAATCACATACCCTAATGGAGTCTCTGCCTCTCTGGACTGAAATGTTGCATAATCTTGCTTGCTAATGATTGATAAGCAAGGAAGTGACACCCTTCTTGTCTGGCTAGTAAGGGGGCGATTTCATAGGCAGGTGAGTAGGTTGGATCGCTCATCTGACATCAACCTAACTGGTTCCATAACTATTACCAACCTCTCTTTGAATAAGCAATTCATTTAGAGTAGAGGTTAAGTCAGCAGCATTTTAGTTGCCCACATCAGTACTACTGTCAGGTCTTCAGTCTTTTTTTATGTAAGGCACTAGACCTGTTATGGAGTGCCCATTCTTTTCATATAGAAAGGGAGCCCCACCCCTACAGCTAAATTCCCTATCATGTAAAATGCATGAAAAATCTAACAAGAGTGCTGCTTTCCCATTATACCCACGACATGTTGGTTGATCATAGAAGTGTAAAGATCTCACCACCAGGTTTCTCAAAAAATAGCATGAGATTAATTTTAAACTAATGTACTAACAGCTTAATTTTAAACTAATGTACTAACATCTAAAATATTGATTAAAAAAAACGTAACTAATGTTCTAACAGCTAAAATTTTAATTTTAAAAACTGGAAATAATACACTATCAGATAAAACTTAACTTTGGGTGGGTTAACATTTTTAGCATCGTACCCATAGAAATCTACTGGAATACTCATTAGTATTATTGTTTAGTACTTACTCATTAGTATTAGTGTTTAGTAGAACCAATCATTGATCCAGTGACACTATACAGCCCATATACAGTATGTGAATATGTTAGGAAAACACTGGGGTTAATTTACTAAAACTGGAGAGTGCAAAATCAGATGCAGCTGTACATGGTAGCCAATCAACTTCTAATGTCAACTTGTTCATTGAAGCTTTCACAAAAAACCTGGAAGCTGATTGGTTTCTATGCAGAGCTGCACCAGATTTTCCACTCTCCAGTTTTAGTAACTCAACCCTACTGTGTTGCTCCAAGCAACCAATCAGTTTTCCCCTTATATGTTTGTAGTGGAAAAACCTGGTTGGTCATTATTGGCATCACAGATACTCTTGCAATATGCAGTGTTACCAGTGTGTTACATAATACATACTTGTAATGTGAACATCAAATTATTAAGTATTTTTTTTATGATCAATATAGTTTTTATTAATGTTTTCAGAATAACAAGAAAACCATAAAAAAGGATTTGTAAGTACCGTATTTATCGCGTATAACACACACTTTTTCCCCCTTAAAATCGGGGGAAAGTCGTGGGTGCGTGTTATACACCGATCCCCACTGTCTTTGAGTCTAAAAGACCGAGCGCCGCCGAAAAAGACCGAGCGCCGCCGAAAAAGACCGAGCGCCGCCGAAAAAGACGGGACTACGGGCGGAGCCGAGCAGACGGCTCGGTCTTTTTCGGCGGCGCTCGCTCGGTCTGTCTCGGCGGTGGGATATTTAAACATGGGCAAGGCTGCAAACGGCGCTGGGCAAACTGGAAATGACACTGGCAAGCTGCAAATGACACTCTGCAAGGCTGCAAACAGCGCTGGGCAAGCTGCAAATGATGCTGATCATTCTGCAATGATGGACAAGGCTGCAGATGCACACTGATAAGGCTGCATTGACGGGCATTTAAATGTAAGTTTTTTTTCCCTTAAACTTCCCTCCTAAAACGTTTTTCCTTAAAATGCCCTCCTAAACTTGGGGTGCGTGTTATACGCCGATGCATGTTATACCCCGATAAATACGGTAGTTAAATGAGAACAGTTGGACAATTATATCAGGTTTCTTCTTAGTCCATTTGTTATAAAGAGAGTATAAAGCCCACATGGCAAAAAAAACTGAAACTTTGGGGGGGGGGGGGGGGGGAGTAAGATAAGAAAAAACAATTACAAACTGATAAACCAATAAATGTAGTGAGTGGGTAGTAGCATAAACAGATCCTATTATACATTAAAGTGGTCCCTTAAGGATGTAACAGTAAAGACATCAGCAGACTGCTATTCAGATATTAGCTAATCTAGTAAATTCCTCAGAGTACTAGAATATGACCCAAGCCATCCACATTTTATGGAATTGTTCAGTCATCTCAGACAGTGGCTATAGCTAGTGTTTCCTTCATATTGTAAATAGTGTTTACCGTATGTAACTATTCGTTCACTGTGGGGGCATGGGAAGATTTCCAATGTCTCGGAAGTAAGGATTTTGCAGTGATCAAAAGGTTTCTGGTGAAGGAACTCTTATATTTCAGTAGAGAATAGTTAGAGATGTAAAGCAAACAACAAGCTGGAATTAGAAATTATCAAGTATTAACAGCCTGCTGGGAAATTTTATATAGACACAGCAATGCATTCATATTAAGACTGATTTATAGTTAAAGCTAAATCCGGTTAGCTAAAAAAAACTTTTATAGGGGTGCCCCCCTTTCCGTATATTCATCAATTACTGCTTGTTAAGTCTGGGGGGTGTAATGCAGAGTAATACTTACCATCTTTATTGCTTCTTCATGCACCTTCCCCTGAACTGGGATGGACGATCTGCCCCCACAAAGCTGTCCTTCTCCTGGTCGTGTGGTCGTCCCCTTTCCAAAAGCATCATGGGAGTGATGATCTTTGGGCTTCTCCCAGATTCCAGTTTGGAAGTGAAGAAGAGTAAAGGCTGCTATGGAAATTATTAAAAGTAAGTATTCCTCTGCATTAGACCTCCTGAACAGACTGAGAGAGCAATAATTCATGAATTTCCAGGTGGTTTAGGGAAACGTGAAAAACCATCAACATTCCAAGACTTACTATAAAGCTATTACATTAAGCAAATAGACATGAAACAGGCTTGATATATTGCTACAATTATGTTGCGTAAAAAAAAAAATGTGTCCTGCTTCATAACAATGTTTGGAGTACTGTTGGTGGTACGTGTTTCCTTTATGTATGGTGCTTGTCGGCAGAGCACAGGCTCTACAGGCCCTAATGTTTTACTGCTGAGCTGGGATGCTTCAGGATTAGTTCAGTTTAGTATTTGACTGTATCTTGTCTACACTGAGCAGCATTCATTGAAGAAGAATGGAGCAGAGCTGTTGCTCCCCACATGATTTTTGAAAATTCTGTGTCCCTCAATGGTTCCTATTTATAAATACATGGAGCCAGCACAACGAGCAGTATTTTGTTTTGTTTGCTCTTTTCATTATTTGATCATTGCCAACCACTTGTGTGCACAGACATGTACACTACATATAAGGATTTAAAGGAAATGTACTGTTTATTCATTATTATGATAAGGGATGAAATAAGGAAATAAATAATATGAAATATTATATAATGTTCATTAAAGCGGGTCACACTTGTGTGAAAAAAATGCAGATAAAACCTTTATGCAGTCATCTGCATCAACCTGTGTTTCTATGCAAGCTTACCTTATTTTTTTATGGGTATTTTTTTAAACCCTATCAGCTGCTTTATTCTGTGATTTATCTGACTATTTACTGTTTTATCATTTCCTTTTCACCCAAAAATACAAGAAAAAAATCACAATTTTTGCTAGATAAAACGGATATCTTGCTTATCTAAAGGATAAAACGTTTTTGAGGTAATAATAAAGCTTTGTGTGTGAATTTGGTTGTGGGGCTCATGAGGCTGTAGGCCACACCCACCACAAAATACCTTACCAAATAAACTGTAATTACCACACAAAACATCAGTTTTGGCAAAATAATTGCCCGCAGCACCTTTATTGGTTTAAACAAAGTATTATCCATAACTCTTTTATTATTATCATAATAACATCATAAATTCAACCAAACCATTTTCTTTCTGCTCTGGACAGAGGAGAGCCAGGAAAGATGGGGGACAACTTCGGAAAAGACTATCGTTGTACCTGGGAAAGTAATACTAAAATGGTGGAGGTCCCGCTTTATCATGAACAGCAAGTCTAATGTTCTCAAGTTCCCTACATCATTATCCCCTAAGTGAATAATTAAAATAGTAGGTGCTAGCCAACTATGGCATAACTTGGATACATGAAAAGAAAGCTGATACCACTGAAGGCCTCTTATCTCCTTCCAATATAACTGAAAGGATTCCAGCTATAAGGACAAATTCAATGAATAACTGCATTGAGCCGCTCTTTTTCGAGCCCAATACACAAACGAATGTCCCAGAATCCACACTGTATGTTGTATACATGGAAGATTCAAACAAACAAATTAGGTCAAACATATAGCCGATAACATTTTGACTTCCACCTCCCCAATTCCTTAATGTCTGATTCCAGTAATCCCCTATAGGCTGCCTCTGAAGCTGCACCTATCCTAATTGAGTGAATGGAGAACTTAAATTTGCTTAATCCCTAAACATTTGTGGAAGACTGCATCGAACTGGTACTTGGTGAGGGGGGACAAATCAGAATGGACAAGGAAATGCCCCACCCCGGTAGACCTAGCCCCCATAAATTGATGAACCAAAGCTACTGGGAACAGAGAGGTGTCATTGTTCGACTGGATGTTGACCCACCTACCCTTACTACATTGATCTGTTTTGGAACATTGTAGCCAAATATGCACTCCCGAGTGGTCAACCAACACTTGGTCATACCAAATTCCAGAACTACCTGCTTATTTACTTTATTTTTGGAAAAGTAAAGCTTCATAGGCTGAGAAGCAAACTACCCGTGTAGCCCTGCAAAGGCCACCAAGTATGTCAAGAGAGATCGGTCTTCTGCTATCCGAGACAAAAGACTTCCTCTTGTAACCCTTCAGTGCCTGTTTCACAGATAAAAAGGACTTACAGGGCCATGAAACCATCCGTCTGCAGAAAAAGGAAATGCCAGCCAGTGTTTTTGCCACCTGACTGCAAGAAAGATGCTGCAGCATTAAATGGATAGGAACGCCGAAACCAATTCCTCAGATGGTTTAATAGCACTGAAACCTTCAGAGTGGGTGAATGCCAACCACTTACTCCAGGCAGTTGAGTAACAGGACCAGGTCATGGGGGCTAGCGAACCCTTAATAGCCGCTGACACCTCCGTCCTATCATTTCCCACAGATGCTCTGGGCAAGGAATGCCCTCCTCATCTGCCTCCGGAAGCATAAACTAGAAAACGGTCCATCTGAAACCGAGACAGAGAATTGGCAATATTATTCAAAACACCTGGAGCATACCTAGCTTTGAGCCAAATATTGAATTTTAAGCATCGAAAGACCACCTACCTAAGCACTTTGATCACCAACCAGCAACTTGACGAGAGGCAATTTACTGCATATAACATGCCCTTATTATCCGTTTCCACCAGAATGTGTCTATTCGCAAAATCAGGGCCCATAACTCCAATGCCACTAGAATTGGGAACAACTCCAACAGAACCACGTTATTGGTGGCACACATCCTCACCCATGACTCTGGTCATGACACGCAGCACCAATACGATTTCCAGATAGCACCAAAGCCTTTGGAGCTGGCAGCATCCATAAACAAACGAAAATCCAGAACAAGAATAAAAACGGCCTGGAAAAAGGCCTATCCATTATAACAATCCAGAAAATTGGACCAAACCATTAAATCCACTTTGAGAGGATTGGTCAACCTAATGTGAGCCAGGGGCGATTTCAGGCCTGAATTGGAAAGGTAAAGGCATCGGGAAAAGATCCTGTCAACTGGCATAATCCTGCACGCGAATGCCAGGATGCCTAGGAGAGATTGCATTTCTCTTACCTGTACCTTCTTCTTCATCAATGCTCCTGCTATCAAAAACTAATTTTTTTTTAGTTTTGCCACAGGTAAACAAAATTTCATCCTATGAGTATTTATTTCAATGCCCAAGAATTCTTATGCCCCGTACACACGAGCGGACTTTTCAACATCCAAAGTCCGAAGGACCGAGTCCGTCAGACTATCCGATCGTGTGTGGGCTGCAACGGACTTTTGATTCGCCAAAGTCTGACGGACTTTAGAAATGAAGCATGCTTCAAATTTTCCCGAAGGAACTCCGCCGGACCCGGTCCCCTTCGAAAACTCCGCTCGTGTGTATGCTACTCCGACGGACTAAAACCGACGCTAGGGCAGCTATTGGCTACTGGCTATGAACTTCCTTATTCGAGTCGGGTCGTACGTCATCACGTTCGAATCCGTCGGAGTTTAGTGTGATCGTGTGTGGCCAAGTCCGTTCGGCCGAAAAGTCTGTCAGAACTCCGTCGGAACTCCGGTGGAACTCCGGCGGAACTCCTTTGGAAGTCTGTCGGACATAAGTCCTCTCGTGTGTACGGGGCATAAGGATGTGCTGGGCAAACACATTTTTTCCTCTGGCAGCGGAATGTGTGAACATGTGATCTTCAAAATAAAATCCTAAGGAATTGAAAGCCGCGGGGGAAATTGGCAATAAGCGAAAAGCCGCTTTAATATCAGCTTTTGCCAAAAGCACCCCAGGGCCGAACGACCTGATTTTGCTAATTGCATCCTCAAATGTTGCATATGAAACAGAGCAGCACCATCAATTTAATAATTTAATGAATCGCCTTTCGGGAAAGACAAATGGTGAATGACGCGGAAAGCAGTGGGCTCTTGCTTAGGGGCCACACCTAAAGGGGTTGCTCGAAAGGCCCTTCAATTCTACCCTTCCGCAAGTTCTTTGCGTATCTTATCCTGAACCACCTGAAGAAACCAATTCACAGATTTTAAATTACCAACCACTTTACACCCTTCTCCCAAAAAGGAAGGCAATGGAAAGTTTCTCCTTGTTTGGATATCTGTCCAACCATGGGTGCATTTTTTCCAGCCTCACTGGAGTGCAGGCTTTTGGAAAAAATATCTCTTTGCACTTGACTCAGACCAACATTCGCATTCCTCATAAAGCATTTCGCAGACGGATGCGCTGCTGCAGAGAAGAAGCATTCGTGCTTATATTTGCAAGAAGCATTCCAACAGCATAGGCTGTCATTGAATGCGGAGCAACAGCCTTTTTTAAAAGCCGTATTTGAAGGGGTAACCATGGCCTGTTTGGGTGCAAATTGTATTTGTGGCAGTATCAAACTGAGCCACAGACCCAAATCCATCATTCCCTATCTAATATATATATATATATATATATATATATATATATATATATATATATATATATATATATATATCAAAAGTTTTCCCCTCAAGAAGGGTGGGACTTTTTAGGCATAAACTGTAACACTTTACAATAATTTTGTAAAAAATATATAAAGTATCTTTATTGAAACAAAATAAAAAAACACATTCATTTTAAATATTCAAAAAAATACAGAACATTAGTTCCTTCATACAATCATATTGTTGAAACAGTATGTATGTTTTATAATTATTTTTCCAAAGGCATAATGCTGTCGAACTAAGTCATTCCCTATCTAAGCGATGGGTGTAGGCTTCCAGGATGTGGTCCAAATGCTGGAAGAGGCCACCGCATAATTTGGGGTGCTTTTCCTCCATAACGCCTGAATAAATGGAATAACCATGTAGCCAATTATTAAAGGACCTGGGGATTGGCCTGCGCCTGTCCCTCGCTCCATTCCCCTCCCTCCATTCTTCCCCTTTTTTGTCAGTTCTAGCCATAAAATCTTTATGCAAAGGCAGGAGAAAAAAATGATCTACAAATTCACCTTTCCAAATTTTGTCCTTTTACCGTTAAACTTTAGACATGTGCATTCGTTTTCGTCCGAATGCATTTTCGCTGGAATTTTGGGTATTTTTGTTATCGTTTTAACAAACAATAATGAAAGTGCAGAATCCGAAAAACTAAAGATCTGACATAAATAAATGCTTTATTTTTTGTTTTCGTTGTGACAACAGTTCGATATAGATAGGAGATTCGACATGTCACTGACAATAACAATCTGTCTATAGAACCTGTGGTCGAATGTGCCTAACCTTACCTCTATTAGTCCAGGATTATTCTTCATAGAGAGAAAAGATTCCACAGAGAGAGAAAAGATTTGACATAGAGAGAAAAGATTTGACATAGAGAGAAAAGATTACTGCTGGAATCGGATGGGGGAAGTAAAATAAAAATAATGATGATGATGAATGTTATTGGCTGATTGTAACCAAAGAGGAGGAGCAGTAAAATAGCTAAAACTAAGTACACACGTACAGCCAACTTACTTTCACTTACGATTGCTAGCAGAAAGAGACTCGCACACTGAATCATTTCAGAAGACAGTCAATCTTAGCTGGTCCGTTTGTCAGAGAACCTAAATTATTTAGCAATTAAGCATAAGCACAGCAGCAGAACAATAGTGAAGGAAGCTACAGTTCAACTTAACTTTTTCATAATAATCTGCTGCTATTGTGTTAGTGTTGTGAACCTGATAGTGATACTAGTGTTGCTAGTGTTCTGAGGCTGCCCGTGTTGTGGGGGGATTTATTATTATAGATTCTATATTATAGATTGAGATTCTATATAGATTCTATATACCCTATCTTGTTACCTGTCTGATCAGTGATCACTATCACCAGTCCATTTTGTGTTTGAACTATATACATTCAACATGAATCACAAAGATTCGACAAAGCAGCAAAAAACATACAAACGTTGAATCTTTGGCTTATGGTGTCTGTTGAAAGTTCTAAGAAGATTTGACGGAGCAGCTAAACTATATAGTGTTATACAGTTTAGCTGCCCCATCAAATCTTCTTTGAACATTCGACAGACACCATAAACCTTCAATGACAGATTCAACCTTAATTCATTTGGATTTTCGGACAAATTTTTAATGAAAAACGAAATAAATAAAAACTAATTTCGAGAGTAACTAAATAAATGTATTTTTCGGATGAAACCAAAATTCCGAAATGAAATATTTCAGTGTGCACATGTCTACTAAACTTAAATGGTAACGCAGGGCTTAGCATCCTTCATGCATACTTCAGGGACATTAACCCTTGCAGGCGCAGCTGGGTATAATGGCTCAGGGACTAAAACCGTGTCTGTGTGAATGCCCATATTAAAAACAGCACTGTGTTGCAAAGGTAAACTGACAGGAGGATTATTAATGACAGCAGCAGGAGGGTTAACTGAAGAAGAAATCAGAGCTGGAGAGACAGCAAGAACTGACACATGAGAGAGAGTTTGAAGAAGAGAGGACAGAGAGCCTACTAAGCCAGACAAAATACCTAAATGTGATAACTCACCAGCTGCTGGAGGCTTCACCATGTCCTGCTGAACCTCTTCCTCCAACAGCAACCTGGGGTTTGGGACTTGTAGTGCCTGCCCAACCCGTACTTGTTGGGGCACCTCTGCATATTGAGAGCTGTGCTGCCATACCTTTTCTAGTGGTATTGAATGCTGCAGGGTAGGCTGTCTCCCCCTTGCTGAATTAGCAGACTGTTAAGGTTGGCCCCGCTGTCCACCCCTGCCTGGAGGCGACCGAGAAGTCCACTGTTTCTTGCTGACTCGGCGACTCTGAGTCGCCTGGCCGCCTCCATCTTCTTCTGCTTTTTCCAATGGCAACCGAACGTCTTCGGCTTCTACCGCAGCCTGGCTACTCTGCTCCAGAGGCACGCTCCTGCTCTGTCTTCCAAGCTGGGCGGGCTCCTGTTCTCTCTGGTAGCTGGCAGTGATGGGCACTAATAGGTGGCAGCGATGGGCACTGATGGGTGGCAGTATGGGCACTGATGGGTGGCTATAATGGGCATTGATCGCCACTGGTAGGTTACACTGATAGGCAGCACTGATAGGTGGCGCTGATGAGGCACTGATTGGCACCACTGATGGGCATTGATTGGTGGCACTCATGGGCATTGATAGGTGGCATTGGTGGGCACTATGGGCACTGGCAGGTGGCACTGGCAGGCAGTAATTGTGGGCACAGATGAGGCAGATGTGCCTCCTTCCTCTTCGGGACCAATGTCTCTTGCACATAAGCCGGAGATCTGCTTTTTTTAGCGTGAGGTGAAAAAAAAATTATTACCTAGCTTTTGTTTACATCACGTGATCAGCTGTCATTGGCTGATAGCTGATCACGTGGTAAGGGGCCGGGATCAGCCCCTTACTCGGATCTGTGATCAACCAAGTCTCTGGGACTCGGTGATCACAGCGCACGCTGAGTGTGCCCTGCAGGGGGCACGCGGGGAGTGTGCAAAAGGGAGAACGTCATATGACGGCCTACCGGAAATTCAGGTCTGCGCTGTGGCCGTCATTTGGCTATAGCGTGGACGCCAAGTTGTTAAAGTGGCTAGAGCTGTGTGTAGACAGCCTATGTTATGTTATGCTCTGGGGACACAGCAACTGTGTGGTGTGTTCTTGTAATTGTTTTTTGTGTGTTTAGCACAGTTTACATGTGGAGCAGCGTGGAAAACTGCAGCAGTGTCGCAGTTTTCTGCGCCGCAGGGGACAGCAATAGGGAAGTGTGAATGGGGCACGTAGAAAACCATTATTTTTTGTGTGTCCTTGCAGAGAGGTGCATTTTTCTTACACCAGAAAAACATAGCTCTCTGCTATAGTGTAAACAGGCCTTCATATTGTATAGTCATTTATCCATCCAGCAGGTGGAGCTCTAGTCTCCTTTTCACAGCTATTCAGATATTTCAGCTGTGCTGAGAGAAGACCACTGGTAACCAAATTCAGTAGGTTAGTTTCTACGTGCACTGTGCATGTTTTCTCTGTAAACTGTATTTTAACCTTGTAAAGTGAATTTTCAGTTACATTTATGAATCAGGTGACGCTGTGTGCTCATGTCAAACATAATCACAAGCAAACAGAAATCCTGTTTTTTGCACATAATTGGGTATTCAAAATGAACACAGCTTTACTTCATTTACAATATTGAGTGAGTATACACTTTGTAAAATAAACATTCATTTTATATACAGCCTCTGCACTTTAAAAAAAGAAATAAAAACCACATAGTCATCACAGCAGTGAATCATCCCTTATCAGATGGCCTAGTAGGTTTTTAATCAGACACAGAGAGATGAAAAACAAGCCACATCTGCTTAGGTACACAATAGTGATTTGCAATAGTGATTTGAAATGTTTTGTCAGTAATACTTTGTTTTATTGTCTTTTTCATCATTTGATCACTTTCAACTACTTGTGCATTATCAGGGCTAAAAAAGTAAATAATGTAATCAATGAAGTATTGCTCATTAATATTGTATAATCTTCTATCTATCCAGCAGGTGGATCTCTAGTTTCCAATTCACAACTATTCAGATATTTCAGCTGTGCTGAGAGAAGCCCAATATTAAAGGGGCAGTAAACCCTCATGTTTTTTCACCTTAATGCATTCTATGCATTAAGGTGAAAAAACACCTGGCAGTGACAGGTTCCCTAGCCCCCCCCCCCCCCGTTTTACTTACCTGAGCCCCGTATTTCCCTTGGCGGGGACACACTGTCCCTCTCTCCACAGGGTCCCGGCACTTAATTGGATAGATTGATAGCAGAGCAGCCATTGGCTCCCACTGCTGTCGATCAAAACCAATGACGCGGGCGCCGGGGGTGGCTGGGCCAAGTCCAGCATTCGTGTCTATGGCCGCAAATGCTGGACTTGGGAGCACACCCACAAGGTAACCCCCCGGGAGAGCGCTTCTCCTAGGGGGTTATCTACTGCAGGGGGAGGAGCCGCGAGAGCCGCTGGGGATCTCAGAAATGGACGATCGGGGCCACTCTGTGCAATACGAGCTGCACAGTGGAGGTAAGTATTATATGTTTGTTATTTAAAAAAAAAAAAAAAAGGAGCCTTTATAATCACTTTAACCAAACTAGTTACTATAGGAATTGAGCATTTATTGAGCATCCTCAGTTACTTTAGTCATAGCCTCTAACTGTCCCTGATTTTGAGGGACTGTCCCCAATTTGGAACAAATTCCCTCTGTTCCTCTGTCCCTCTGTTCCTCTTTCCTCCTTATTTGTCCCTCATTTTGGTCTGATTTATATAGTTTTATATAAAATGCACTATTTATCTTTCAAAAAGGGTTTGCCAGTGCTAAAATGTTCATCCAAATTCTAAATTGCTGAATTTTTTAATTTCAATAGTGAGTATCAAGTAATAGTAGTAGTAGTAAAAAAAAACAAAAAAAAGATCTGGTGTGGGCACTGGTAGGCAGCACTGTTAGGTGGCACAGGTGGGCCCTGAGGAATCCCTCCTCCCAGGCTATTGTCTTCTCCCACCAGGAGAAGACAATAGCCCAGCAGGAGGGATTCCTGTATCATCACTGTCTGTGTTGATGGGGGAATCGAGCAAAATTCTTTCCTGCAACCCGTGGAAGACAGTGGTTATATTTTCAAACAAATCCAGCAGGCTGGTTGTACCCAAGTTGATCAGTCGATTAACTTGATAGATTCAGCCTGCCCATACATAGTTTAAATCTTGTCCGGTTCCTGCTGAGCCAGCCGTGACTCAATCCATGTATGGCCGGCCTTACACAGTAGCTGTTTTTACTGAGCTCCATCTAAAAATTATGTTGACCAGCTGTTGACCTGACCAACTAGTTTTAAAGTGACCCTGCCATGAGAGAAGTACAGGGTCTGCCATGGCTGACCTCCTCCTAATGTTTGTTGCCTGGCAATGTCTGACTTCAATCATTTTTGAGTCACAGATCTGGAAAAAGTGTTTAATACTTATGGATTACCTGTCCTGATGCATATATGCAGATTAGGAAAGTTGGAGAAAAGTCTGTGCTTGTTCCAGCTCAGTGAGTCAAAATATGGGTGCCAGAGAGTCAACAACAGCCAGGCCATTAGCATTTTCAGAAGGAAAAGGTAGAACAGAAAAGGCAGGTTCCATTTATTTTTTTAATTACAGTTTTCTCTTAAGAAGCCATAATTGCAAAACCAGCTTAGCTTTTATCAGCCGAATAGAGCAGAATACAGCAGTGCACAAAGACAAAGAAACGTGTCCTTGGACACAAGCCCTAAGTCATCAGAGCATTGTGCAGCCATTTAGCATCAAGCACATCTTATATGAAAATGAACTGAACAAGAACTCCAAGGTGTCTGAATAAATGACTTCTGAAAAGTTTCTACAAATCATGCATAACTTATTTAATTGTAAAAATTACTCATTTAATGTAAAAAAAATAATGTGGTCCTATAAAGGCTTGACTAGGTTGTATAGTATACCTCCTCCCTTAGTCATTAGGGTAATTAGTTCTGCCCAGCTCTTTTAAAAATAGTCTTTGCAATCAAGACAACTGCTAATCAAGGTCTGGAAATAAAGTAAATGCACATTATGTGGTCCTGGGTGCAAGCATTGCCTGTAAAATCATGTATTCTAAATGAAAACTGGCTGTTAAGTAGTGTTTCCTCATAGTTAGGTCCCTATTTTTTTTTATTATCTGAAAGTAATAAAAATGTGTCAGATCAACTCCTATTTTACCAACGTAAATGTTGTTGTTATTTGCTAAAGTGGGCCATTTAAAAAAAAGATAAAGCAGGCTACAGCAGCAGAATACCACTCCTGTGAGCTAACAACAATAAACTGAGGCTACAATTCGCACAGTCTCCAAAATTGGACAATAGAAGATTGGAAAATTGTCGTCTCAATTTCAGCTGCGACATTCAGATAATAGGGTCAGAATTTGGTGTAAACAACATGAAAGCCTGGATCCATCCTGCCTTGTATCAATGGTTCAGGCTGGTGGTATAATGGTGTGGGGGATATTTTCTTGGCATACTTTGGACCCCTTAGTACCAACTGAACATTATTTAAACGCCACCGCCTATCTGACCATGTCTATCCCTTTCTGACTACAGTGTACCCATCTTCTGATGGCTCCTTCCAGCAAGATAATGCACCATGTCATAAAGCTCAAATCATCTCATCACTGGTTTCTTGAACATGACAATGAGGTCACTGTACTCCAATGGTCTCCACAGTCACCAGACCTCAATCCAATAGAGCACCTTTGGAATGTGGTGGAACAGGAGATTTGCATCATGGATGCGCAGCTGGCAAATCTGCAGCAACTGTATGATGCTATAATGTCAATAAGACCAAAAATCTCTGAGGAATGTTTCCAACACAATCTATGCTATGAAGAATTGAGGCATTTCTGAAGGCAAAAGGGGTCCAACACGGTACTGGCAAGCTGTACCAAAAAAGTGGCTGGTATATATATATATATATATATATATATATATATATATATATTGGAAACCTTTCTTGTCCTCCTGCCTCATCTGTGTTTGTAAATTGCAGCCAAATCTATTATGTTCTTTAAATAGGCCTTGTACAATCAGGGAGCTAAGGGATTAGAGGAAAACGTGAAAAGGATGACAAAGCTCCACCTGCTGGCTGGATATAGGTCTACATGTGATGTTTTGTTTGTACCTGACAGATTAATTCAGTGCAGACAGAATGGAGCTAGCTGACCCTGCTAAGTAGGGCTAATATAATCCTTTGAAAAGAATGTACACTGTCCACACAGTCATTGCCGAAGGCAATACAAGTCTGTAGACCTTAGTTGCTATTGAATTGCATTTTTTAGGAACTAGCCTTGTACACAGCGGGTTTGCTGTAAGTAGCGATGAATTCGCTTTTCGAAGAAAAGGCCTGTATAAACTGTATGTAGCATCAGCTACATACCGTGTAGAGTGCTGTGTTCCAGTGGTGTCACGGGGGAGTTCCCTTCTGCTTCCAGAACAAAATCGAGTCAGGCTGAGTGCTTCTCATCCATTTACATTAATCCTTGTATTTTTATCAATGAATACAAGGATACCTCTGATTGACTGAGGTGTAGATTTTCACATCATCCACCTGTCTCTCCATCTTGGCCAATGAGAGGAAGCCTTGTATTCATTGGTACAAGGGAAATCCCTATTGCTGAAACAAGAACGCTGTATATTGCATGTAGCTGATGGTACGTACAGTTTTTACAAAGCTGACAGTGGTCGTAGCAATTAGTAAGGCAAGAAAGTTAGTTTAGGCCTGCTCTGCCCAAACAAACTATTTCAAGTGAATGTAAACCTGGAGTTCAGGCTGACTCTTGCACTATATAGCTCATGGTAGTCCATAAGAGATTGTATAGTACAAGAACATGCAATTAGCGTACCTCACGTTGTTGCAAAACTAGTCCAATCATGCCTCTGCCTCTCGGTCTCATGCTTGTGGCTGTCAGAGTCTTGCTATGCTTCATGGGACTTGTAGTTGTGCAACAGCTAGAGGTCCACTAATTGCATATCCTTGGTACAGTGTGTGGTCATCAATTAGAAACAATTAGACCATTAAAAGTTTTTCCTTTCATGTTAGATTTCACAAATCAAGGCAATAAAGTGGAGGTTATCTATTTAAAAGTTTTAAAACATTATATCTCAAATATTCTACATGGAGGCAATACCAGTAACCCAAGGTCCACTGATACTAAATATGTTCTCCAATTTTGGAGGGTTTCAACATTTTCAGAGCTAGGACTGCAGTACATGAAAGTGCAGCTTACACATATATTTACAAATGTGTGCAAACGAAACCCCTTGGTTTTAGCGTGAACTGTTATGCCGCGTATACACAGTTGGATTTTCTGACGGGAAATGTTCGACGGAAGCTTGTTGACGGAAATTCCGACCATGTGTAGGCTCCATCGGACATTTTCCGTCGGAATTTCCAACAAATAAAATTTGAGATCTGGATCTCAAATTTTCCAGCAACAAAATCCGTTGTTGAAAATTCTGATCGTGTATACACAATTCCAAAGCACAAATTTCCACGCATGCTCAGAATTCGAGCAGAAGAGCCGCACTGGCTATTGAACTTCAATTTTCTCAGCTCGTCGTACGTCACTGTGTTCTTGACATTCAGAATTTCTGACAACATTATGTGACCGTGTCTATGCAAGACAAGTTTGAGCCAACATCCGTCGGAAAAAATCCCATGGGTTTTGTTGTCGGAATCTGTGATCGTGTGAACGAGGCATTAGACAGTACAATTCGGTTTGTTGCAGGCTGGTTGGTAAGTCCCTCATTTTGGTCAGATCTATACAGGCATATCCCACTTTTAAGTACACAATGGGTTTTATTTACTAAAGCTGCAAAGTGCAAAATCAGGCTCACTTCTGCATAGAAACCAATCGGCTTCCAGGTTTTATTACCAAAGTTTAATTGAACACGCTGGGGTTAGAGGCTCATTGGTTTCTATGCAGAAGTGAGCCTGATTTTGCACTTTCCAGCTTTAGTAAATAAACCCCATTGTGTACTTAAAAGTGGGGTATGCCTGTATAGTTCAAAAAGTTTTTCCCAGTGCTAAACCTTTCATCCAAATTCTAAATTGCTGCAATTGTAAATTTTAAAAGCCAATATAAAGGAATAGTAGTGGTAAAAAAAAAAAAGTCCTTGTGGATTTAATTAACTTTTTTTTGCTAATTCTCCTTTAAAGGGGTATGGCAGGAGGCATGTCTTATGCCTACATACGTTTGCTAGTAGGTGTCCCTCATTCCCATCTCAAAATCTTGGGAGGTATGGGTTTGGGTGGTTGCCATTTGTTTGCGCTGCTAACTATGTCCTAGAAATTATTGCTCACCTATGTCCAAATTAATTTGGACAATACATCAGTCTGATTGCATAGACTAAATTTAGTGAGTTGATGTAACTCAGGAGCATATATTAAAATATTTACAATAATTAATAAAAAATAAAAATAAAAATTGGAACTACTTCAAACCCGGCACAAGCTCATAACAGCTACCAGTAATTACTGTAGAATATAGCAGGCTGTATTTTTACCACTCCTCTCTTACTGAGGAATACAAGTTGTAATTACAGTAAATTGTCCTTTTTTGCAGCAGTGCAATTGACAAGATTTCTAGTTACAACGTCAAGAGGATAACTCTATTGTAAATCAGAAAGACAGCGATGTATTATTTGCACAGGAATAAAGCCTGATGTGTGAAAACCTTTCTCTTGCAATGTGAAGATTGCTGGGCTGCCTGATCTGTGCTGCTCACACAGATGGAACATAGGCACCAACAATACACAGCAGGGGGACAATGAGATCCATAGCACACACAGGCTGAGTCAGGTCCAGCAGTGATGTGCGTCCACAAAGGGGATTCTATGCACCACCTACACGTCAATGCTTGGGGTGTCTCTCTCCAGTCTGACGACAGCTGGAGTGTTTGGCCTTGCAAGAATCCATCCAGATGAAAAGATCCGTTCGACCCTTTTCACATAGTCTCTCTGTCTGCCAAACTTCTCGGCGGCTACTCTGGAATCTGGGAGCCCCAAACAAAAAGCATTCAGTCTCCTTGCTGCGGCTTCTCATACGCAGATGTCTTAGGGCCATTCCTGGCATTGTTGCCCTCTATCTCTGCTAAGCTATCGGAGGAAAACATTTCAGATGGCTTTCCTACGCATTGGAGGCTCTGAATTAACTGCCTTTTAATCTGCCACAATGATAATGCGGATAAGGGAACAATGAAGTGCCATGAAGTGGATCGCAGAATTAATATGCTTGTTTTCCACTACAGATGTAGAGGCAGGCATTGATGTCAAATAACAACATGTCCAGTTGTGTACCTCCCTTGTAATGCCTACACAAGCTTAAAAAGTTTTAAAATTGAGAAATAAAACAAATGCATTTTTAGTTTTGAATAGAATGGGGAAGGATTAGTTCCTCTGTCCAGTTTTATCTGCTATCTGGGACCCACTGGGCAGATTCAACCCTCTACTTCAGCCTTTATCAACCTTTTCAACACAGAGGAACCCTTGAAATAGTTCTCCGGTCTCAGGGAACCCCTGCTAAAAATTAGAAATCTGCAACTCATGATACATTAGTGTGATGGTCAGTGGGAAGAATGGTCGTTACACTGGTGGTCATTGGGAAGACTTACCTCCTTACAGATAGTTAAAAAGATCAATGGTGTGAGTGCAAACTTATCTGAGAGGCAGAAATGGCCCAATGCTGAAGGAACCCCTAGCAACCTCTGGAGGAACCCTAGGGTTCCACGGAACCCTGGTTGAGAATCACTGCTCTAGTTGTACTGTGTTGACCATTGTCACTAGGAATAAAAGTGAGGGAAATGTGAAAATTGCTGTCCTCCAAAATGAAAGCTGAAGATAAATCTTCCAGCGTGGAGACCGAGTGGAATGCCTCTCACTTTGAGAGATTTCCTCTAATTTCCTGTTGTGTCTCTGGGACAGGAAGTGATGGGAAATCTCCCTAATGAGACCAAAACAGTAAAAAAGGAAGAACTAAAGACAAAGCTTTTTGGATAGTGTAATGAAATGTTGGATGTGAGCTTGTTGTCGGAAAGTCTGACTGTGTCCGCCAACAAATGTTGACTAGCAGGTTCTCAAATTTTCCGCCAACAAAACTTTGTTGTCGGAAAGTCTGATCTTGTGTACACAAGTCCATTGCCCAAAAGTTCACGCATGCTCGGAATCAAGCAGAAGGAGCCGCACTGGCTATTGAACTTCCTTTTTCTCGGCTCGCCGTACGTCTTGTACGTCACCGCGTTCCCACGTTTGGAATTGTTGGCCAACATTTGTGTGACCGTGTGTATGCAAGACAGTTTTGAGCCAACAACCTTTACTTTACCATTACTGCTATATGCATGTTATACTTTTTTTAGGAATCTAATACATTTTTCCCAATTGTTCACCAAATGTTATCTTATTGCACTCGCGCACATCATTCAAAGTCCCACCCTCGTTGCTCTCCCCACTTTGAACCTTCGAACAAAAACACACGGTTTTGTTGGCGGAAAGTCCAATCATGTGTACGCGGTATAAGGATCGGTTATCAGCTTTTTTGACATCTGTGTCCCACTTTGGGCTGGGGGGGGGGGGGTATTTCCTTTTACTCCCTCTCACATAGCCAAAACAGGAAGTGAGAGTAAATCCGTGATTGCCACCATGACTTGGGGACAGAAAGCAATAAATATCTGGCAGGTGTTCTAATCTAATCCTCACTCTAATCAAAACTAAAAAAAAAAAAAAAATTTTGCCTTTAGTTATGCTTTGAGGAGCAGTGATTTTTTTCAAAATGCTGGACTATTTCTAAGAACTAGGAAGCAAGTTTCTACAAATCCTGAATGTTTGGTTATTTGTTTCCCGTAGTACACAGGTATCACTAGAGAAGTTTAAAGAGATATTAAACCCAATGTAATATATTGCAACTTACCAATCATTAGTTGTGGTGGTTGCATTTGTTTTCTTTTTTAAAGCTTTTTCCCTCTGTTTTCCCCTGGTGATCTGGCCAGTAACATTCATCCTCTATTAGAGTGCCCCCACTCTGGATGAAGGAGCACAAGGGGCTCCTTTAGGCAGCAGCAGTGTCACTTTGGGGGGGAGGGAGGTGTTAGATGGACTATCAGATTTAGGGCTCATTCACACCATACGTGCATAAAAACTGATGGAAAAAATGGGAAGATTTTAATTGCAGACAAAAACATTAACATCAGTTTACATCAGTTTTCATGCAAGTTTCAGTGAGTTTTTATACATGTTGAAATCAGTGTTCATGCACGTTTTTTATGCACAGATAGACATCACTCCTTGTATCATCACTTTCTATTCTATCCTGGTCACACCACAAAGTTAATGTCACATCAGTTTTTTTTCCCACGCAGGAAACTGCATACATGTTGCAGATTTATGCACAGAAAATATCTGTGCGTGATAATAGTTGTTAAGGTGTGAACAGGGCATGCAGAAAAACTCGTGTCTCTGCACATGGTGTGTACACTAACCACCTGAAACCGAACTCCAGCTAACACTTTAAATCAATTACAGCAAAGTGTTTTTTTTTTCCTTTTGGGTTAAAGGTTTTACATAAAAGCTGATAATTGTAAGCACCCCTGTCAGCGTTAAATGGTTTGTCTCAACCCTGTAACTGATAGAGCTGCAGGACAGCTTGTTCTTTTGAAAAACAACAGACTTACTGGCCAGATCACAGGGTGCAAAAAAGGGAAATAAAGACTAAAAAAAATACATCTAAAAATTGGTAAGCTGCAATTAAATAAATATTTGCTTTTGGATTTAATATGGCTTGAAACACTAGTCATGACCATAACCACTTGCCAACTAGTAGTCATTATACTGCGGCAGGTCGACGTGTTCCCTTGAAGTCGTAGCTGTACGTTGGTCCCTTCAAGCGGGGATAGCAGGCGCGTGTGCGCTGCTGCGTGTGGCCAGCGGTCACGATGACCGCTGGCCACACGCGACCGTGGACACAAGAACCAGAACAGGGACGTGTGTGTGTAAATACACAAATCCCTGTTCTTTGAGGAGAGGAGAGACAGATCATGTGTTCCTACTAGCTAGGAACAACGATCTGTCATCTTCTCTAGTCAGTCCCTCCCCCCACAGTTAGAACACACACGAATGTAAACATCCCTTGTAATAGGAATGGTGTGTGACAGGTCCTCTTTATAGAGAGATGCGGGGTCAATAAGGCCCCACATCTCTCCTCCAGGCTGGAAAGCATGAGATCAAGAAAAAAATTCACCAATCTCATGCTGACAGCCGCAATCGTGGCTTTGTTTACTTCCATTATGACGTCACGCTTGGGCCTCCGATGGTCATAGAGATGACTGGTGACCATCTGGTCACCGGAAATCTCTATTTTCATCATCTGGCGCCTCAGACTAGAAATATTTAAAAAAATAAAAACAGTGTCTAGCTGAAATGCAATGGCTGAAGATTTTGAGGGAGATTGGGTGACTATAGAAATATACACTAGTACTGTCAATATGGCAAAGCTTGAGAGGACCGCAAAACTTGGCTCACGTAAAAAAAAGATGAACGTTGAAAGATCTTCCCTGTTGCCAAACCACTCAGCAATGTAACATCTACTAATTCAGGTCATAAACTAACACAACGATTCCGAACCTCCTTCTATTTTTATTTTCCGTGAATAATAATTACTGATCAAACCGTCAGTGACCACATTGGCCCTCACTTAGTTATTGGCATAATTTGCTGACATATCTTCCCCCATGCATGACTATAAGCAGGTTACTCCAATTAAGACTTTAAAATCAACATAAAGTTTAATCATGCATGGTGAGATACATCATATGTTTTCATCAAAAGCTACCAAAAATACATTACATAGGTTCCTAAACATAGTAGAAGGTTTGCAATATACCTTGAATGTCTCCTAAACACAAAACAGTATTGAGTTGAGTTGACTTGAGTTTTAATAATGGAAATAGCCAATATCCCAAGGCTTAGCTGATTCAGATACATCTGAACATTTATGTTCACTATCAATGAATTTTGGTTGAGGCTAGCCCAGTCAGAGTTTTAAAAACCAAATTACCAACAGCTTTGAGAAGCTTCTAGTTGACCCCTAATCCACACCAAAATAAAAGGTAAATATAACCGACTTTCACTAAAACTTGTGGCCCAGCCCAAATTCACAGTCTAAGAACCTAGCCATATGGCTATGCTGTGTTAAATTTTTACACGTCAGATTGAATGGGTGTTTTCTCAAGAGACCCTGTCTCGTTTTTTTGTTGACCTGTCAGACAGAACAGCAGCTTTGACTGATCCCAGGACCCCCTCCTCCTCATTCTCCCCTCCTCCCTTTCCCAGCTGTATAAGGCCGGGGCAGCAGGTGCAAAAATCTGAAGCCGGCCTCAAGGAAAAGCCGTCAAAGGCTCCCCCCCTCATGACACAAAGACGGGCTGTGGTGTGGAGGGAGAGACCTGCAAAAGCCAGGGACAATAGCGACGCAGCAGGGGTCCTGTAGGCTAATTTACACTGTTGCCAGGTGGAAGAAATATAGAAGAAACCGAAGAAACCACTCTGGCAAGACCTATTTCCGCAACCTGTCAGTCCCTTTTTCTCACAGATCTCTTAAAGGTTGTCTAAGAAAGTTTACAAATCCAGATTTTTTTTTAGTCTGAGGAAGAATGACAAGATTTTTAATAATGTAATACAAATGCACATGCCTTTAAGACAGCAAACAAGTTAAAAGGAAAAGTTAAGTCTATATTGTGCTTAAACATAGTAAAAAAAAAAGAATAGCAATAAAGAGGAAAAATCTGAGGCCACCATAGAAACCATTAAAACATGTGATGGCAGCAATAAGGTAGGAAATCTGACCATCCAATGATGTTTTGCCTAAAGACAGACAAAAAAAATCCTAAAAGTGATACATAGTTAAAGTTTATGAATCCTGTAGGCACACTTTGCAATGGGGAACAGCAATCTATCAGCTGAAAAATGTCTAATAGTTTGGTGCAAATCAAACAATTATACAATCACTACAGTACATGATCCTCTACATTTTGTAAGGGTCAGACTCTGATCATCTAATATTTATAGTTACTTAATATAGGTTACAATATATATTTCACTGGCTGCATGCTTGTCAATGAGTCTCTGGACCATGAAGCCAGGATTAGGATGAGAACCCCAACAACTAAACTGTTAGGCTTGATTCACACCTATGCATTTTTAATGCTTTTTGCATTTTGCAGATTTTCACTAAGTCCATTTACCATAGTTTCCTATGGAACACGTTCTGTAGTGCAAACCTGAAAAATGTAAAATGCACTAAAAATGCATAGGTGTGAATCCAACCTTAGGCTGGATTCACACCTGTGCAGTTTTAGGCCTGATTCACATCTATACATTTTTAGTGCATTTTGCATTCTGCAAATTTGCACTACAGAAAGTGTTCTATAGGAAACCATGTTAAATGAACTGTAGTGCAAATCTGCAAAATGCAAAAAGCACTTAAAATGCATAAGTGTGAATCAGGCCTTAGTGTTTTTTGCAATTTGCAGATTTGCAATATAGTTCATTTAACATTGTTTCCTATGGAACACGATCTGTAGTGCAAATCTGCAAAATGCAAAAAGCACAAAAAATGCATAGGTGTGAATCCAGTCTTAGAACTATTTAGGATATGCAGTTTCCAAAATTCTGTCTGCGTGGGTTTAATTGTTTGAAATGTGGCGCCTTTTTAAATGCTTCTATACTCTCCTGCTGGATCCAACATTTAAAGGGACATATTGATAAAGCAGTGAGTTTGACATTCACAAAACCTTCAGTGAATTTTCCAGATTTATGTGTAGCACCCTCTAGTGTGCTACTAGTGTTAGTGTAGGTAAATGTATTCGGTATGACTTATGGTAACTGTGTGAGTCTGTAATTAGGTCAGGTTTACTGCAGGTCAGGCGGGATAGCTCTACAGTGCAGGTCTTTGGTACCTCCCCCTGGATCTAGAAGTTTGGAGAAGCTTCTGGAAGTTAGTGGGCAGGAGGTTCTGATCTGCAAACTTGAGGGAATCTGACCAATCCCTGGGCAGAGGGTGTGGCAGGGTGGCTGGGTCAGCCCTTAAATATGGTGGAGTCTGGCCAGCAGCAGAGTCGGGTGAAAAATGGAGTGCTGAGGAGGCTGTCTGTGGCCTAGGAGGGGTCCCCTAGATCTAGGGGGGCTCTGCCTCCAGACTGGGGCTTGTCCTGGCTTGGAAGAATCCTTTCAGCGTCTGGTTTGACATAAAATCTTGCCTAAGATCAACAGGGGGCAAGGAGGACAGAGTGAGTACATGAGCACACCCTGGGATTCACAAGGGGAGAGATTGCCACATGAAGCAAGCTTTCACAGGATAGGAGGGCTGGTAGTACCTGCAGGTGGTGGAGCAGGGAGCAGTTCTTCGAGAAGAGAAGAGATACTCCTGCATGCAGTTTTGCAACATTGTGTGCTATTTTCCAAAGTATGCTGAGAGCTCCTGGTCCGTAAAGGGATGTTGCCACTGATCCAAGAGACTGAGTGCTTCTAGCAAGGAGAGCATTCTAGCATCTTTTCTCTGTTCATAGGAAGAAAGTTCTCATCTGGGTATCGCATAATCACTATTCCCTATCCAAGTTGTTTTCCCCAATAAAACAACAAAAACAAGCCCATGGACTGATTTCTTGTATCTGGATTCAAGTTGCAAATGCGTGTTGCCTGGCTGTGCAGGAATGGGGGGGGGGGGGGGGCAGTAACCAGCAGCCTTAGCAGGGGTAATGCTACATATGTGTTGATTTCCCACTAGTAAATATATAGTAAAAGTCACAATACTACTTTTTAACTGTGCCCCTTAGTTTAACTTCCAAATATCTTATCATAATAGATAGCCAGCCAGATCTGTTATAGATGGGTTGTCAGTGCCAGTTCGCAGGTCAGGATATGCAGGCACGTATGTAGGGGAGGCAAGCCTAAACCGGAAAAAAAGCCCAATCACAATATTGTGTTAACCAGCGGTAAAACACGTGTTGCAGCAATGTGCAACAATGCTTTGGGGTACATTTACATCTGCGTTTCTGGCCGACAGTGAGCAGATGCAAGAAAATCAGTGGGGGATCCTGGTAATTAGCTACAGGAGGTAACCCCATTGCAAGTAATGGGAAGGCTGCTGACTCCTGCAGTTAATTGCAGCCACTTCAATTGAATCACTATGTGGCAATTATTTACGAGTGATGGGCCCTGGACGCAAATTGCGACGTCATCGCGCTTATCAGAAGTGAGGCAATAATGTAATTTCTGTGGGAATTTGATGGTTTTAACAGCGCTGAATGTATTCCTTTTCTTCTGTGAATGCAATTTTGGTATTTTCATTAAAATCTTACAGTTCAGACTATGTGGAGCATGTAATCTTCTTTTTGGGTACTTACCTGCACACATGGATCGTATATCTGGCAGATATTGCAGTGGAGCTTCCTGGTGGAGGGTGGCTTGTTTCCAGTAATGTGTTATCTGAAGATTGTTGGTGATAGCCTGCATGGAGCCTTATTAAAAACACAATGTTGAATCTTGTTGATCTGAGAGTCATTGGATTCTGGTAAAAATCTAGTCATTTGAGTCTCTTCTTGGTGGTGGCACACTGCCAACGAGGTTCTCTTTTTGAACATGTCACAAGAGACTTTTTCATTTTTAAGACTTTTTTGAATTGCATTATATTTTTGGTTTCTCTGCTCTAACTCATTCCAAAGGTGCTCTGTCAGTTTGAGGTCAGGACTCTGTGCAGGACAGTCAAGTTTCTCCAGCCCAAACTCGCTCATCCATGTCTATGGACCTTGCTTTGTGCACTGGTATAAATCATTTGGTGGAGGGGGGTTATGGTGTGGGGTTGTTTTTCAGGGGTTGGGCTTGGACCCTTAGTTCCAGTGAAGGGAACTCTTAAGGCTTCAACATACCAAGACATTTTGGACAATTTCATACTTTGTGGGAACAGTGTGGTGATGGCCCCTTCCTGTTCCAACATTGCAAGGTCCATAAAGACATGCATGAGCGAATTTGGGGTGAAGGAACTTGCCTGGCCTGCACAGAGTCCTGCCTCAACCCAATAGAGCACATTTGGGATGAATTTGAGTGAAGACTGTGAGCCAGACCTTCTCGTCCAACATCAGTGCCTGACCTCACAAATGCAATTCTGGAAGAATGGTCAAAAATTCCCATAGACACACTCCTAAACCTTGTGGACAGCCTTCCCAGAAGAGTTGAAGATGTTATAGCTGCAAAGGGTGGGCCAACTCAATATTTAACCCTACGGAATAAGACTGGGATGCCGTTAAAGTGCATGTGCGTGTAAAGGCAGGTGTGCCAATTCTTTTGGTAATAGTGTGTGTGTGTGTGTGTGTGTGTGTGTATCTATCTATCTATCTACCTATCTATCTATATGTGTGTGTATATATATGTATATATATGTATATATATATATATATATATATATATATATATATATATATATATATATATATATATATATATATCTCTATATATATATATATATATATATATATATATATAAAATCTCTATCCATCTATAGATATAGATATATATATATATATATATATATATATATATATATATATATATACTAAAAATAGACAGACAGTGTGCTAGTATTTTATTATCTGTCCTCTGCAATGTATACTGCACACAATATATATATATATATATATATATATATATATATATACACACACACACATATAGTGTGTGTGTATTTATCTTCTACTCTATAATACATAATGTGGTTTTTATGAGACATTTGAGTGCATTATAAATGCCTAACATTGCAGAACACGTATAAATGCAGATAATTTGTCAAAGTGTCTTTTAGAAATGATTGGGAGTTAGCTGCAGGCAAACCACTAAACATGTACAAAACAATCTCATTATGCTTTTCTATAGAGCACTGCTTGCTTGTGTCTGGGATTTTCTCATGTCAGTGCAGGCCAAAGTATGTACAAACTGACACTCACACACTCACACACACACACACACACACAGCTCCAATAGCATACACACTAAGCAGGATATACAGAATATATTCTATAACATATTACCATGCATGCCTGTGCTTAGCTAGCGTGGGATTATAGGTTACACTGCAGCACTAATTTCGTTAAAGGCATACAACGGGAAAATGAAAATATCATCCTACTTGAGACCACGCCATGCAGAGTGCTGCAGGGATCCTATGTCTCCCAATCTCTGTATTGCAATGGAAGTGATGGCCATCATTTGACATATCACCTGCCAAACCCTGATACCAGGGTCTGAATATTCTAATGTAATTTCACATATTACGTTTTTATTATACCTCTTTGTCAAGCCCAGGCTGGGTTACAGATCATGCAAATATTTGACAAAATACAAATAATTTGAACAGGGTTTATAAGATTTTTTGTAATATATAAGAAGAAAGCTAGAAAGGTGTTTATAAGCAATGAAAATGTAAATAACTGATGTTTCCCTGTGTGCTGGAAAATATGTGTTCGATTCAACTAGCAAAATGACACTCAACAGAAGAATTGATTGGGCCTGGATTTGAATTTGTGATAGTGTTTGCAAGATCTCTCTGTGGAAGGCTTTAGTATGCCTTTCTAATACAAGCAATACCCAATCGAGGGTCCAGCTGTTCATTACAAGGGGTTGTAAGAGTAATGCCCCATACACACGATGAGATTATCGGACGAATGATCGTCCATTTTTTATTGCATGCTAATCTCAGATCGAATCTGATGAGTACTAAAGTCACGAAAATTCCCGCACGACAGAAAAAAAATTCGGAAGTGATGTCATGTGTTGTAATGCATTTGTATTGCATTTTCAAATGATAGCTGTACTGATTAAACGAAAATTGTACGATCTGGCATCGTACGAAAAAAATTTCCGTGCATGTCCGATAGAATAATATCGGATGAACTGTCCGAATCGGCTCTCGAAATCTCTGTACTAACGATCCGATTATCGTACGATCGCTTCGAAAGCGGTATTTTCCGTACGATTTTCGGATCGTGTGTACGGGGCATTAGGCCCCATACACACTATTAGATTTTCTGCAGATTTTTTGTCTTCAGATTTACCAAAACCATGTAGTGCAAGGGACTGCCTCATTTTATATAAATTTAAACTCTTAAGGTTTGACCTAATATTATATGGTTTAGGTAAATCTGAAGGAAATAAACTACAGAAAATTGTATAGTGTGTATCCCGGTTTAGTATATGAGTGTGTTTGTAGTTAAAAATAGGTTTGCACTTTCTGGGAACCATGTGAAGTTCTTTGGTATATTACACAAATTGCAATTCAGACTATTTTGGTGTGAAAAAGTCTGAACCTGAAGAGTTATGTATCAATGCACTCCAGATCCAGATTTTCCAAAAGCCAACCTGATCTGATGAGGCGGTTCATGCCAGTACAGACAATGCAAATGGAAGGGGGGGGGGGCCTTCTCTATAACCATTGCAGTCCTTTTCATTGTCAATAAAGGAAATGGGTGGGCGGGGGCAAAGTTGCATTCTTGCCCAGAGCCCAATTCTGTCTTCCCATTTATCTCTGCTGTACCTCATCTACTAAGCCATACAAAAGGGTTTTCAATTTTCCTTTATACTGGCACTACCCAACTTTATAGTAGACATTTCACATAGGTTGGACTTGATGGACTTGTGTCTTTTTTCGAACTCACCTACTATGTAACTTGCCCTTTTTTTTTTTTTTTTTTTTTAATGCTTTGTTTAAATCAAACACGGCAAATCCAATAGCAGGTACATTACAGTCATGCCCAAGTCATTTGTTAACATCAAAATCCATCCAAAAATACAAATACAAGTGGTTCCATCCTGCAAATAGCAAGGAGTCTCTGTATAAATCCAACTCTGTATAAGGTAGAAAGATGCTAATGCCAACATAAGAAGTCTTAGCTTATAAGTATAAAAATTGGTAAGGACTAAACAGTTTGACAAAAGGGAAATGTAAACCAGTGATGGCGAACCTTGGCACTCCAGATGTTTTGGAACTACATTTCCCATGATGCTCAACTACACTTCAGATTGCATGAGCATCATGGGAAATGTAGTTCCAAAACATCTGGGGTGCCAAGGTTCGCCATCACTGATGTAAACTAACAACATGGCCACACACACTAATTTAATGGGGGCAAAGGGCAAAGAATAAGAACAAGGAAATAAACAGAGGAAAGAAAAGGAAAAGAGAAGTCCTGGTAGGGGCATGGAGAGAAAGGGTACAGTGCACTCGGGATGGGACCCTCCTGCATGGGTACAAGAGAGAGGTTCTTACAAAGCAAGTCTTGCATTAAGGAGAATGGAGCCAAAACTCAACAAAATCGACAATAGGGAAATCAGAACATGTCAAGATGAGGGGGCTTAAACGTTCAGTGTGATTACAGAGGAAAGAGAAAGTCAATTCTATCCATGGAATCCAGGTTTTATGAAAATTCTCCTCTTGGTTATAAAAGTTAAATGTCAGTTCCTCCATTTTGAAAATTTCATTGACCTTAGAAAACCTCATATATGTTGCTGGGAATTTGGCCTTTCCTTCAATACTATCTGGTACATTCGAAAAGGCAAGAAGCTAAAATGTGTAAAATGCTCCCAAAATAGTCAGTTTGATTTTGGTTTGCCTGCTATTATACGATAAACGTATTTCAAATGCAGAAATACTTCCTTTGACAGTGGTCATCGACCCCGTCCTCAGGGCCCACTAACTGGCCAGGTTTGCAAGACAAATAAAATACATCACAAGTGATATCATTTGCTGCTCAGTGATTGCAGTATTTTAGTCTGCATCTCACCAAGGTAATACATAAAACAGGGTTGATCACCACTGACATACAGTACCCAGCAGTGATACTCCAAAGGGCACAGCAACTGTTCCTAGGCCTTTAACCCAGACGAGTCTATGCCCTTGTACACATGGTCGGACATTCCGACAACAAGATTCGTACGATTTTTTCCAATGGATTTTGTCCGAAACTGGTGTTGCATACACACGGTCGGACAAAGTTGTCGGAAAATCCAATCGTTCGCAACCTGATGACGTTATTTAGTTAGGACGGGACTACGTTCAGGCTAATAGACAATAGTTTTGGTCTAGGGATTTGACCTGAGCATGTGTGGCACTTTGTCCGATCGGAATTCTCTACAAACGATCGGACAAAGTCCGATTGGATCATGTTGTCAGAAATTTTTTATATCCAGCTCTCAAACTTTGTTGGCCGGACATTCCGACGGAAAAAGTCAAATGAAGCCCACACACGGTCGGATTATCCAACAAAACGGTCTGATCTGACATTTTCCGTCAGAGGGCTATGTGTGATGATTATCTACATCTCAGTAGATATTCAGGGAACTGTGCACAATATTTCTCCACTTATCATCAAGCACATGTACACATATCAAATTTTGAGCTGAAAGTAATAAAAAAACAATGTAGGCGTCTGATATTTTTATAATGTTATCCATTGATTTGAGAAGCATCTATGCAGAGTGTACATATAGAATGCATATAGAATGCATAGCTTAAATGGTAGATGTAAATGAAAGGTATGTGCTATAGAGGGTATGTTGATATTCACATTGCCATTTTCCGTTCCTGCTTTCTCCCTTCATTCCTGTAGGGTGTTTCTGCTAATCACTGATATCTTTAAGAGAGCGGCCTAAGGCTCACCGTCTAAATCCATATATCAGTAAGGACTGGGTGCCTAGATAACATATTACCATCATACATTATCAGAATGCTGTTGCTATGGAAATGTATAGCCACAATACATCACAAGCATGACATCACTAAGCTAATGTATTGCTAAGAATCCCGTGCATACCAGGAGATACACCTTATAAACAATGGCACCAAGACAGGAAAATATTCCTCAAACAGATTTTTACCCAGTAAAAAGTAATGGCATCTAGACAGATAAGATGTATTCTTAATATCTCTTTGGTTAGATCCTCTGTTTATCTTATTTTTCCTGTTGCATGTGTCTGAGAGGCGGGGAGGTTATGTATTATGGTCGTCAGGTTTTTATAATATAGTATTGCAATAAGTGTCTTATTCTCCAATAACAACATTCAAGCTTCCTTACAAAACAGTTATGTGCATACATGCAAAATGCGGCCATTCAGACAGTTTAAGGGGGAGAGAGGAGGACAATGGAGTTTCATTTAAATTATGCAGAAGATACAACTTGCCATTCCTTTTAATACACTGACACAGGTTTAAATAGATGCAAAAAACTGGAGGAAAGCAAAATAAAGTGGAGGTTGTACTCATACGGGTTAGCTGGATATTGCTGAAGAGGGTTCAAAAGCAATATGGGAAATCCGACTTTGCTGTGAGCAACATTCCACTGTACATTCACCTAAAACGAAATAATGGAACATTTTACAGTATTAGTTAAATCACAGAAACCAATCAGCAATCGACTTTCATTGTTCTGATGGCTTTTAGCTGATGGAAGATGACATTTCGTTACTATGAGTTATTTCATATCGTTGTTCTTTACACTTCCTGGTTAAAGCATAGCGTCTATCTGTCCATGCCTTTTTAGACTCAAGACTTCTTTAATAAAAAAAAAAAAAAATATATATATATATATATATATATATATATATATATATATATATATATATATATATATATATATATATATATATATGTGTGTGTGTATATATATATATATATAAATATATATATATATATATATATATATATATATATATTATTAAGGTTACTTTTTAATTATCAACACTTTGTATATGATACTTCAAGTGATAATACGTTTTTTTAGTCACTTTCAGCAGCTGATTTAATCACTTACTGAGTATGAAGCTTCTTTATCTTTTAATACTTGCCTATGTTCCTGTTTAATCTAGTACCATGACCACTGCCGCAAGTTTGCTGTTTCTGGTGGTTCCTTTCTCTTGGCGGCATCCCATGGAGTCAGGGCCTACAGTTGTGCATTAACAGAAACACACAGACCTCTAGCATAGGACAGTAAGGCACTCCCCTGCTCCCCTCTGCCCTTTCTCCAAGCTAATATACCAGCTAGGGGCTGCACTGTCCACTGTTAACTCCTTCCTGTGAAGACTGGAAAGTCAGGGAAGCAACACTTAGACAGCAAGGGTCAACTGGATTGAAAGTTATAAACTGCAAGTGTTAGGGTAAGAATTTGCATCATTTAATTTACAGAACATGCCCACAACTTTGGAGATTTTTATTTTTATTTTTTTATTGTGAAGCAAACAACAAATAGGACAAAATAACAGAAAAAGTCAATGTGCATAACTATTCACCTCCTTAAAGTCAATACTTTGTAGAGCCACATTTTGTGGCTATCACAGCTCCATGTCACTTTGGATAAGTCTCCGTGAGCTTGCCACATTTTACTACTGGGATTTTTGCCCATTCCTCCTTGCAAAACTGCTCCAGCTCCTTGAAGTTGGATGGTTTGCTCTTGTGAACAGCAATCTTTAAGTCTGACCACAGATTTTCTATTGGATTGAGGTCTTTGACTAGGCCAATCCAACACATTTACATGTTTCCCCTTAAACCACACAAGTGTTGCTTTAGCAGTGTGTTTGGGGTCATTGTCCTGCTGGAAGGTGAACCTCCGTCCTACCCTCAAATCACACACAGAGTGGTACAGGTTTTGCTCAAGAATATCCCTGTATTTAGCACCATCCATCTTTCCCTCAACTCTGAGATTTTGCTCAAGAATATCCCAGTATTTAGCACCATCACAGCATTACATGTCCACATAGTCTATAGTGCAGAACCCCAGCAATCTTAAAGCGACATCTTGACAGTGTATTTACATCAGTGCAGAGCACTATTCATAGGATTAGCCATCTTCCCATGCTTCTACAATAAGCCCCTTTCAATATTCATCTCATCCCAGGCCACAATGCCTCTTTGCACCATGCCACAAACCCAAACTTGAGTGTTAGGAGTGGCAAGGTGAAAAAGATGTTCATCTGTTGCACTTATTCCACTTATTGGTGCTGCCCAGCCCAGAACCCCCAACTCTCTCCTCCAGATTTACATTCTGCTGCACAGGGTTGAACTGCTCACATACCCCACTTTGACTGAGCCCCACCCACAGCTGGTATTATATGGGCACTAACTCTACCTATGACATCACTACAGGAGGGGCAGAACACATGGCACCAAATTTGTTGAACTGAAAATTGCTGAGTAGTTACTACTCTAACTTCATTCGTTTACCCTGTAATGATTATATTGCTTTATAAAAAAAAAACTGCTATAAAGGAAATGTTGTGAATGCTGCCATAACAATGAAACATTGTGATACTGGCCATAATAACAAAATTATGTGATACTGTGCATAGCATCAAAGCGTGGCCCATGGTAACTTTGCCCAGAAAGTTATAGACTTTAATGGGTTTGTGTAACACATACATTAGCCTTAAAGTGGTTGTAAATCTTAGACATGAAATATGAACAAATCATATCCTTTTATAGGGTGTTCTTGCCTCTCTCCAAAGCACTAGGTGTCATTTCTGTCTGTTGCCTTGCTCCTCTGCTATCTGCATGAGTCACTTCTGACAAGTTTTCCAGAAACCAAAAGAAAAATGGTGAGGGAGCAGCCTGTGATTGACAGCCTAAGCTCTGTTCCTGTGTGCTGTGTGAAGGGGGTGTGTCTAGGGTTGCCACCTTTTCTTCAAGTCAAACCCGAACACTTCAGTGTCATACAGCAATTTTTTTTCAAAGTATGCTTTGATAAACTATGCATAGATGTTGCTATTAAATAACATTTCTAATCCTATGAAGTTAATCACAAGAGTCCCCTTTATATCATAGTCCACAGAGTTCCCCTTTTACATCTGAACTCACAGAGTTCCCTTTCACTGTAAGGGGGGGGGGGGGACTCTGCAGACTCTGATGTAAGGGAGAACTCTGGGGACTCTAACATAAGGGGTGCTCTGGTGTACAGAGAGGACTCTGATGTAAGGGGGAACACGGTGGCCTCTGGTGCTCTGAGAACCATGATTTATCTTAGCATACTAACTTAAAGAGAAGGTTGGAGGGGGAAGACTTCAGTCACAGACAGGGATGGATGGTGAGCTCACTCACCCCTTGGCAGTCAGCACCTCTTATGCAGATGCATCTGAGGCTGCTGAGCTTCAAATTTCCCATTCCCACTTTCCTTTTATAAGGTAAAGCGCTGGGGATTGGAGTGTGAGCAGATACAGAGGGGTAGGGGCAGGAGAAAGAGGTGCAGATCTGGCCCTCTCTCCCATATGTGTGTGTGTTAGACATGCTTCTAGTCCTCGGTTGCTGGTCACAAAATTAAAATTTAATTTTAAATTTAAAATAAAATAAAAAAGCAGCCTTTGGCATACAGAGTAAAAATAAATAAATAATATCAATAAACTTTCTTAAATTGTCATACAAATATATAATTGAAATCAAATTGTTATTATTTTTTGGCATAGCTGGTTAGTGGACATGGAGGGAGGAAGTGGGCAGCCATTTACCACTGTGTATACACCCGCATGTGCAACTCTATAGTCACATGGGCTCAGATGTGATAGGGAGAAAATGATCTGCATAGAAACTCACTAAAAACTGAGCATGTGCAGAGTTGTCAACACAGCTGCAAAATCCCTACCTGATTTGGGGACATTAACAGAAGGTGGCAATAGAGAGCAGCAGGATCAACCAGGTTTTTTGCAGAATACAGAAAACAAATCTCATAATGACTGAGTGAACATGAACAGTATGTAATACAGCATTTATTGATAGTTTCTTATCATTCGGGTTTAGTGGCACTTTAATTATAGGTCAAATCGGGAGGTGAGCTGCTAAAGGTGGTGGTGTGTTGAGCATAAGGTTTGTTATGTTCACGGAAGAGATTACATATCAAAAAGCTGAGGAAGTTCACCGCATAACACAACATGTGGACTCTTTCTTTTTTCAGCATTTTATTTATTTATTTATTTTGTGATTATTGAACTTTATATTGGAGTCTCACATAAAAATAAAAGAAAAGGGAAATTTGGGACTTTCAATAAAGCACACGGCTGTGAGATGATGAAAAGAATTGATATATATTATCATGTTTATTGGTACATATACACATGTTGAGTCTTTTACAAAATACAGTGAATAAATAGTATTTGCTCATTTGTAACACATGGTACTTATATATGCATACATATCACTGCACCACCGTGCCAGAAAATACATTGATGAATCATGATTGTAAAAGCGAGTATGAACAGATGATAGCAATAGCATAGCATCAAAAAAGTTCCTATACGCGTTTCGTGGGTTCTTTCCACTCATCAGGAGCCAATGCAGGGTACATATACTTGTATCTGCAATAAAGTGCATATATATGTAATCTGATATTTGATACAATGAAAGGGAGGGGAAGTAAAAGAGAGGGTGAAAACCCCCCCTGGTTACTAACAGGTCAGCTATAAGTTCCAAATGAGGTGCTGAGAGCCAAAGACATGATTTATTACTTCACACAGTGACACGGTTCATTTCTAAGTCAGGGAACTTCCTTAATGTTCGATTTTCACATGATTGCGGTCCCCACCTGGTCCTGGGCATTATTAGTGCGTGCGAGGTGAGAGGTACCCCCACGTGCAAGGTAAGTGGCCCGGCTCACAAGTACATTTGAACATATATGAGGGGCATGTCCAAAGGTCTAAGTTTACCAGGTAATTTACACAGTCTTAGGGCATACTCTTCCAAAGAACCTCCATCAAATCTTTATTAGGCCAAAAAAACCTGAGGAATGTTCAAAAAGTCCATTTAAATTACTTATTCATAACCACATTGAAGCAAAACAGGCTATCACCAATGCCTGGAAGACTTTATCTGGCCATACATGGATCCATGGCCCTTCCCGTTCATGAGAAGTTTACAGATAGATCAGACTGGCTTATTGGAGATGTTTTGCTTGATCAGGGCATGCAGCCAATCGGCTGCAGCGCTGATCACTGTATTCTGATGGTGTTGGAGTCCCACTGTCAGAATACAATGACATGGAGGCGGGGGGGGGGGGGGGGGATTCCTCTATTCACTTTTGTGGGTGTGGGAATCAGTTCAGTTTTGTTTTTCGTTCATCCGGCCTAGCTGAACTAAATAAAAACTGAACCATGTATAGCCAGCTTTAATCTACACCCTTTTCACAATTCAAACATAAAGGGGTTGAGTTTCTAAAACTGGAGAGTGGAAAATCTGGTGCAGCTCTGCATAGAAACCAATTAACTTTTTTTTTGTCAAAGCTTAATTAACAAGCAAGTCAGAAGCGGATTGACTACAAAACAGGGCTGCGCCAGATTTTCCACTCTCCAGCAGTGGTGGCTGGTGCACAACATTTTTGTGGGGGAGCAAACAAACTGAAAAATACTGAAAACAAATCAAACCATCAATTGAAGCCTTAGTGCCCGTTCACACAGGGGCGACGCGACTTGCAGTGCGACTCACAGACGCGACCTGCACACGACTTCAGCGGCGACTTGCAAAATGACTTCTGTATAGAAGTCAATGCAAGTCGCCTGAAGTCGCCCCGAAAATAGTACAGGAACCTTTTTCTAAGTCGGAGCGACTTGAGTCGCTCCTATTAGAACGGTTCCATAGTACAGAACGGAGCGCGACTTGTCAGGCGGCTAAGTCGCCTGACAAGTCGCGGTAGTGTGAACGGGCACTTACTGTGCCCGTCAAATGCAGCCACTTGTGCCCATCAAATACAGCCACTGATGCCCATCAGATGCAGCCACTTGTGCCCATCAAATACAGCCACTGATGCCCATCAGATGCAGCCACTTGTGCCCATCAGATGCAGCCACTTTAGTTCCCATTAAATGCAGCCACTTGTGCCCTTCATATGCAGCCACTTGTGCCCTTCATATGCAGCCACTTGTGCCCATCATATGAAGCCACTTGTGCCCATCAAAAGTGCTCCCAAAACTTGTGCCCGTCAAATGCAGCCACTTGTGCCCATCAAATGCCGCCACTGTGACCCCCACCCGCCCGCTGTCTGCCCGGTACTTACCCCATCTTAGTGGCGGGTCAGGCAGCTGGTGACGGCAGCGAGCTTTGGGAAGGCTCCTGTGTCCCCCCTCCTCTGCTCAATAAATGCTGCCAATTGTGCCCCATCAAATGCAGCCATTTGTGCCCATCATATGCAGCCACTTTAGTTCCCATTAAATGCAGCCACTTGTGCCCTTCATATGCAGCCACTTGTGCCCGTCATATGAAGCCACTTGTGCCCATCAAAAGTGCTCCCAAAACTTGTGCCCGTCAAATGCAGCCACTTGTGCCCATCAAATGCCGTCACTGTGACCCCCACCTGCCCGCTGTCTGCCCGGCACTTACCCCATCTTAGTGGCGGGTCAGGCAGCTGGTGCCGGCAGCGAGCTTTGGGAAGGCTCCTGTGTCCCCCCTTCTCTGCGCAATAAATGCTGCCAATTGTGCCCCATCAAATGCAGCCATTTGTGCCAATCATATGCAGCCACTTGTGCCCATCAAATGCAGCCACTTGTGACCATCATATGCAGACACTTGTGACCATCATATGCAGCCAATTGTGCCCATCAAATGCAGCTACTTGTGCCCATAAAATGCAGCTACTCGTGACCATCATATGCAGACACTTGTGACCATCATATGCAGCCAATTGTGCCCATTAAATGCAGCTACTTGTGCCCATCAAATGCAGCTACTTGTGCCCATCACATGCAGCCACTTGTGCCCATCAAATGCCGTCACTTGTGCCTATCATATGCAGCCACTTGTGCCCCACCAAATGTAGCCACTCATGCCCATCATATGCAGCCACTTGTGCCCATCAAATGCCGCCACTGTGACCCTCACCTGCCCGCTGTCTGCCCGGCACTCACCCCATCTCGGGTCAGGCAGCTGGTGATGGTGGCGAGCTGTGGGAAGGCTCCTGTGTCCTCCATGCCCCCCCCCCCTCCTCTGTTGTTCCGTTTTGCAATCGGAGCGCCTCTGCCTTCAGCCAGTCAGGTAGCCGGTATTAGATATGCGACCTGTTTGGCAGAGAGGCGGTTCAGTGCTAGAGAAGAAAATATTCATTTGCTTTGCTAACACACCTGGGTGAACTGTGAGCGCAATGTTCTATGCTCGCAGTCCACCATTTTTGAAGACTATTAGAGCCCATGGCTCTAATCACGTGCTTCAAAAAAACACCCCCGTCGCTGGAATTCAGGCGCCCGGCATCCGAAAAGGGTCTGAACGCCAAAATAGGGGGTGGCGGCGATGACCATGGATAGAGTCATGCTATGCATGACTCTATCCATTAGTCATAGAGGGGTGGAGAGGAGAGAGGGGACGGCACCCCTGCACCCTTAATGGACGGCCACCACTGCTCTCCAGTTTTAGTAAATCAACCCCAAAGTCTCTCAAACAATGTTTTTTAGGAAAATCAATGCCATACAGAAGGATAGAGCACATAATTTGAGGAACAAATGGACCACATGGGTATAAAGTTTTATTCCTGCTAACTATGTAATTTTCTCTTAGACCCTTTCACATTGAGGTGGTTTTCAGACGCTTTAGCGCTGGAAATAGCCTCTGCTATGCCTTAAAACCGCCTCCCATTCATTCAAGAGTGACTTTTCACACTGTGGCCATGCGCTTGTGGGATGTTCTGAAAAGTCCTGCAAGCAGCATCTTTGGAGTGGTTTGGGAGTACTGTATTTAGTGCTCCCAAAATGCCCTGCCCACTGGAACGAATGGGCAACGCTTCCAAAGCGCCACAATGCAGGAGTTTATAACCTCTTCTTTGAGGTTAAAAGCACCCTGCTAGCAGCTGAAAAGCATCGCCTAAACAGTGCTAAAGTGTCGCTAAAATGAGCGGCGCTTTAGCGTTAACACGGCCGCTGGCGCGTGTGAAAGGGGTTACAATCTAGCTATATATTACTGGTGGGTTCTAGTCCTGTTTCATTTTTTTTCTCTTTTTCCTCCTTCCCTCCATATATCTTTTCATTCTTTATTGCCCATCCCCCCTCGCTATTTTTCTCTGTGTCCCTTTCCCACTCATCTAACCCCATTCTTATAGATTCTGACCCTTTCCCTCCTCGTTTTTCCTTTATTACAATACTACAAATGTGTTGCCTGTCTGCTTTAGACCTCCCTCCCTCCCTCCCGAGCCCCAGCAATGACTATACCAAAGGCCAACCAATCTCTACCACTGCTTTTTGCTTGCTTTACTACTCTGATTGATTGTTACTTACCTTACCAAACAAAAACTTTTGGAAAATGTATGTTGCTTCAATAAATATTTCAAGACAAATGCACTGATAGAGAGAGGGTGGTCTGCACTGAGGGGGGTCTGCACTGATGAAGGGGGTCTGCACTGATGGAGGGAGGGTCATCTGCATTGAGGGGGATCTGCACTGATTAAGGGGGGTCTGCACTGATGGAGGGAGGGTGGTCTCCACTGAGGGGGGTCTGCACTGATGAAGGGGGGTCTGCTCTGATGGAGGGAGGGTGGTCTGCACTGAGGGGGTCTGCACTGATGAAGGGGGGTCTGCACTGATGGAGGGAGGGTGGTTTCCACTGAGGGGGGTCTGCACTGATGAAGGGGGGGTCTGCTCTGATGGAGGGAGGGTCGTCTGCACTGAGGGGGGGTCTGCACTGATGAAGGGGGGTCTGCACTGATGGAGGTAGGGTGGTCTGCACTAAGGGGGATCTGCACTGATGAAGGGGGGTCTGCACTAAGGGGGGTCTGCCCTCATGGGGAGGTTGTCTACACTGAGGGGATCTGCACTGATGAAGGGGGTCTGCACTGAGGGGGGTTTTCACTGATGAAGGGGGGTCTGTACTGAGGGGGATCTGCACTGATGTAGGGGGGGTGGTCTGCACTGAGAGGGATCTGCTCTGATAAAAGGTGGTCTGCTCTGATGAAGGGGAGTCTGCACTGAGGGGGGTCTGTACTTGGTGAGGGGGGTCTGTACTGTGGGGGGGGTCTATACTGTGGGAGGGGGGTCTGTACTTAGTGGGTGGGTCTACACTGATGGAAGGGGTCTCTACTTGGTGAGGTGGGTCTGTACTGAGGGAGGGGGCTCTATACTGTGGGAGGGGGATCTGTGCTTAGTGGGGGAGGGGTCTATACTGAGAGAGGGGGTCTCTACTTTGTGAGGTGGGTCTGTACTGAGGGAGGGGGATCTATACTGTGGGACGGGGATCTGTGCTTAGTGGGGGGGGGGGTCTATACTGAGTGAGGGGGTCTGTACTTAATGGTGGGGTCTGTAGTTTGTGGAGGGGGTCTGTCCTGAGGGGGGATTATAGTTGGTGGAGGGGGGGTGACACCAATTTTTTCCGCACCGGGTGACACCAACCCTAGTGACGCCACTGCAAATTTGTTAACAATAAAATGATTTAAATCATCTGCTCTCCTGCATTGCCCCCCCCCCCAAAAAAAAAACTCCTTTTGCCACTAGATATCCTAAATCTAGGCATCATTTAACCCACAAGACTGGGGACATCCTGGAGGTGCACACAAATACAGTAATGTAGAGACCAGGGTTGAGGTCATCATATCAGTATTAATCTCTCCTTTATTGGGCACATCCCACCACTGGACAATATCTGAAGAGTAGGAAGACCCTGTACACCATGTGACCATCCTGAAGACATCTGGAAAAAGTAAGCATAAAAAAAAAATATTATGGTGGGCTAGTGGAGGGTGCTCAAAGAGGGTAGAACAGAGTTCTAACCTTTAAACGCTTTAATAAATAAAGATGATTGCAGCTAAAGGTTATATGTAAAGGCATATTGGTCTACTAAGAACCCCTTAGCTTTTCGCTTTTATCTTCAGCTTGTAACAAATACGTCATCCATCAACATAACTCAGCTAGGCTGTGGATTATGGAATAGAATCATAATATGTCCATCAATCACTCAAGCTGAGATTTGAGATTTGCTTTCACCAAACTCACAAAAGTTAAATATAAGCAGAAGAGGTTGGGTTCCTGAGGGTCATTATAATACTACAGGAACTAGATCATTCATCCTATACACAGAGCAGTACAAGATAATACAACATACGGTGCAGCCACTTCTGCGCTCATTTGTCACTAGTGTAGCTTTTCCTAGATTAGATCAAATAAAAGGTAAATTCTTATGTCTTCCTTGAACACACAGGCTTCTGCGAAGATTCCCATTGTCTGAAACTAGACATGTTAATCGGTCAAAAACCTTCTCATAACGCATGGCTTATTGATCAGGAAAGCAATCTGTACTGGTTTACCATTTAAAATAAGTGAGCTTCCTGCCATCTAATTCTAAATTGGTTTAGTTTTATGCTCCATCATGAGCCGCTTTTTAAACCTTTTTTACTAAACTAAAGACAAACGTTTTTAAGGCACAATTTAAAGCATATCTATGGTGAAAATATAAAATCGCATACGACATGAGGCACAATTTAAAGCATATCTATGGTGAAAATATAAAATCGCATACGACATAAGGCACAATTTAAAGCATATCTACGGTGAAAATATAAAATCGCATACGACATAAGGCACAATCTAAAGCATATCTATGGTAAAAATATAAAATAACATATACATTTCCACATTTAATTGTAATTAATTAATTAATTAATTTAATTGTAATTATTTCTAGCCTAATACAATTAATCTGAACAAGAACCCCATACATTTACCTTCTTGAATTCTGTGACATGTATTCACTATGTCCTGTGAGTAGGCACTGGTGTCACACATTTCACAGCGCTTGCCTTCTGAACTACAGAGGTGCTGAGAGGGGGAGTTATACAGAGGGCAGAGTAAGTAAAGGTATCACTGCTTGCAAGAAGCAAGGTACCATGGGATATGTAGTCTTTAGGAATGGAACGTAAACAACAGATGAGAATCTTCAAAGAATCCAGGAAATTCAGTAAGTTGTGGAAAGAGATTTTTTTAAATAAGATTATATTGGATGGTCAAATAAATCAAATTGTTTGTACTGTTATTACAATGCTGATGTTCTGAAATTAAAGTGTATATTGTCACCCGGGAACTCTTTTAATCCAGTTTTATATTTGTAGCACCAACCCAGGACTGGTCTGGCTGTTTGGTCCCAGGTTTCATTGCCACACAGCAGCCAGGCACGCGGTATTTCTCAGGCACTCGAGTCAGAGATTAGGCTGCACATGTCCTTTTGGGGGTTTTATTTTGAAGCCTGGGATAGGGTGAGGGTGAGCCTGGGGATACTCTAATAGACTTGAAAGGGATTGTAAAGGGAATTTTTTTATTTATTTAAAATAACAAACATGTTATACTTACCTCCACTGTGCAGCTCGTTTTGCACAGAGTGGCCCCGAACCTGCTCTTCTGGGGTCCCTCTGCGGCTGTCTCTGCTTCCTCCCACAGATGCTTCTCACGTTCATGCGAGCTCCCTCGCATGGTGAGAAGCATCTGCGGGCACACTCCCGTGATACAGCCGGCGGCTATAGCCGCTCGCTGTATCACACGGCCCCGCCCCCCGGCACTCCGCGTCAGTGGATGTGATTGACAGCAGCGCGAGCCAATGGCTGCGCTGCTTTCCATACATCCACTCCAGCCAACCAGCGGCCAGGCTGAACGGTGGAAAGTACGTCGGGGACGAGCGCGGGACTTTCGAGGGGTCAGGTAAGTAAAATGGGGGGGGGGGGGGCTGGGGGTGCCGGCACTGTCAGATGTTTTTTCACCTTAATGCATAGAATGCATTAAGGTGAAAAAACATTTACCTTTACAACCCCTTTAAGAACTTGCAGTAGAGGATACTAAATCTGAACAATTTTTTTCAGGGGGAGGGGGCCCCCTGAAGGTTAACTGGTACTAAAATAGGGACCCCTCAGCAGAAGTATAGACCTGAATGTACAAAGGAGAACGCTCCCAAAAGAGGCCAAAGAAAGTCTCTAGGTCCACAAGGCTGGAAACTACTTTTTCCTGAATACTGTGTAGCTGCCTGCAGTATCAGCTTTACCTGTATTCTGTATCCTTGAATAGGAGCTCTGCAATCTTCAAGGCCAAAGGTCCCCCAGCCAAAGCAAGAGATGGGACCCCAAAAAGAATTCTTTTAGCTGCAGGTGAACTCCCAGGGATGCCACAGCCCTCAGGCTGGGTCTTACTCCACCACTAACAAGAGATCTCTGTTCTGGGGGACAGCCTATTTTATACCCCTGTTACAGCTGTCACGACCCCTGAAGACATCAGTAGTGATGGACGAACGTTTCGCCCGGCGGTCGTTTCGCGGCGAATTTCCGACTTTCGCCGTCCGCGGGTTCGAACGCCTTTTTCCGTCGTTCGCCCCGGCGGACTTACGTGTTTAATGTATACAAGAACTTTAACCTTTCGTGACACGTTTATCATGTGTTACAGGACAACCAATTGAGACATGACAGCTCATGGACACTTGGACATTCCCCCTAACCTATAAATACACCCGATCCGGTGGCCATTTTACATTCTTTCTTCTGTCACTGTAGGGAAAGGATCCTGTGTGGAGTAGGGACAGAGAAAACGCTAGCTATTTGGTACACAAAAGTTCTTTTCAGGACTGGTATAGGTGTTAGGTCAGCAGCCTGAGTTTCTTTTGTCAGTTTAGATAAAGGGACAGAGCGCTGTATGCTGCTATTTTAGGGACAGCTCAGCCAGATTAGTCTTTCTTCATCATCATCATCATCATCATCATTAGCTGTTACTATCAGGTCCACAAAAGAGCTATTCCAGCTAATCGTTCCAGCCTACTCTTTTTTGCCAATTTGTATAGGGACAGGCAGGAAGCAGTGTGTCAGGCAGTGAGGATAATTTTAAAGACTTGCTGTTACTATTAGTTCCACAAAGGTTCTTTTCAGGACTGGTATCAGTGGTACGGTAATAGGCTTGTACACGTATAATATTCTTTCTTCCAAATATAGAAAGAATATTATACTTGACTGCTGCCCTTCTGCTGCAGTCTGCTAATCATTCACAACTCACTTGTTCCACAAAGCTCTTTATCAGGACTGGTAACTTGGTCTGTCTAGGGTGCTACGGTACATAGGCTTGGGTGCGGTACAGTCTGCTGTTCTGTAAGGACCGCTATCGGTCCACAATACATAGGGTTGCCGTGCACTACTGCTGACCGCTGCCCTATACTGCAGCAGTCCTTCAGCGGTATAGGGACTGACGCACAGTCTGCTAAACACTAATACACAACCTGCTTGGTCCACAAAAGTTCTTATAAGGACTGGTAACTTGGTATAGGGTGCTACGGTACATAGGCCTGAGTGCGTTACAGTCTGCTGTTCTGTAAGGACCGCTATCGGTCCACAATACATAGGGTTGACGTGCACTACTGCTGACCGCTGCCCTATACTGCAGCAGTCCTTCAGCGGTATAGGGACTGACGCACAGTCTGCTAAACACTAACACACAACCTGCTTGGTCCACAAAAGTTTTTATAAGGACTGGTAACTTGGTATAGGGTGCTACGGTACATAGGCCTGAGTGCAGTACAGTCTGCTGTTCTGTAAGGACTGCTATCGGTCCACAATACATAGGGTTGCCGTGCACTACTGCTGACCGCTGCCCTATACTGCAGCAGTCCTTCAGCGGTATAGGGACTGACGCACAGTCTGCTAAACACTAATACACAACCTGCTTGGTCCACAAAAGTTCTTATAAGGACTGGTAACTTGGTATAGGGTGCTACGGTACATAGGCCTGAGTGCGTTACAGTCTGCTGTTCTGTAAGGACCGCTATCGGTCCACAATACATAGGGTTGACGTGCACTACTGCTGACCGCTGCCCTATACTGCAGCAGTCCTTCAGCGGTATAGGGACTGACGCACAGTCTGCTAAACACTAACACACAACCTGCTTGGTCCACAAAAGTTTTTATAAGGACTGGTAACTTGGTATAGGGTGCTACGGTACATAGGCCTGAGTGCAGTACAGTCTGCTGTTCTGTAAGGACCGCTATCGGTCCACAATACATAGGGTTGCCGTGCACTACTGCTGACCGCTGCCCTATACTGCAGCAGTCCTTCAGCGGTATAGGGACTAAGAGTTTTGTCACAGGGTGATTTAAAAAATGACAGGCAGAGGAAGAGGCAGGCCCTTCCGCAGGGGTGGTAGGGGTAGGGCAGGAGCAACAGCCTTGAGCCAAAGTGGGAAGTTGCAGAAGGTGCGTTCAATTACTTTAAAGGACGCACCAGACTTGGTTGAGTGGCTCACTCAGCCTTATTCTTCTGCACCCTCCTCATCCTCTCGATCTGCACCCTCTTCTTCACTCTCTGCTATGTGCACCCCCAAAGACACTACCACCAACAACACCACCACCACCACATACCTTCCGCTTGAGTGCAAATGGGGGCCTTCATGCTCCAGTGTTTTAATAGGGACCCCCGTATAAAAAGCATGAGGGTCAAGGACCAGTACTGGGTGGCAACGTACTTAGATCCCCGGTACAAACACAAAATGGCGGAAATGTTACCGCCGTCGCAGAGGGCTGTCAGAATGCAGCACTTCCAGGCCTTGCTTCGAGAAATGCTGCATTCTGCTTTTGCGTGCGCTGGCAGAGGAGCAATTCCCACTCCCAGAGAAGGAGTTGCGGGTACCAATCCAACAGCGCCTGCAAGAAGAGGCCGGTTTGAAGATGTGTTGGTGACTTCGGATATGAGGTCATTCTTTCAGCCGACCCATCGACAGGTGTCATCCGGATCCAGCATCAGGGAACGCCTAGACCGTCAGGTGTCCGACTACATTGGGTTAACGGCCGATGTGGACGCTCTGAGGAGTGATGAACCCCTAGACTACTGGGTGGGCAGGCTTGACCTCTGGCCAGAGCTTGCCCAATTTGCAATCGAACTGTTGGCTTGCCCCTCATCCAGTGTCCTGTCCGAAAGGACGTTCAGCGCAGCAGGGGGGATTGTGACCGATAAGCGTACTCGCCTAGCTCACGACAGTGTTAACTACCTCACATTTCTAAAAATGAATGAGGCATGGATCTCGGAGGAATTCAACACATGTGATCAGTAGACCATGTATATGTCTATAAACAATTTTTGGAATCAAGCACACAGACCTTCTTAATTCATTTGGCTCACTTCCCTGACCCAAAAAAGCACACCGTACTATATGCCCCTACCCTCCTCTTTGAAGAGGTTGAGCGGTGTCATATTTCTACTGGGGCTGCTTATTATGAGGGGTTCCCACCATCCCTGTGCTGTGCTGACTTCCTCCTGGGGGTTCTTATTATGAGGGGCTCCCACCATCCCTGTGCTGTGCTGACTTCCTCCTGGGGGTTCTTATTATGAGGGGATCACACCATCCCTGTGCTGTGCTGACTTCCTCCTGGGGCTGCTTACGGTGCTGCTGTCAGCGCTGTATGTCACGGAGCTGCTGTCAGCGCTGTATGTCACGGAGCTGCTGTCAGCGCTGTATGTCACGGAGCTGCTGTCAGCGCTGTATGTCACGGAGCTGCTGTCAGCGCTGTATGTCACGGAGCTGCTGTCAGCGCTGTATGTCACGGAGCTGCTGTCAGCGCTGTATGTCACGGAGCTGCTGTCAGCGCTGTATGTCACGGTGCTGATGTCAGTGCTCTGTATTACGGTGCTGCTGTCAGTGCTCTGTATCTCCTGCACCCTCTTGTTTGCCTACCCTGGTCCCTGACCTTCCCTCTCCTCCATTGCCTTCATTAGCTCCATAGTCCTGAATTGTCAGAACAATTTCCCAAATAAAAAAAAAATGCTTGTAGTTATCGATCCCAAATTCACCTCATACATGTATTATGCTATTGTCCAGGTGGTGGGACTACGTGCTACCCCCTAATAATTACCCCGTGGCCGCAAATTCGACCTAAAGGTTTGCGAAATTCGCCTCCCATTGAAGTCAATGGAGCCCGCGGCGAACGGTCGTTTTCGCGAACGTTTGTGTCCGTTCGCGTTTCGCGTTCGCGAAACGTCCCGTCGGAAGTTCGTCCATCACTAGACATCAGCAAGATGAAACGCCACGTCGGAGTGGGCTGGGCAGGAAAAGACGTTATTCCACTGACGCAAACTGTGGTGAAAGATATCTCTGTGAGAATAGCATCACCCGTGCTGTGGAATGTAATTTATAGTTACTGCTATGTGTGATTAAAGGGGTTGTAAAGGTTTGTTTTTTATTTTCTACATAGGTTCCTCTAAGCTAGTGCATTGTTGGTTCACTTACCTTTTCCTTCGATTTCCCTTCTAAATGTTTTTTTTCTTTGTCTGAATATCTCACTTCCTGTTTCTCCTCAGTAAACTTCTCACCATCATCCGAGCTGGTGGTTAGTCAGCCAGAACAGCTTACTGAACAGCATACTGAGGAGGAACAGGAAGTGAGAAATTCAGACAAAGAAAACAAAGAAAAAAAATACATTTATAAGGGAAATCGAAGGAAAAGGTAAGTGAACCAACAATGCACTAGCTTATAGGAACCTATTTAGAAAATAAAAAACGAACCTTTACAACCCCTTTAACCACTTCCCACCCGGCCAATGCATATATACGGCCGGGTGGGAGCCGTCTACTCCTGATAGGACGTTCAGGAACGTCATTCAGGAGTAGCGGGATCGCGCGCGCGCCCGCGCAGCGGCGCGATCCCGATGTGCTCATGTCACCCGGACACGGCACATCTCAGATCGGCAGGAGGGCTCTGTGATTGGCCCTCCTGATCACATGACGGCCGTGTCCAATCACGGCCGTCATGTGATGTAAACAAACAGCCGGTTGCTAGGCAATCGGCTCTCCTCTCCTCACACGGAAGTCACCGCTGAGGAGAGGAGAGCAGAACGCTGCAGCCGGCTGATGATCAGTGAGTATGGGCTGCTTTTTACAGCTTTTTACTCACTGATCATCAGTGTAGTGTAAACACACAACACACCACACAGTACAAACACAGTCCCCACATATGTCCCCAAAACACACATGTCCCCAAAACATACATGTCCCCAAATAATAAAAACACATGTCCCTAATAATAAAAACATGTCCCCCACATATGTCCCACTAAAATCACATGTCCCAATGATTATCTGCACACATATGTACGTGATCACCTGCACACATATGTACATGATCATTTGCGTACATATGTCCGTGATCACACAAACCAATTATTATACACTTAACGGAATTTTTTTTACCAAAAACATGTAGCAGAATACATTTTGGCTTAAATTTATGACAAAATTTGATTTTATTGGATTTCTTTTCAAATAGAAAAAAGAAAAAAATTTTTTTTTCCAAATTTCCGCTATTTTTGCGCTTATATCGCAAAAAAAAAAACTGAGTCGTGAATAAATAACACCAAAATAAAGCTCTATTTGTGCGAACAAAATGATAACAATTTCATTTGGGTACAGTGTAGCATGACCGCGCAATTGTCACTGAAAGCGCTAGAGCGCTGAAAGCTGAAAATTGGGCTGGGAAGGAAGGGGGTGAAAGTGCCCTGTATTGTAGTGGTTAAGCACTGTTATCCTGTGTACCAATAAATGTGAGTGAGTGTTTTTAAGGTTTTAGAATACAATTTTAAATAAATTGAGAATTTTACACTATGCAATTTTTTTTTTCTTTTTGGCTGTATCTTAACTTGAGTGGAGACTGTAGGAGGTAAAGACTGAGCTGCTGATCCGGGACCCCCTTTCTTCAATCGCTTGCCTGCCATATACTGTATGGCAAGGCAGCTCTCCTGTTCAAAATCACATACATTTACGCGATCCTGCGATGGGGCACCGGATGGGGCACCGGCAACCCGCTCACGCTGTGCTTGGACACAGTGGGAGCCAATCAGCTGCTCCGGCAGACAAGATGTCTGCTGGGACCCACCGATTGTTCAGGATTGTTGTAAACAAGCCAAATCACTGTTCTGTGAGAAGGGAAGTTTGTGATCTTGTGTTCTTACAAAGTAGGAACACGGATTTGTTTTATAGCAGAAAGTAAGAAATATTTTTTTTTTCAACGTGCATCAGCGCGACGCTAGTACCGATGCACGTGGCCGGTGGACGCGATACCCACCGGCCACCGACGATCACTCCACAGAGAGCCGGAACGAGCGGTATGTAAACAGAACCTTATTCTGAAAGGGGAGTAGAGAGGGATCTACTGTTCCTAGTGATCAGGGACAGTGATCTCTCTCCTCCTCCAGTTAGTTCCATCCCCCCACAGTTATAAACACCTCCCTAGGGAACAGTTAACCCCTTGATTGTCCCCTAGTGTTAACCTCTACCCTGCCAGTGACATTTATACAGTAATCAGTGGCTATATTTAGCTCTGATCGCTGTATAAATGTCACTGGTCTCAAAAAAGCATCAAAAGTCTCCGACCTGTCCACCACAATGTCACAGTTCCGCTAAAAACCGCTGATCGTCCCCACTACTAGTAAAAAAAAAATGGCATAAATCTATCCCCTGTTTTGTAGATGCTAGAAACTTTTGCGCAAAGCAACCAATATACGTTTATTGCATTTTCTTTCTTTTTTTTAGATATGTATTATAGCAAAAAGTAAAAAAGATTGTTTTTTTTCTGAATTGTCCATCCTTTTTTGTTTATAGCACAAAAAATAAAAACCGCAGCGGTGATTAAATACCACCAAAAGAAAGCTCTATTTGTGGGGAAAAAAATTTGATTGGGTACAGCATCGCACAACTGCGCAGTTGTCAGTTAAAGTGACACAGTGCAGTATCGCAAAAAATGGCCTGGTCATGAAGGGGCTAAACCTTCTGGAGGGTAAGTGGTTAAAGGGAAAAAGGGCTATATGACCCATATTGTGAAAAGGGTCATGATCATCTGGTGAGTGTTCTGTGTCAAAGGTGACATCACTTGGGTGTTTGTTTGCACAGAAGAATACAAGAAAGACTTTATGAAGCATGAAATATCACATAATGTGATGAAAACTTTATGGACGCTTTTTGTTTGCTTTATTTTTTCACATTTTTACATACATTGGGCATTGACAGCACAGTTGTGTCAAATAGGTGCACTAATGAATGTTTAATATTTGGTATATGTAGTGCAACCCCTGCAGGAGCCGCAGGCACACAAATTTTCCACAACATACTGTAGTCAGAAAAAAGTCCTTGCAGTTTTGTCTTTGTATTTTATTAGGGGTACTGAACTTGGATAGGAATTCGGGTATTATGGGATGCCCATTTCATCAAAGTAGGTAGAACTCTTCAGGACACAAATACAGTCCATATATACACTTTCTTTCTAGTACAAATCTTGTTTGTAGAACAACAATTCCCGGGACCAGCTGGCAGTGTACGGATGGCCTGACAAGAGCAATCAGACCTAAAGCAAATGCCCTTTGCAGGCAGGGATCGCGGGCCCCTTTAGTATTGTAGCAAAAAAGTCCTAGTGTACAGCTGTCTTTTTGTGGCTACTGAACCCAGTACCACCTTTTCAGGCACTGCCAGCCCACCTGGCTGCAGCTTCCCCTTTCATTAGCCCTCCTGACTAAGACTCCATAGTCCTCCCAGACTGACTCTGCATCCATCCCAGACTGCTTGCACCCAGTCCATGCAGCGATGCCTCTCAGCCCTCTGACAGCACCACTCACCAGCCCACCTGACTGTCTTTCTCCCTGAAGATTTGCCCGGCAGAGCAGAGAGATCACTCAGATGTCAGCAGCCATCTCCTGGATCTCCCCGTAATCCTCCCCACCCCTGGTACCGCCCCTGGTACCGGCCAATGCGATTGCTTCTCCTCTCGGCCAATTAGGAGTTGAGACCTGCTTCCCAATTGGCCAGGAGAAGAAGTAGGAAGACAAAAGTGAATATTATTTAGCAAGATCCCAGGCCTTCTTTAGTCTAATGAGAACCTCCAGAGCCAAGATCTCCTGACATCTTTCCATATAGAGAGGGTTGTAGGGCATAGTGGGTGTAATGTAAGATAGATTTATGGGTGCCAGACGCTTCTTGAATGCAAAGAGATTTTATTTCTCTTGTACAGAACTTTGGTAGAGAGGGTTAGGGTCAGGACACCCTTAGGTAGTTGCAATGTTAATTTGTCAGACTCCGAGACTTCTACAGGTAGACAGCCATGCAGGGAAAGGCATCCAGCAAGACACCACATCTGCATGTGTAGGAATGCTGTCTCCTATGGCAACAGTCTTAGAACAGTTTCTAACTCAATTTGTAACAAACTCCTTCACTTTCTCTACGATCACTTCTGGTAGGTTCTCAACCCACTGAGCTCCCAGTCTGTCTCACTAGACTTGTTGATTCACTGCCACCGAATCCCTTGAGCTCTTCCAATCTTCACTTAAGTATATTCCTCAAGCATCACCCCCACTTCTCTGCTGGGTCCCTAGCTTGGCACTCCAGATACTTCTCAAGCTTCACCCCACTGGCCTGATTTTTCCCTGGCTTGACACACAAGGCTGCACTGCAAGCGTCAACTCCACTGGCTGGGTCCCTGGCTTGACACCTGCTGGAGTTTCCCAATTCTTCACCATCCCCGGTGGGTGAGAATACTGCTCCAGTACTTGCTTCAGCTACTCACTGTGATCCCTGGTAATAAGGAGGTTGGCCTCTTAGTGGTAACAGCTTCCCCTTTTACCTCCGCCCATGACAGGTTCTCCGGCCGGGAGAATCATCACTTCTGCGTGGACTGCAAGCCGCAGTCCCAACCCTACACTGCTCTCTTGCTTCTGGATAAGCCTTCAGACAGCCTAGCAGCCAGATATTCCCGGGATAGGCCCAAACTCTGGCCTAGCAGCAAGGGCAGTACAACATATGTCCACCCAGACAGCCGTCCAGGTGGCACAGAACACAGATCACCTGATTCCAATCAAATATATAGGCTCTCCCAGCAGGTCAAGGAATTTAAGAAAACCCCTGCCCATTGGCTGAGATACCCCATATACTACTAATCTGTCCTTGTTTTGCCCTTGTCTTATCTAATGTCAGTAGGTGCTCGGCCACCCAGTTGAAGAAGAGAGAAGTGCAGCAATTCTAGACTTAGGGTGAAATCAATTGATCTCTAACAATGAGCCAACTACACCTGGCAGGTAAATTTAGGAGCAACCCTGCCTAAACATCAGGGTGCTACAATTAATTTTCTATTGTCACACAACTGGGTGGGCTGCACCCTGAGCTCACCCTTTTTTTAATCCAATTAGAGCCTCAGGCTACCCCATTGGAATCCATGCGTCCAGCACCATGCATGTAGATTAGGGACCGGGCGCATGGATTAGGGGGGTGGTGTCGCTGTGCCCCATATGGAGCAGCTGCCACTAGTGGGGGTGCTTGTTATGGCACTTCTATGGATTAGTGTGAAAAAGCAGAGGTACTACGTTAGGAGAGGGCATAAACAAGACCTCATGAACATGCTGCTCCTCCTTCAGTGTCCAATCACAAGACTGAGGGAACAGAGGTGATTAAGAAGGTAACTACAGCATTTATTACCTCTTAGCCCTTGTACACGCGATCGGAGATTCCGACGGAATGTGTCCGATCGGAGCGTTTTATCAGATATTCCGACTGTGTGTGGTCTGCATTGGACTGTTTCCGTCGGAATATCCGTCGGACCAAATTTTCCAACTTGCCCGAAATATTTTCCAACAAAATGCTCTGATCGAACATACTCCGATCATGTGTAGAGAATTCCGATCAGACAAAGTGCCACGCATGCTCAGATCAAATTCCTACATCAAAGCTTTTGGCTACTAGCCTGAACATAGTTCCGATCGTCACGGAATAACGTCATCACGTTCTGAACGATCAGATTTTCCGACAACTTCGTCCGACCGTGTGTATGCAACAGTTTCGGACAAAATCCGTCGGACAAAATCCGACGGATTTGGTTGTCGGAATCTCCGATCGTGTGTACAAGGGCTTATTGACAATCATCAAATGGGTGGGCACCATTATCATGATTTTGGGCAAGCAGGGTGTTAAACTGTGTACATAGATAGATGGCTGCAAAAGTAAAGTAGGACAATGCATGTGGGGCATAGAGTTGAGATCCTGATATTATATAACTACAATATTCCCACATTGGAATAAGTTGTTTTATGTAGGAAATACATTTGTGAAAATCCTATTTTTAGGAAGACTTACAGCACAATTTCCATACACAACAGCTTGAATCTGAATTGCATCAAGAACACTTCACATGATGTTCTGAAGGCCAGTCATGGTTCTTAAAAAGCAAGCAATTCTGAGCAATGTGTCCATTTCTGAACTACAAAGGGGCAATAAAGGGATATCGTATGCAGTTGGAGGTGCTTCTTATGACACATCTATGGATAACAGGGAAAAAGGCAGAGGTTTCACATGTGCAAATACATGCCTGCCCATCAGTATCCAGTCTACAGCACTGTTCAAACGAAAGCTGTGGGAGAAAACAACGCATACATTTTCCTCTTACCTGACATGCAAGCAAACCCTTACACATGTTATGCCTACTAGGGTTGCTAAAGGCTACCCAAAGTGAGCATTTAGTGGTTTTGTACAGTTCTGGCCATTCATCCCTGGGCACACATGGCCCTAAATGTTAACGTCCATCCCTATCCAGCCACTTCATTTTTCAGCCTCTCATAGACATTTACAGGCTGTCGGCAGCAGGGCAGGATGATACACCTGTGCCACTGAGTTGCATAAAAATCTGAGGCGCAGGGTTAACAAGTGTACATGAGGCCTAAGGCAGATATCTACTCAGGAAACCAATGAAAAATATAATTTAACCATGTATATCAAAATTTGTCTGCAGTAAACTCAAATACAGTGATTTAATGTGGGTTACTGCTTTTGTAATTCATTGTAGCTCATAGTCCTGCCTCAACAATAAAGCCTATTTTTCAAAATTATATGAAATACGCTAGAGTCTTTAACCCTTGACCCAAAACAGGTAAGAATGTATGAATCTTTAAGTGCTCTAATAACTATCATTTGTGTGAACAATCCAGCTGTAAATAATACATGTGGTGTGCAGGCCTCAAAACCACAGGCAACTCTGTTGCTCTGTCTATCAATAAACATCAACATCAAGTACAAACCAGAAAACATTGTACAGAATAAAGAGACGAAAACATGGACAGCTGGGAATAAGATGAGAAATGACAGAGCTGTAGGGACTTTTAAAGCCCGAAGTAGATCTTAGCCTGGAGTAGCTTTGGAGAGGGCACTACCATCTCTATTCCACTGAGCTATTTCTGGGCATGGACATTAGCGGGTCATGAAACAGACTTAAGAAGACCTTTGATGTGTTTGTGAAGGCACTTGAGCTCTTATTTTCTCTGTAAGTTAAAATAATGCATTCATGTCATGTAACTTTCCAGTACATCTTGGCAGCATTTCAATTGATTATTACAATAAAACGTGGCTGAAAAGCTAATCTACGGTTGACAACATAATTAATATCACATTATTTTTGTTTGTCAGTTTTGGAATTGTTGATTTTTCAGTAAATATAAAGCCCATTTTGGGCAAGTTACCATTTTCTTGGTTCTATATGACTGCTTTAGGCAGATTGACATTGACATTGGTCTCATGTGAACAATGGACGACCATCAATGGCATATTCATTTCCACTGTCCTTATGGCTGCAAAATGTAATGGACTACATATTAATTGGTTTCAAACAAGTATGTAAATGAAATACTGAAATACGGGTGGGGAGAACTATTAGGCAGTGACATGCCAATGTTTGCAAAAAAAAAAACTGAGGTGAGAAAGTATACAAAATGGATGTTATGGATGGATTGCATCAAGTGTTTATTGGCCTATTTACATTTTTGTGGTGCATTTATTGGCACTATGTGCATTAACGTGTGTTGTGTTAAGGCAGACTACTGAAAACAAGGGACTGACAATGCACCGAAAACAAGTACAAAATTGGACTTAGACAATTTTTCCTAGCACAATAAACTCTAACGCACTACCATGCATTTAAATGTCATCTGCGGTGCACTGCAGCTCAGGTGCATTGGGATGTCATTCAAAATGAGCGGCACTACAACACAGGTAGGTGCATTGGTACAAATTGTGGTAATGTACTTGTTACCACAAGGCAAGGAATAAAATGGCCCCTAATAGTTATGAATAGCTGTGCCCTGGCACAGTTTGAAAAGGGTTTTGTGTCACCCATGCAGGTTGAAGGGCTTTTGGGTGCTTGTCTCATACAGAGGAAACTGTATTTTCAGTTTCATTAACCACTTTCAGACCGGACCATTTTGCTGGTAAATGACCAGAGGTCTTTTTACACTTTGGCACTGCGCTGCTTTAACTGGTAATTGCGCGGTCATGCAATGTTGTACCCAAACGAAATTTGCGTCCTTTTCTTCCCACAAATAGAGCTTTCTTTTAAAGGTATTTGACTGACTCTGCGATTTTTATTTTTTGCGATATAAACGTAAAAAGACCGCAAATTTTGAAAAAAAATGATATTTTCTACTTTTTGTTATTAGAAAAATCCAATAAACTCAATTTTAGTCATACATTTAGGCCAAAATGTATTCAGCCACATGTCTTTGGTAAAAAAAAAGTCAATAATTGTATATTTATTGGTTTGCGCAAAAGTTGTCACATCTACAAACTAAGGTACATTTTCTGGAATTTACGCAGCTTTTATTTTATGACTGCCTATCTCATTTCTTGAGGTGCTAAAATGGCAGGGCAGTACAAAACCCCCCCAAATGACCCCATTTTGGAAAGTAGACACCCTAAGGAAATTGATAAGAGGCATGTTGAGCCCATTGAATATTTTATTTTTTTGCCGCAAGCGATTGAATAATGACAAAAAAAAAAATTTTTTTTTTTTTTTACACAAAGTTGTCACTAAATGATATATTGCTCACATATGCCATGGTTATATGTGGAATTGTACCCCAAAATACATTCTGCTGCTTCTCCTGAGTACGGGGATACCACATGTGGTCGACTTTTTGGAAGCCTAGCCGCGTACGGGGCCCCGAAAGCCAAGCACCGCCTTCAGGATTTCTAAGGGCATACATATGTCATTTTACTCCTCACTACCTATCACAGTTTTGAAGGCCATAAAATGCCAAGATGGCACAAAACCCCCACAAATGACCCCATTTTAGAAAGTAGACACCCCAAGCTATTTGCTGAGAGGCATGTTGAGTCCATGGAATATTTTATATTTTGCCACAAGTTGCGGGAAAATGACAAACTTTATAAATTTTTCACAAAGTTGTCACTAAATGATATATTGCTTACACATGCTATGGGCATATGTGAAATTACACCCCAAAATAAATTCTGCTGCTTCTCCTGAGTACGGGGATACCACATGTGTGGGATTTTTTGGGAGCCTAGCCGCGTACGGGGCCCCGAAAACCAAGCACCGCCTTCAGGCTTTCTAAGGCCGTAAATTTTTAATTTCACGCCTCACTACCTATTACAGTTTTGAAGGCCATAAAATGCCAAGATGGCACAAAACCCCCACAAATGACCCCATTTTAGAAAGTAGACACCCCAAGCTATTTGCTGAGAGGCATGTTGAGTCCATGGAATATTTTATATTTTGCCGCAAGTTGCGGGAAAATTACAAACTTTTTTTTTTTTTTTTTTTTTTTTCACAAAGTTGTCACTAAATGATATATTGCTCACGCATGCCATGGGCATATGTGAAATGACACCCCAAAATAAATTCTGCTGCTTCTCCTGAGTACGGGGATACCACATATGTGGGACTTTTTGGGAGCCTAGCTGCGTACGGGGCCCCAAAAGCCAAGAACCGCCTTCAGGCTTTCTAAGGGCGTAAATCTTTGATTTCACGCCTCACTACCTATTACAGTTTTGAAGGCCATAAAATGCCAAGATGGCACAAAACACCCACAAATGACCCCATTTTAGAAAGTAGACACCCCAAGCTATTTGCTGAGAGGCATGTTGAGTCCATGGAATATTTTATATTTTGCCGCAAGTTGCGGGAAATTTACAAACTTTTTTTTTTTTTTTTTTTTTTCACAAAGTTGTCACTAAATGATATATTGCTCATGCATGCCATGGGCATATGTAAAATGACACCCCAAAATAAATTCTGCTGCTTCTCCTGAGTACGGGGATACCACATGTGTGGGATTTTTTGGGAGCCTAGGTGCGTACGGGGCCCCGAAAGCCAAGAACCGCCTTCAGGCTTTCTAAGGGCGTAAATCTTTGATTTCATGCCTCACTACCTATTACAGTTTTGAAGGCCATAAAATGCCAAGATGGCACAAAACCCCCACAAATGACCCCATTTTAGAAAGTAGACACCCCAAGCTATTTGCTGAGAGGCATGTTGAGTCCATGGAATATTTTATATTTTGCCACAAGTTGCGGGAAAATTACAAACTTTTATTTTTTTTTCACAAAGTTGTCACTAAATGATATATTGCTCACACATGCCAGGGACATATGTGAAATGACACCCCAAAATAAATTCTGCTGCTTCTCCTGAGTACGGGGATACCACATGTGTGGGACTTTTTGGGAGCCTAGTCGCGTACGGGGCCCCGAAAACCAAGAACCGCCTTCAGGATTTCTAAGGGTGTAAATTTTGGATTTTACACCTCACTACCTATCACAGTTTTGAAGGCCATAAAATGCCAAAATAGCACAAAACCCCCCAAAATGACCCCATTTTGGAAAGTAGACACCCCAAGCTATTTGCCGAGAGGCATGGTGAGTATTTTGCAGCTCTCATTTGTTTTTGAAAATGAAGAAAAAAAAAAATAATGTATATTTTTTTTCTTTTTTTCAATTTTCAAAACTTTGTGACAAAAATGAAGGTCTGCAAAATACTAACCATACCTCTCGGCAAATAGCTTGGGGTGTCTCCTTTCCAAAATGGGGTCACTTGGGGGGATTTTGTGCTATCTGGGCATTCCATGGCCTCCGAAACTGTGATAGGCAGTGAGGAATGAAATCTAAAATTTACACCCTTAGAAATCCTGAAGGTGGTGCTTGGATTTTGGGGTACCGTACGCGGTTAGGCTCCCAAAAGGTCTCACACTTGTGGTATCCCCGTACTCAGGAGAAGCAACAGAATGTATTTTGGGGTGTAATTTTACATATAACCATGGCATGTTTGAGCAATATATCATTTAATGACAACTTTGTGCAAAAAAAAAAAAAAAAATAATAATAATGTATTTTTTCCACAACTTTTGTCAAAATATAAAATATTCCATGGACTCGACCTGCCTCTCAGCAAATAGCTTGGGGTGTCTACTTTCTAAAATGGGGTCATTTGGGGGGGTTTTGAACTGTCCTGGCATTTTATGCACAACATTTAGAAGCTTATGTCACACATCACCCACTCTTCTAACCACTTGAAGAAAAAGCCCTTTCTGACACTTTTTGTTTACATGAAAAAATATTTTTTTTTGCAAGAAAATTACTTTGAACCCCCAAACATGTAGTGTTTTTTTAAAGCAAAAGCCCTACCGATTAAAATGGTGGGTGTTTCATATTTTTTTTTCACACGGTATTTGCGCGGCGATTTTTCAAACGCATTTTTTGGGGAAAAAACACACTTTTTTTTATTTTAATGCACTAAAAATCACTATATTGCCCAAATGTTTGATGAAATAAAAAATATGATCTTAGGCCGAGTACATGGATACCAAACACGACATGCTTTAAAATTGCGCAGAAACGTGCAGCGGCGACAAACTACGTACATTTTTAAAAGCCTTTAAATGCCTTTACAGGTGACCACTTTAGATTTACGGAGGAGGTCTACTGCTAAAATTAGTACCCTCGATCTGACCTTCGCGGTGATACCTCACATGCATGGTGCAATTGCTGTTTACATATGCCACCAGACCAACGCTTGTGTTCCGCGTTGCGCCTTAGCAGGGGGGGACAGGGGTGGTTTTTTTTTTTTTTTTTTTTTTTATTATTTATTTTGCTTTTTTATTTTTTTTTTAAACTGTTCCTTTCATTTATATATATTTTTTTATGATTTTTATTGTTATCTCAGGGAATATAAATATCCCCTATGATTGCAATAGGTAGTGACAGGTACTCTTTTTTAAAAAAATTAGGGTCTATCAGACCCTAGATCTCTCCTCTGTCCTCAAAGCATCTGACCACACCAAGATCGGTGTGATAAAATGCTTTCCCAATTTCCCAATGGCGCTGTTTACATCCCGCAAAATCTAAGTCATGAAATGCTCGTAGCTTCCGGTGTCTTAGGCCATAGAGATGATTGGAGCCATTCTGGTCTCTGATCAGCTCTATGGTCAGCTGGCGGAACCACCGGCTGCATTCTCAGGTTCCCTGTTGGGACAGGAGAGCCTGAGAAAACCATGGAAGATGGTGCGGGGGGGGGGACATTCCCTCCCACTGCTTGTAAAAGTAGTCTAGAGGCTAATTAGCCACTAGGATTGCTTTTACATAAAAGCCGACCGCTGGCTGAAAAGAATGATACCAAGATGATACCTAAACCTGCAGGCATCATTCTGGTATAAGCACTCAAAGTCCCGCAACATACCAGTATGTTGCTGGAACTGGTTGGGCATATATTGTATTTTTTTTTTCATGCAGCCTGTGGGCTGAACGAAAAAAAAATATTGATCGGTGGGCATGCCCACCATTAGATACCACCCTTCATCCACCCACTTTCTAATGGTGGGCATACATGCACCATTTATATATGCCGAAGCATGGGGGCATCCTCCCGCAAAAGGTAGGAGCAGATCGTTCCTCCACCCCGTATGCCCCCATGCTTCGGCATATATGCTCTTTTTTAACTGTGGTGGTGAAATCACCCCCGACAGTGCTGGAGTCGCGGCTTTATGTATCGTGGGAGCAAACGCTGTTGCTGTCAAGATAAATAAATCCGCTCTGCAGCAGAATGGCGTACCTGCTAAGCAAATGATGGTTAACAATAAAACAAAGTAACATTACAGTATAACAGTAGGACTTACCATACCTGCAAAGCAAATACAAAAAAAATCGCAAAAAATAACACATTTAACACAATCTGTGCCTAAAATATATATATGCCGAAGCATGGGGGCATCCTCCCGCAAAAAAGTTATGCCGCGTACATACATTCAAACTTTTCCACGGGCAAGCCCTCCGTCGGAATTTTGACTGTATGTACGCGGCATTAGGAGCAAAATCGATCCTCCACCCCTTATGCCCCCATGCTTCGGCATATATGCTCTTTTTTAACTGTGGTGGTGAAATCACCTCCGACAGCGCTGGAGTCGTGGCTTTACATATCGTGGGAGCAAACGCTGTTGCTGTCAAGATAAATAAATCCACGCTACAGCTGAATGGCGTACCTGAAAACAAAAAATGGTTAACAATAAAACATTGCAGAATAGAATACAGTACAAAGGAGCAGAACAATAGAGAGAGAATAGAGAGCGAGAGAGAACAATAAAACGACAACTATTTTTGGTTTTTTTATTTTATATTTTTTTTGGTTTTTTTGGTTTTTTTACTTTTTTTTTTTTTTTTTTTTTTAACACTTTTTTTTGTAACTTTAACACTTTTTCTGTTGTAACGGTTCCAGCGGTTTGGGTCTCTCAAAATGTGATGGCATCTTGGGAGACCCTGTGAACGTGTGCCTAGCTTGTGCAATGCTGTACCCTGCGCTAATACTCAACTAGTTCATGGTAGCGTTCAAAACACTCACCCTGACAAAGACCAGGATTGCCAGGACAGCGGGGACAATAAGAACGGGTGTCACGCCTAAATCCGCGCTTGCTACAGACACGACATCTTTTTTGGGGGGCTCGTTGGGTAGGGGTACTCGGGAGGACATAAGAATAATGCCTCTCATGCAGCCGGCTTACTGCATCTGGTAGGGGAAGGTGAGGTGGAGCACCGCCTGGATACAGAAGGGCTCTGACGATATCCTCCTGGAATTTGAGGAAGGATCCAGTCCGTCCTGAAGCTTTGTGTAGTACATAAGCATTCAGTATAGCCAATTGGAATAAATAAACAGACACTTTTTTGTACCAGCGTCTGGACTTACGGGCAACTAGATACGGCGCCAACAACTGGTCATTGAGGTCCACCCCTCCCATGTTAAGGTTATATTTGTGGACACAGAGGGGTTTCTCCACAACACCAGTCGCCGTAGAAATTTGGACCGTCGTGTCTGCATGAAGGGAGGTAAGAACGAAAACATTCTTATTATCCCTCCACTTCATAGCGAGCAAATTATTACTGCGCAAGCAGGCTCTCTCCCCCAGCCTAAGACGGGACTCTACAAGCCGCTGGGGAAAGCCCCGGCGATTAGGTCGCACGGTGCCACATGCTCCAATCTGCTGATCAAACAAGTGACTAAAGAGTGGCACGCTTGTGTAATAATTGTCCACGTACAAGTGGTACCCCTTTCCGAATAAGGGTGACACCAAGTCCCACACTATCTTGCCAGCGCTTCCTATGTAATCAGGGCAGTTCTCCGGCTCTACGTGACTATCTCTTCCCTCATAAACCATGAAACTACGTGTATAGCCTGTGGCCCTGTCACAGAGCTTATACATCTTGACCCCGTATCTGGAACGCTTGTTGGGGACGTATTGTTTGAAGGACAAGCGACCAGAAAATTTAATCAGGGACTCATCAACGCAGACAACTTGATCGGGAGTAAACAAGGCTGCAAAACGTTGGTTGAAGTGGTTTATGAGGGGCCGAATTTTGTAGAGCCGATCATACTCAGGGTCTCCACGAGGACGACAGAGTTCATTGTCGCTGAAGTGCATGAACCGCAAAATCATCTCGTATCGTGCCCTGGACATGGAAGCAGAGAACACGCGCATATGGTGAATTGGGTCAATGGACCAATATGACCGCAACTCACTCTTTTTGGTTATGCCCATGTTGAGGGAGAGGCCCAGAAAGATTTTAAATTCGGAAACCGTAACTGGTTTCCATTGTCTGGCAAGGGCGGACTGGGGAATAGTGGCGATGTGTTGAGCAGCGTACAAATTGGTTTGGTCCACAATAGATCTAAAGAGATCTTCGGTGAAAAACAGTGAGTAAAAGTCAAGTGTCGTAAAATCAACTGTTTCCACGTTAATGCCAGGTTGGCCAGTGAATGGGGGAAGTACGGGTTCTGCAGAAGTGGTGGGCACCCAAATAGGATTGGCGAATTCTGCAGGAAGGGCACTATGGGTACGACGGGCCTGTCTTTGTCTTCTTCTTGGTGGCAGCGGGACACTACTTGTGCTTGCCACCTCGCCAGCTTGAACTGCACTTATGGGACTCGCCACGTCACCACGTGTTACTGCAGTGCTGGATGTAGGTCCAGGGTGTACTAGGCCGCTGGTGCTTGCCAGTTCACCAGAAGGTTGAGCGGCTCTAGTACGTCTCTGCTCCATACGAGTGACCTGCGGTTCCTGCACCTCAACAACAGAATACATACGGGATTGGGCACACCTGTTCTTAACAGCGGCCTCATCTCCGTCGTCAGAGCTATCTGTCATGGAGCCGCTGTCCTCTACAGGATCGTATTCTGAGCCTGAATCTGACAGATGAGTGACGTCCTCTTCACTATCTGTCATGCTCAGAAACGTGTAGGCCTCATCACTAGTGTACCTTCGCTTTGCCATTTTGGGCTCTAAATTTAGGGGTACACTAGTGAGACTCACAGGTAAAAAAGCACCTAGCCTGTCAGCGACTGTTTCAAAACGCTACAAAAAAAACTGTTAGCGATCGCAGGGATCAAGCCTGACTCTGCGAACGCTGCAGTTATGTGTGTTGTGTTTTGTAAGTGACAGTGATCGATCGATACTGCACTTGGGTGGGCTGGGCTGGGCTTGGCGGAGGGGCTAAACGCAGGTGCTAGCGGGTATCTGGGCTGATCCCGCTAACAATGCGTTTTGGGAAACCTAAAATGCTGGCAACGCTAATATATATCTGATCAGATACTATATTACTAAGGGAGGTGTATGCTTTGCGCGTGGGTGTTAGCGGTACTGGCACTAACCTGACGCTGGGGCGACGCAGGCCTTATCTGACCCTAAAAAACTTATATCACCCGCCGGGTGATCAGGGGGTTAAACCTTTATTAGGTAATAAATGGCGGGTGCCCTGAAACAAAAAAATATAACTAACCAACCAGCGTCACCTGTAACAGTTATATGGTGATCACTGGTGAAAGGGTTAACTGGGGGGCAATCAGGGGGCTATGCGGTAGTATATGGGGGTCCCTGACGCTATAAAAAGCTGCGGCGAACCCAAATACTTACCTGCCTATCTAGCGTCACCTGTGACACTAATACAGCGATCAGAAAAAAATCGCTTATTAGTGACACTGGCGACGGGGGGTGATCACGGGGTTAAACCTTTATTGGGGGGGTTAGGGGGGCACCCTAGAGCTAAAGGGGGCTAGCCCTAACTGCCCTAACAGTTATTACAGTCACAAATGACACCAATGCAAAAAAAAAATAAAAAAAAAAAATGCACTTGGTGTCACTGTGACTGGGGGGGGCAGGGGTGATTGGGGGGTGATTGGGGGGTGATCAGGGGGGTGAAAAGTGTGCCTGGCGTGTTCTACTGTTAGTGTAGTGTTAGGTGCAACTCACCGATCCTCTCTCCTCGGTGCCGGAACGAAAAAGACCGACACGAGGAGAGAATACATCACTTCCTCTCCTGTGTTTACATTACAGGAGAGGAAGTGATGTCACGGGGGATTTTCATTCGTCGGGAGCGATCGCGAGGGGGTGGCCATGAATGAATGGCCGTCCCCTCGTCCGGGATCGCTCCCGAACGAATACCGACCGCCGCAGGCACCGGGCGGGGGCCCGATCGGGCCCCCGACCCGCGGGAAGGCAAGCACGTACATGTATGTGCTTATGCCTGCCCGTGCCATTCTGCCGACGTACATCGGCGTGCGGCGGTCGGCAACTGGTTAAAGGTTGGAAAAACACGGCTTGGGATCTGGAGTCTGAAGACTTCATAAAGACTTGGGAAGTCTCCAAACCTGGGTCCAGCACACTGATTGTGCAGGTGTGTACAGGGCTTTTATTAGAGACTTAAATATGGTTCAGGGCTCCACCGTGGCATACAAAGGAGGTCTTAGCTTAGAAGTCAGGAGGGCTTCATCTGGAGACAGGGGAGCTGCTGGCGGTGTGCATTAACCACTTGCCACCCGTACAACCTACTTATACGGTGGCAAGGTGGCACTGCTGCAGCGGATCCCATACCTAGTACATGATCCAACACTTTCAACTATGGAGCCACCGGTGGCCCGCTCCCGCTGTGATTATACACACTCGATGTTCGCCGGCACACATCAATCATCCAGCACAGAGGCAGAACAGCGGTCTGACTATGTAAACAAGCAAAATCAACGTTCTGTCAGTAGGGATGGCATAGCAGGGACATGGATCCATGCCTTCCCCTAGTAAAAGCACCTCTCACACTACACTAAAATACTGGTCAGGCACACAGTTAACCCTTTGATCGTCCTAGATGTTTAACTCTTTCCCAGCCAGTGTCATTAGTACAGTAACAATGCATATTTTTAGCACTGACCACTGAATTAGTGTCACTGGTTCCCAAAAAGCATCAGTTAGTGTTTGACTGTCCACCACAATATCGCAGTCCCACTATAAGTTCTTGATCGCTGCCATAACTAGTAAAAAAAAAAAATCCCATAGTCTGTTGCACAAACCAATCAGTCAGTTAACTACTTACGCAGTTGTACATCGGCTGTTTGAAGAGGAATATCTGAGAGCTGGTTTTGGGTGGGGGTGCCCTCAGACCCCGGGGCACAGTTTGTTCCCAGTTGGGGTGCTTGGGGGGTGGGGGGTGGTACCCCCATCAGAGATGTATCTACTATATCAGTAAATACATAGTCAAACTGGTTTAATGCACTCTTACATGCCATGTTCCTTGTGAAAACAATAAAAACTATTTGAAAGAAGAGGAACACAGATAGCTGTCATAACCCCAGTATCCTCTTCTTCAGTGGGCGGTCTGCTTTTAGATAAAAGTGGTCTCAGCGGGGGATTCGCTGCTAAATAACTTTTATTGCATCTCCGCCACTTACCAGAGCCGCCGGTAGCGGTGGATATGATCTGGTCCTGTCACGTCCACAGCCTGGAGTCAAGTGAGGTTAAGATGGCCCCAACTTGGCTCCATAGCATTGAATGGCGGAAGTGACGTCAAACGTCACTTCCACCCAAGACTCTCAAAGGGGAAATTTTTTTTCATTTTTTTTATTGCATTTTTGTGTAAATATGAGATCTGAGGTCTTTTTGACCCCAGATCTCATATTTAAAAGTCATGCTTTTTTTCTATTACAAGGGATGTTTACATTCCTTGTAATAGGAATAAAAGTGACCCAAACATATTGTTTTTTGAAAGGACAGTGTAAGGCCGCGTACACACGGGCGGACTGTTCGCCCAACTTAGTCCGCTGAACAGTGTTTCAGCGGACAGTCCGCTCGTGTGTGGGCTTCAGCGGACTGTTTCAGCGGACAGTCTGACGAACAAAGTCTTACGGAATTTCCGTAAGACAGTCCGTTCAAACTTGGTTTTGTCCGTCCAAACTTGGTTTCAGCGGACAGTCCGCTCGTGTGTAGGCAAGTTGGACGGACTAAGTATCGCGCATGCTCAGAAAGGGTTTACACGGCCGAAGGTTGCATTGCAGTGTATAGGACGTCGTTTTTCTAGTCCCGTCGTACGTGCTGTACACGTCATCACGCACGTTTTCAGCGGACTGTTCGTTTATCGTGTGTGGTCAAGTCCGTTCATGCTAATTTTGAACGGACTGTTTGTCGGATTGTTTGACGAACTTAGTTGGGCAAACAGTCCGCCCGTGTGTACGCGGCCTAAGAATAAAAAATAAAATAAATAAGAAAAAAAAATTAAAGTGCTCCATCTCGCCGAGCTCACACGCAGAAGTGAAGTGCCTGCATATGAAAACAGTGTTCAAACCAAACATGTGAGTTATTGCCACGATCGTAAGAGTGAGAGCAATAATTCCAGCACTAGACCGCTTCTGTAACTCTAAACATGTAAGCTGTAGAAATTTTAAAGCGTTGCCTATGCAGCTTTTTAAGGGTAAAAGTTTGCCGCGATCTTTTTAAGGAAAAAAATAAATAAAGTTTGTCGCCGTTCCACGAGCGGGCACAATTTTTAAGTGTGACCTGTTGGGTATCAATTTACTTGGCGTAATATTATCTTTCATGATATAAAAAAAAAAATTGGGAAATGCTTTATATATAAAATAATTTTACAACTGAATATAAGCTTGACATTGCACAAAATTTTGATTTTTTTCTTTTTTGTCCTTATAAAGATTATTAGAGACTAGCCAGATTACATCATTTTACAATATGTTAAAAAAAAAGTTTCCGTTTGGGTTTTAAACTGATATTTAGGGGTGGGCTTTCAATTCTGTCTGAACACAACATCAGACTTGTGCTTGTTTGGCAGAAACCAAACATCATTTACAGTAGCTGTTTTTCGAATGCTATATATAACAAAAGTCATCTGGTGCCATTCATTTGCTGGACAGGGATCCCCAGCCATGTAAACAATGATGCAGGGATAGTACTAATACGCTCCGGTATGAACCAGCCCATAGGTTTTTTTGTTTTTTTATAAAGGTAGGACATAGAAATGTTATTGAAAAAAAAGTCCTATAATATATCCTTGAATTAGTAGTTGGAACATAGAACTAGAAATGAACCCAGTTGTGTTTGGATCCTAGTCCAAATCCACCTGTTGGAGCCCAGCACAAAGCTGACACTATACTGTGCTAACCCTATGCAGCCGAGGCATTCCCCATCCCTTGTTTTCATGTAGCTAAGGGGCAGGGAATGCCTTGGTCGCAGATGATTCGGGCAATACATGTGACAGCTTCCTGGTAGGCTCACTCAAGTGGGTTCCTGAGCTCATCCTTACTTAAAACACATGGGGAGAATATATAAAACAGGTAACAAAGCACAAGTCAGTACTAGTTGTCCAAAGACATGGCTGGGCTGGGTAGAACTCTTCGTGAGTACTTTAGCAAGCACCCACAACTACTGGTATATACACCAGTGACCACGCTATAGGCAGGTGTCTAATATTTTTTGTGATCTAAAGGAAACAGTTAAGCTACAGCCAGTCCAAGTGTTAAGTGTTCTCTCACTTCTGAGTGTGTCTAAGCTCAGGTTGTTTATTTCTTCTGCCTGCTCCAAATTTGGATTTAATTCTACCATGGGTTTGCGGAGAATCCTGTGGTTTTAAAATTTGCCGCCCCATAAATAAATTTCCCTCAGACAGTATTTTTAGGTCATAGAGAACTGCACAGCCTTTGAATCATGACCAGCAAGCTTAGAAGGGTCAAAAGGGGGCGCTTTTGATAATCCATCCCCTCACTATAAAATGGGGGCACAGAGCCAGTGTCAGTGTCAGTGTATTAACTAGTCTTGTATCTTAGGCGTTCTATATATGCCCTGAAAATATATTTACCAAAGTGCAAAAACAGCAACCAACTCTAGCCACTGATGCCTAAAATGGAGTTCCTGATCAGTGTTTATAAACACTACTTAGTAGCTGATTCAGAGATACAAAGTAACATTATAGTTGTATTTTTTTTCTATTTTATTTATCTGCCGATCAAGGGGGTGATGTTCGATGTGCATATGATGTCAGTTAAAGTAACATTTCCTTAAATAACATTTGTCCTATTAAACCCCCTAATAGCTTTGAGTGAACTCTAATTAACCCTAATTAACTCTATCTCCCCCTCCTCCCCACCCTTCCCTTCTTTCCTTGGTTATTATTTGCAGGGTTTTTTTTTCTCATTGTAAACCGTTCATATCTTAGCATTTTATTTTATTCTTAATAATTTTGTTTGCTAATTTACTTTAGTGTCACATTGAAAAATTGTGCACATTTTTTAAAGGCCTTTGTATCATTTGTAATTATCTTGCAATGCTTTGTACTCAAAATGTAATTATAGTGTCATTATTAATGGGGCAAATTATAGAATAAAAGATATACTTTTTAACTAGAGTAACATTTTTTTATTTTTTTTTATAAAAGCAGTGAAAGTAGAAAAAGTGTTTTATTAATTGGGTTTTTGACATTTTTGTCTATAGATTACATAGAAAAGAAAAAAAATTTTGCAGGACAAAGTCATCAAAAGAATGTTACGTTTGTCCTTTAAAAAAAAAATCAACATACTGTATTTATTATTTTGTTATCTTAAAGCCTATGTGCAGCCAAGAAAAAAAAAAAACACAAATCAGCACAAAGGGCATAACTTACAGTCCGTAGGATATATCCTCTGTGCTGATGCCTCTTCTGTTACATGAAATCTTCCTCCATTCCTTCCTCCATTCATGTCTCCCAACCCTGACTCCAAAATCTCATAGAAGCCATACTACAGCTTCGATAAAGGAAAATGTGATCAATGAATGGAGGACAAGCAGTTGATTGAAAGGTCTGCCTCCTCTATTCATAGATTGGGGACACATTCTGCAGGCTGTAGATTGACTTTTGTGCTTTTTAGTTTGGCTGCACTGTAACATGAAGGCCTTAAGCAATGATAAAATGTAACATTAAGGCTATAAGCGATGATAAAATGTAACATGAAGGCCTTAAGCAATGATAAAATGTAACATTAAGGCTTTAAGCGATGATAAAATGTAACATTAAGGCTTTAAGTGATGATAAAATAATCTGTGAATAATAGGCTCTTAGTAGAAATGTAAAAATTGTTCTGGTCCATAAAGGGTATATAGATCCAAGAGCTAAAGAAGGTAAAAGTTGTTGTAAGGAAAAGTAATGAAGAAATTACAAATTGCAAAAGGAGAGATTAAGGTAAATTTGTAAAATTGTACTTTCATTTTGGTTGCTAATCAAAAACATCACTGCCTGTTTTTTTTCTAATATTTGGGCTTTTTTGTCTTGTCTTTGTCTTTTTTGTCTTGTCTTGTGTTTTTTGTTAGTGCTGTATTTGAGGTCAGCTATGACTTTTAGCTGTTGCACTGTCCTTAACTTTTTTTTATTTGCTACAAAGTTTCCTTTTAAAATATTAAAATTAAATTTATTTAAAATTCCTTTTTTTAAATATTATTATGGGGTTTTCATTTATTGGGGGCATACTGCTTTTATAATTCATTTTAAATCACATTTTTAAATGTATCCCTCAAGCCTGTAATTTAAAGAAGTTATGCATTTTTAATGTCTTCTTCCCAGCTGCATGAAAAAAGACCCCATTCCCCCTATATGGTATTTTTATTTATTGCATTAGTATATTATCCCTTGCAATAAATATTATGTGTGGGTTCATCGAATTTCAAGAAGAAATCATTGAATCCTCTGCAAATTTAACCTGGGTAGATTCGTTTAGAGAATGGAATCTCCTCTCAAAAGATTGGGACTTTTTATGCTCAAGGAATGTACAAAAGTCAAATATACACAGTATTAAATATGTTGTATTTATTAGTATCAAAAAGCTATTGAAAAGAGATAACAATATAAAATGTACATACAGAAGACATGAAAAAATATGTGGTCTGTAGCCACAAGGCAAAAGGAACTTTTGCCTTGTGATTCCATTCTCTAACCACATTAGGGATGTGACCTTCTTAAGCAGATTTATATACGGTAACCTTGTTCTTGAATATGGGTACATTCATTTAGGCTTACTGTGCAGCCTCTAACAGTCTGTGATACAATGATTAACTTCCGAGTTAAAATTTACAAAGCCTGACCAATGAATGGGGTTCTTGTTCTAATGGTATGGACTGGGAGATGGTATATATTTAGTATAACCTTACAGAGTGTTTTCTTTTCCCTTGGCCTACTACTTATCGTGTGCTGAGCTTTCTTGCCTGTTGTCTTCCCCCATCGGGGCTATGTGAAAAGTTGCTATTCTACTAATAGAAAATGAGTACTTTAGCACCCGTGGCTGTCCCTCACTTGAGAGGAGTACAGGCATACCCCACTTTTAAGTACACAATGGGGTTTATTTTTTTATTTTTTTTAAATAAAGGAATTGTCAAAAACCTGTCTACTGTTTTTTTATTTATTTTTGACTCTTTTTTTTTGGTGAATGGGTAGGGGTATATTGTACCCCATACTCATTCGAGATTACAATAACCTCCCTGCATTCAGACCCCCACAACCACAGCCCAGGGTTGTGGGGAAGAGACCCTTGTCCCCATCAACATGGGGAGAAGGTGCTTTGCATGGGGGGGCAGAGCTTATGTGGCCTAGTATGTTTCGGGAGGTATCTTGCTCATCCCCCCTTTCCTGGCATGCCAAGCTGTGTGCTCAGATAAGGGCCTGGTTTAGATTTTGGGGGAGATTCCACTCGGTTTTTTTTATTTCTTTTTTTTAAATAGCCAGGTGCCGGCAATTGCAACCGTGAGTCAATTTAAATGTGATTTGACTTGTTTTTTTTTCTTTAGAAATGTAATTTTTGCTGCAGAATGTTCTATACATGCTACAGATGCACCACTTTATAGGCAGACTAAAGGAACCCCTCCCCAGGCACTATATTTAAAGGAATTATTCATTTTTACTGTTTCACTTTTTCACTTTAAGCATCATTAAAATCATTGCTCCTTTAAAAATTATAGGTTTAAAAAAAAGTATTTTTGCATTGATACATGTTCCCCAGGGCAGTAACCAGACCCCCATACCCTTTTAATGGCCAATTACTTGCATATAAGCCTTGAAACTGGGGAATTTTGATTTCTCATATTTTTTTCCCTGTTCGGGAGTTCTGCTGCAAACCGAAAAAGGGGGCGTTAGGCCCATGTCTACTCATCATAATCTCTACCCTATCATCATGCACCAATCAAGTACAGGCATACCCCACTTTTAACCACTTTCAGACCGGACCATTTTGCTTAAGACCAGACCACTTTTTGAGATTCGGCACTGCGGTGCTTTAACTGACAATTGCGCGGTCGTGCGACGTGGCTCCCAAACAAAATTGACGTCCCTTTTTCCCACAAATAGAGCTTTCTTTTTGGTAATTGTAATATTCCTGCAACTTGTGGCAAAATATAAAATATTTCATGGACTCAACATGCCTCTCAGTAAATAGCTTGGGGTGTCTACTTTCCAAAATGAGGTCATTTGGGGGGGGGGGGGGGGTTTGTGCTATTTTGGCATTTTATGGCCTTCGAAACTGTGATAGGTAGTGAGGCGTGAAATCAAAAATTTGCACCCTTAGAAATCCTAAAGGCAGTGATTGGTTTTCGAGGTCCCGTACGCGGCTAGACTCCCAAAAAGTCCCACATATGTGGTATCCCCATACTCAGGAAAAGCAGCAGAATATATTTTGGGGTGCAATTCCACATATAACTATGGCATGTGTGAGCAATATATCATTTAGTGAAAACTTTTTGTAAACTTTTTTTTTGTGTCATTATTCAATCACTTGGGACAAAAAAAATATTCAATGGGCTCAACGTGCCCCTCAGCAATTTCCTTGGGGTGTCTACTTTCCAAAATTGGGTCATTTGGGGGGGTTTGTGTTATTTTGGCATTGTATGGCCTTCGAAACTGTGATAGGTAGTGAGGAGTGAAATCAAAAATTTGCACCCTTAGAAATCCTGAAGGCAGTGATTGGTTTTCGGGGTGCCATACGCAGCTAGACTCCCAAAAAGTCCCACATATGTGATATCCCCATACTCAGGAGAAGCAGCAGAATATATTTTGGGGTGCAATTCCACATATAATTATGACATGTGTGAGCAATATATCATTTAGTGACAACTTTTTGTAAACTTTCTTTTTTGTGTGTGTCATTATTCAATCACTTGGGACAAAAAAAAAATATTCAATGGGCTCAACATGCCCCTCAGCAATTTCCTTAGGGTGTCTACTTTCCAAAATGGGGTAATTTGGGGGGGGGGGGTTTGTACTGCCCTGCCATTTTAGCACCTCAAGAAATGAGATAGGCAGTCATAAATTAAAAGCTGTGTAAATTCCAGAAAATGTACTCTAGTTTGTAGACGCTATAACTTTTGCACAAACCAATAAATATACGCTTATTGAATTTTTTTTTACTAAAGACATGTGGCTGAGTAAATGTTGCCCTAAATGTATGACTAAAATTGAGTTTATTAGATTTTTCTTATAACAAAAATTAGAAAATATATTTTTTTCTCGAAATTATATCGCAAAAAATAAAAATCGCAGAGGCAATCAAATACCATCAAAAGAAAGCTCTATTTGTGGGAAGAAAAGGACGCAAATTTCGTTTGGGTACAACATTGCATGACCGCGCAATTATCAGTTAAAGCAGTGCAGTGCGAAATTGTAAAAAGACCTCTGGTCCTTAGGCTGACAATTGGTCCGTGGCTGAAGTGGTTATTTGGTCTTTGTGAAAGTTAGAGAGTCTACAAGCTGTGGTGCGAATCACACAAAATTGATCACATCTGATGTACTGGTGGCTTACCTCATTTCTTGCGACCCCAACAAGTCAGGAAAGTACAAATACCCCCCAAATTACCCCTATTTGGAAAGTAGACATTCCAAGGTATTTAGTAAGAGGCATGGTGAGCTTTTTGATGTTGTCATTTTTTCCCACAATTCTTTGCAAAATTACGATTTTTTTCACAAAATAGTCATTGTAATAGGTTATTTCTCCCACGTGGCATGTGTATACCACAAATGACACCCCCCAAAAAATTCTGCTACTCCTCCTGAGTATTACAATACCACATGTGTGGGACTTTTTCACAGCCTGGCCACATAGAGAGGCCCAACATGCAGGGAGCGCCGTCACATGTTCTAGGAGCATAAATTACACATCTAACTTGTTGACTACCTATTACACTTTTGAAGGCCCTGGAGCACCAGGACAATGACACGTGGCACTGATGACAGATGGCACTGATATGTGGCACTTATGACACTTATACGTGGCACTGATGACACGTGGCACTGATGACAGATGGCACTAATATGTGGCACTGATGAAAGCTGGCACTTATACATGGCACAGATGGCACTTATACGTGGCACTGATGACATGTGGCACTAATACGTGGCACTGATGACAGATGGCACTAATACGTGGCACTGTTGACAGATGGCACTAATACGTGGCACTAATACGTGGCACCGATGACAGATGGAACTAATACGTGGCAACGATGACGCGTGACACCAACAGATGGCACTGATAAGTGGCATTGATGACACGTGACACTGACAACAGATGGCACGTGACACTGATACGTGGCACTGATGACAAATGGCACTGATACCTGGCACTGATGACAGATGGCACTAATATGTGGCACTGATGACAGATGGCACTATGTGGCACTGATGACACGTGGCACTGATGACAGATGGCACTTATACGTGGCACTGATGACAGATGGCACTGGGGACAAATGGCACTGACAACAGGTGGCACTGAGAACAGATAGCACTAACAGGTGGCACTGGAGGGAGGATGGCACTGGGGGAGGATGGCACTGGGCGAGGATGGCACTGGGGCGAATGGCACTGGGGGAGGATGGCACTGGGGCGGATGGCACTTTTTTAAAAAAAACTTACGGCCGCTGCAGCCGTTGATCTCTCCCTTCTCACACGCTGTCTGTGTGAGGAGGAAGAGCGGGGCTGAGAGATGATCTCTTATGTTTACATATGAGATCATATCACATTGGACACGCCGATCGCGCTGTAAACGGCCGCTGTGATTGGCCGTTTACAGCGATCTGTGACTGGCTGTGTCCGAGGGACACAGCCAGCACAGAACTTCCCCGATGCGCGCTTGTGGGAGCGCGCATTGCGGAGGTAAACAGGCGGCCATTCAGGAGCGGCCTCCCGGCAGTTAGCTTCCGCTCTGCAGCTGTATTTCAGCTATAGGGCGGGCGCAAAGCGGTTAAGTACACAATGGGGGTTATTTACTAACGCTATAAAGTGCAAAATCAGGCTCACTTCTGCATAGAATCCAATGAGCTTCCAGGTTTTATTACCAAAGCTTAATTGAAGCTGGGGTTAGAAGCTCATTAGTTTCTATGCAGAAGTGAGCCTGATTTTACACTTTCTAGCTTTAGTAAATAAACCCATTTGTGTACTTAAAAGTGGGGTATGCCTGTATATGCATATTTAACTAATCTGCATTATTATTGGGCTGTGTATGCATTTGGGTTTAAAAATAAAAAGTGTAGTGTTGTGTAATTTTTTTTTTACACAAAGTTGCCTGGCCTGCAGATTGAGGATAATGCTACCTGAAGCTGGGGGGGGGGGGCGCTAAAGACTATGGGGGTTATTTACTAAAGGCAAATCCACTGTTAACAACAAGTGCACTTGAAAGTACACTTGGAAGTGCAGTCTCTGTAGATCTAAGGGGAAGATCTGAAATTAGGGGAAGCTTTGCTGATTTTTGTCATCCAATCATGTGCAAGCTAAAATGCTGTTTTTTTATTTTTTTTGTATGTCCCCCTTGGATCTACAGCAACTGCACTTTCAAGTGCACTTGTAGTGCAGAGTGAATTTGCCTTTAGTAAATAACCCCCTATATCTTGTGCTGTGCTGGAATTAAAATCCATCCGACTAGATAAAAAATAGTGATGCCATAAAACAAGTAAAGTTTGGTATGCTTAGGCTGTCACTCCATATAACAGTCAAATTGTCAATGTTATTTGCTGAAGACATTCATATACTATTGTCATTTACCTAATAAGGAAGTTCACATTTCTTAAAGCGGAGGTCCTGCCATTTTTTGCTGACCTTTTATAAGGGCACTTACCTGTCCAACGAGCCCGCAATGTCAGCCCCCCAAGGCCAATCTGTCCATCGGCTCGGGTGGCGGCGCCGTCATCCTAACTAAGTGAAATGGGGCAGCTCGCCGAAGAGGAGGAAGTGAAGGAACAGCGTTGTGGAATAGGAAGAGACTTATTAGGAAGATTGCCTAGCAAAAGGCGTTTCTGGTAAGTAAAAAAAAAAAATTTATTTTCAATTTTTTTTTTATATATTTTTTTTTTTACAATGTTAATGTCATTTTTAATTTTAGGGTGGACCTCCACTTTAACTGGATTTGTTTCATCATAATAACTAACAGTGTAAATCATCTTAATAGGAAATCACTATTGATTAAGTCAGTCTCTGACTGGGGGTAATTGCAACAGAAAATAGGTAAGATGTCAAATAACCAATTTACTACTTCTCTTGTTAAAGATTTTTTTTTTAACTTAAAAATAAAAACATACCCTGACAAATACCCCTAGCAGATTTTTACATTATTGCCTATATCTGATTATTGAATACAGTACATAAGTACCAAAATTAACTTTTACTGTTTCAGCCAGTAAACTTTCATCTTTAACTAGTTTAGCACAATCAAAAGACTGAAGGGTGGTTGACAAGGGTTATATCTATTCAAAACCTAAAGTTGATACTGTGCTGATACACGGTGTAAGTGATAGATTATGCATCTCTGTCTAATCTGTATAGTGTGAATGAGCAGGTGGATCATTGAAGCATAGAGTTTTATAGAGCTACAGCAGGTAGCAGAGGGACATGGTTTTCTGTACTACCCCATCCATTCCTTTATACTTTCATTCACTGAGATCCCTGCTAGGGATAATGGTGACTCTTTGAAGAAGTAAATCAGAGACTATTGTCACAGAAAAGTGTGTGTCATAAGAAAAGGCCCACTCCCCATCTGTATTTTGCATCTTAAAGAAGGACCACCCTTGAGTTCAGAGCAAGGGGTTTAGTTTCAGAGACAGATGACTTACAAGAATGCTGATTATAGGGGATTTACCGCATCTATGTGTGCAAAGGAAGAACTCACCTACACAACTGTCTACACAGTCCTGCAGCTAAGGATTTTAACTCCCTCACAATATGTGGGCTGGAGTGTGAAAGCCTTGTGTATATGAGATTAGGCATCTGCTCTATTATTTATCTAATTTTTCTACATTATGATCTGGGCAATTTAAAATGAATATATTGGCAAAACATATCATCAGAATTAAAGTAAACTCTTGCCAAACTTTTCCAAACATTATCTATGACATATGGTACATACTGTACATGGAATCTTTATGTGAAAAATAACACTAGAAAAGTACATAACTGTCATGATTTTTACAGTTTAGCACTATATAGGATAACCACATAAACTCTTGTATGTCCCCCATGGACCACAGCAATTCTTAGATTTCAGCTGTTGACCCCCTTTCACACTGACAATGGCCACATTGGTTTTAGCGTCGCTTTTCAGGACACTAGCGGAGCACTTTTAACCCCCGCTAGTGGCCTAAGAAAAGGTTAATAGCGCCCGGAAAGTGCCGCTGCCGAAACGCTTTGTAGGCACTTTGGCAGCGCTGCCCATTCATTTCAATGGGCAGGGGCGGGGGAGGAGTGGTCTATACACTGCTCCTCCACCGACCCAAAGATGCTGCTTGCAGGACTTTTTCTAACGTCCTGCAAGTGCACCGCCCCAGTGTAAAAGTGCTTGGGCTCTTACACTGGGGCTGCAGGGGAGGCATTTTTCAGATGCTTTACAAGCGCTATTGTTAGCCCAAAAGCGTCTGAAAAACACCCCACTGTAAAAGGGGTCTTAAGCCTCGTACACGTGGTATGATTGTTTGCCAAATGAGCGTCTGATTTTTGTCTTAAGGGCTTATGCCAGAATCTTGTCTTGCATACTAACGGTACACATTTGTCGTGCCACAAACACGAACGTAGAGGAATGTCAGCTCTTGAGCTCCACCCTTCTACTAATTTCGTGTTTGATGAGCATTAATTCCGAGCATGCGTGTTTGTACATTTCGACTTTTGTGTGACGGATTTGTGTACTGACCGTAAGATTTTAGGACAATAGTCTGTTAACAGACGATCCCCTGCCAACAATCCCATTATGTGTCACTTACCTGAAAACGAAGCCCACGATGTCCACTGGTGGCCGCGTCCATCTTCACCCCTCTTTCTTCCGGGGCCATAGAATCTGGCTCTGTGACTGACCGGAATCACGTGACGTCACTCACTGGCATATGTGCGGAAGCTGTCAGTCATGGCACGCAAGCCTCTTAGAAAGGGCCCTTTCTTCAGTGTGCATGCGCCAATGACATCGGCGCAAGCGTATATGATAAATATCACCTAAACCGTGCAGGTTTAGAAGATATTTCCAGTACCTACAGGTAAGCCTTATTATAGGCTTAACTGAAGGTTAAAGCGGTGTAACTAGGTTTACAACCACTTTAAAACAACTAACTTTACTTTAGATAAAAAGTACATTTTAGTTCTGTGCACTCAAAACGCACTGCTACCGTAGTACTATGTGATTTGATGTGGCACCTTTATTAAAAGTAGTGCATGCACTACTTTCTCCATGTTTCGGAGAGATTATAGCCCATTCAAATAAATGGGCTGCAAAATTGCACCACACGGGAGAGGTACTTCGTTCCTGTGTGGTCCCGGTGTGAACCAGCCCATTTAAATCTTCTAGTCTAACACTGGGGTGTTTAACGCTGTTTTAATGGTTAAAAAAATAAAAATAGAAAAAAGGCCATAAATCATAGCTAAAGGAAAGAAGGAGAGGAAAGAGTTAACTACGACTAATTAGGGTTAACTAAGGGTTAAGAAGGTGTGAAACGCAAACATCGATTTTTTTTCAACTTGCATATTTGCATGGTTCTTCAACTGATATCATATGCAGATAAAAGGTCACCCCTTTGATTCACTGTGAGTATATACAATGTAGCAAAATAAGATTGTAAGATGTAAGACTCCTTGACACTGCAGATGCTGTTCTGCTGGTGTCACTATACACAAAAGCATCAAGATTTCTTTCTGTGATAGTAAGTATGTAAGTCTGTTCTGTTATTTGACGATAATCGCAGCCTTTGTCACTCCAGGGAAGGAGGAGGGGCCCAAAGTATCTAGACAGATTTTTTTTTTTTTTTTAGGGTGTGTGTGGCACTCCCTGAGTCCAAGACTGGGTTATTTATTCTACTTATTCATGTGAAATGCATTCCCATGAACAAGGAAAAGACAGGTATAATGTATAGCTGTGTGGTCAAAAGTGTACAGAAAAATGTATTATTTAGAAAGTCCTAAACCAGGGTTCCTCAACCAGGGTTTATACAGAGCCCTAGGGTTCCATGAGAAGTCCCCAGGGGTTCTGCCATGATCTAGCCACCAGTCGCAGGCAGGTAGATTGCATTTCCACATTTACCCCGCATGCAAAACTGCGCCAATCTGCTGGGAGTCCTGATGTAGCATGCTGTTCCCCACTAGCCCCTCCTCTCCTCCTTTCCAGCCCAGGTGCTTGTACGTGACATCACCTGGGATTAATAAGACAGGAGGAGGGGCCATGGGGGAACAGCATGCTACATCAGGACTCCCAGCAGTTTCCCAGCGCAGCTCTGCATGGAAAATAAAGCACCAGTACTTTACAGTGTACCACTCTCTCTCCTTACTGTGCCAGCTGCTGCTGCCCACCCCGTGACCTCAAAGCTGTATCCTGGCCTAGGCTGATAAGGCCCAGGCCTAGGGCAGCACTTTGCAGGGGGGCAGCATGGAAAGAGTCCCCGCTGTTAGTGTAGCGCCAGTCTTATGGAGGGGACTGGGCTAAGAGGCAAATTAGTCTAGCGCCCCCATAAAGAGGTCACACTGTTTCCGATATGCAGGCGGCCAGCATTTTGCAACTGTGGGGGGGAAGGGGTTCTAATTTTGACTGTCCTCTCATCCTGGACCACAAACATTCCTCATATACTATATGTTTTCTGCTGCACCATTGGCATGGTTATATCTTCTTAGTCCTCTCCATAAAATTATCAGAAATGTGTGCTTAAAGTAGAACTATAGGCAACACTTTTGGCTAGAATAAGGGAGGGTTATAGCCACTGTCAGTTTATTTTCTACCCTCCCTGTCCCATTGCACAGATTTCCCTTCACTCCCTGCCCCACAGCCAAACAGGAAGTGAGAGTAAATCTATGCAAACTAGGGGAATTCATTGCCTGCACCCCCCCCCCCAGACCCTCAGAACTAGTGTCCCCACTCGAAAATTTCAGGGTGGATCTTAAACAGCAAGGGGTGTTGCCTTGGCAGAAAGGGGTGGATCATGTTTAAATTAGAGGGTGTACGAGTTTAGTCAGGCCTAGGGCAGCACAAAACCTAAATACATTACTGTGTGACCTACTGCCTCCCCTTACTATGCGCTGATGTCTCAGCTTACTATGTCCTGCAATGTGCACTGCAGTCCTTCCATATAATTTGCCTTATTCCTGCCCCCCATGTAATGTGCCCTACTGCAACCCCCCCCCATGTAATGTGCCCCCCCCAATGTATGTAACCTGTTGCACTGCCACCATGTAATTCATCCTGCTGCTGCCCTCAAGTTACGTAACCTGCTGCTGCCTCCATGTAATGTGTCCTGCTGCAACCCCCCCTGCTACCCCCTCTTGTAATGTGCCCTGTTCCCTCAATTTTAATGTGCCCTGCTAACCCTCTGTGATCTACCCTGCTGACTCCCCATGCTCTGGCCTGTTAACCTCCCATGCTCTGCCTAGCTGCCCCCTGTACACTGCTTATCTCAAGTTTGACCCAGAATTGAGCATCTGTGCAGAAAAAAGCAACACACGTTTGATAGGTGCGTTTTAATATTTATTCTATTATTTATTGCATTTTCTAAAAATAATTGTTGTTATATTAACAGGTCGCTGATCATGCCAATGCTCCATGACCTGTAGAGTGAACATTAATTAAGGGGTTCCCAAAGACCCAACACTTTTTGCCAAAGGTTCCTCCCAGGTAAAAAAGTTGAGAAATCCTGTCCCAAACCTGCTTCTGTGCCTAATCTTATGAGAGAACTGGAGATGTTTCAAGCTCTCTTTTATTTTAAAATTCCCTTGGGGAAGTCAGTGATTCTGCCCATTACTATATCTGTCAGTGAGCGTGAATATGCAGAGGGGTCCTTTCCCTTCAAATGACAAAATGCCTCTATTACTTACCTGGGGATTAGGCTCATCGCTAGCACACAGGATTTTAATTTTAGGCAATTTTGTGGTACACTTACAGACAATAAGAGGGACCTCATGGCCTGGAATAAAACCTACTTTTAATGGTTAGATAGGATTAAGAATAAATATAAAAAATGATGGTGTTACCAAATTTTTGTCAAATGCTCCCTATATCCATAACAAAGATATACTTCTTGCAACTGAGACAAATAATCACCCATTTTGTTTGGAGAAACAGGACACTTGGGTTTATATACTTATTGTGGCATAGAACTAAGAACAGAGGAGAACTGGGTCTTTCCGACCTCTATTTAGCATACTATCAGGCCATTGCACTAACAAAAATTGTCACTGGAAAGTGTGCAGGGTAAGCTATGTGTTCACTTAGAAAAAAATGTTTGCCAGATGTAATTTGGTGCATGCCTCATGGCTACCAAAGCAGCATAGGGGATTGGCAGAAACAGTTTCTGCTCTGTTACTGACAGTCCTGCGAGTGTGGAACTTCTAAACAAGAAGTGCAAGCTATTACCCTTTCCATCCCTTTAGATGCCTCTGGGAGGTTCACCCTACGGAAAGGAAAGAGTTGGTCTTTTATAATACATTGGGTGGGCAAGTAGGAAGAAGCTCCGTTTCACAATTTTGGAAGGCATGTGCTTAAAATCATAGTTACATAGTAGGTGAGGTTGAAAAAAGACACAAGTTCATCAAGTCCAACCTATGTGTGTGATTATATGCCAGTTTTACATTGTATATCCCTGTATGTTGTGGTCATTCAGGTGCTTATCTAATTTTTTTTTTTTAAACTATCAATGCTCCCCGCTGAAACCACCACTTGTGAAAGTGAATTCCACATTCTTCTAATCTTAATGAGTGGCCACGTGTCTTATTAAACTTCCTTCCATGGAAAAATGTTATACCTATTGTGGGGTAGTATGCTATTTGTAAATTAAAATCATATCCCCTCTCAAGCATCTCTTCTGCAGAGAGAATAAGTTAAGTGCTTGTAACCTTTCTTCATAACTAATATCCTCCAGACCCTTTATTAGCTTTGTTGCCCTTTTTTTGTACTCGCTCCATTTCCCGTACATCCTTCCTGAGAACTGGTGCCCAGAACTGGACAGCATACTCCAGATGAGGCTGGACCAGAGTCTTGTAGAGTGGGAGAATTATCACTTTATCTCTTGAGTTAATCCCTTTTTTAATGCATGTAAATATTCTGTTTGCTTTGTTGGCAGAAGCTTGGCATTGCATGCCATTGCTCAGCCTATTATCTACTAGGACCCTCAGGTAATTTTCCATCCTTGATTCCCCCAGAGGTTCTCCCCTCAGTGAGTAGATTGTATTCATATTTTTGCCACCCAAATCCCTATCAAAACTTTAGAAGGAATAGGGTAACATCCCGTTAGATGGTTGGTAATATGTCCAACTCTCTGACTTTGTAAAAAGCATGGGATCCAAGAGAAAATCTTGGGATTCTTTAGCACTATTTGAAACTGTATGTGTTATAAGAGATGCCTCTATAAAACCCCTTTCTACAACCAGGAATCCCAGACTACTAAATATCATATAGGAACCAAAATAGGTAAACCGATTCCAGAGAGCAAGTACTCCTAATTAAAGTCACTAAATTAGCTCACACATCTTCCATTAACTAAAAAATACAGGAATTCTGCAAAAACATATTAGCACATTGGTATGGAGTCTAAGAGAGTCTGTCAAAATTATTGTTTTCAGTGTTGGTAGATTGTTGGAGGGGCCATGGACAGAGAGGCACCCTTTTACACTTGTGGTAGGAATGCACCCATATAAAACCATTCTTGGTAGAGCTTCGGCACTAAATTCAGCTGATCACACAACAACTGCTACCAGACAATCCTCCGTCAGTTTTAATTCACATTACAAACACCATTGTTGGTAAATATTATGTACACACGACCAGACTTTTTGACAGAAAAGGTCAGACGGAATGAGTCTGTCAGACAATTCGATTGTGTGTGGGCTCCATCGGACCTTTGCTTGCCAAAAATCCAGCGGACTTTAGAAATAGAACATGTTTTAAATTTTCCCACTGGAACTCCGCCGGACCGAGAAATCCGTTCGTGTGTATGCTAGTCCGACGGACAAAAACCGACACTAGGGCAGCTATTGGCTACTGGCTATGAACTTCCTTATTCTAGTCCGGGCGTATGTCATCACGTTCGAATCCGTCGGGCTTTGGTGCGATTGTGTGTGGCCAAGTCCGTTCATTCGGAAAGTCCCTCAGAAAGACCGTCGGACCTAGTCCCTCGAAAAGTTTGGTCAGGTGTACGTGGCATAAGAGGTCTCTAATGCCACAGATCTTTTAACAGCCAAAAAAAACTTATCCCATTGATTTGGAAAACCCCTAGGAATTTCTACTGCAAGAGATTGGATACTAAAAGTCCAAATAATCAGGGAAGCCGAGGAATGGAGATACATAGGTAATGATAAATATAATATATTCTATAATATCTAGATGGTGTGGATATACTTTACTTCCTCTGATGCTTGCAAACAACTGATTTTAATGTGTTAGGCCCTGATGGCCATGAAGTGCAGGGAATGTATTTATTACTAATGTCTTCATTGATTGCCAGCCGGTAGTGTGGGTGAGGGTGGCATGCTTGTTTTTTTTATCTTTCTTTTTTCTTTCACCTTCCTTATTTCCCTTCCCTATAGGATAATTTCCCATCACCCTACATATGTTTTGGGGTTATCCTACCGAACACAGTGGGAGCCCTTTTACAAGGGACTATTGTTTGTTTATAGGGTTAGATGGCATTTATTGGAGGAACTGTTCATATAGCTTTGTTGTATTTTTGTATTGAATTATACTGTAATATGTAAAATAAAGAGTTTTGAAAACAAAAGGATAAAAATTAGGATTTCATTAAAATAAACAGTATGGTATGCATCAGTTGCATGTCTATCTATCTATCTAGCTTCAATATCTATCTAATTTAAGTTATTTTACAATAAGCATGCCAAAAAAGTGTGATACTTTTTTTCTCATTGAAGCATCTTCTTTTTTGTAATCCATAACTAAATATATGTGGCTCACTATCATACTGTATATACGCAGCGAATCTGGGACAGTGTACAAGTTTGCAAGTTAAAAATAGGAGAAATGTGCCCCCCTCAGCTGGATCAAGCAGAAATATAAAAACTACACAGAAAATAGTGCTTTAACATATAACCACAGTTGAATATTTCTAAATTCTAGATACATTGTAGACAATACCATTGGTTAAATTACACATTTTTTATTGATTTTTTCAGTTCAAAAGAGATAAAACAAAATTTCTGTGGAATCAGGTCAAATATACATTTTCTTAATAGGCTTGAAAACTTGAGAATAAAATGAGGCATACACACCATGTTACTCAGTGCTTAGTGACACCCATATCAAATAATTTATAAATGAAAAGAACTGCAACTAGTCGCCAATGTAAGTAAAATGCTCTTGTCCGCATTTTTCATGTTAGGGATTTATTTGTTTGTTGTGTCTATATTGGTTAAATTGTACTTACATGTAATCAGAATGATAAACTAAAAGGTTGCAAGGTTTTCTTTAATTCAAGTTAGAGCCCAGCCTGTATTATTTATGGTATAGAAAAATTACAAAGAACTTGAATATACACCTGTTGTATGTTTTGCTTCATATTTTACAAGATCATGACAATTTTTAGGGCAAGGTTGAAATGCATATAAAGAAATTAAAATACATTAATTTTGTTAATTAAGAAGCTTTATGTTTATCGCAATAGTTACAACAATCTGAAAAAAAAAAGCCTTTTACCATTATTTGCCTAGTGACTGCAAGCATTCATAACTTTCTTTAATCTTGGCTATCTTATCACCACCAAGCACATATAACAGGACAGCTTTGTTTTCAATTCTTGCAGAGAATGGGCTTCTCTACTCTCTATATTTTCTTCCTGCATACAGGAGTGCCATACATGCTGCAGAAATGATTGACGTATTTAATAGAAGACTGTGGGTGTAATGGAATGTGGATGGAATCCAAGCTCACACAACACACACTACTGATCCTACTAGACCCCACTGTGCAGACCCAAGAGGGTCATTCACCGCAAAGCCACACTTGCGTGCAATCTGACATTATCTTTGGCCTCAGCAGTGCTGCTTTGTCTATGCAGTTAACGAATAAGCCTTTAGAAGATGAAAAACTAATGTTTGGAGCTGAAGGACTAAACTGAGTGACCTATGTGATGGCTAGCATGCTATTATGTATATGCTTTCTGCAGACAACAATTTTTTAAATCTTTTCCAAAACTTTCTACATTTTATTTTAAAGTGATATGCAGTGACCAATGGCAATAGTAATTCAGCATTTAGCAAATTTGTTAAGCCACATTATTGGCACAGTTATGTAGGAAGGTTAGGCTGTCCAATTATACTTACGATCTTTAAAATATACGTCCAAAGGCTTGGCAAAACCTGAGTAATCCATAAATTCCATATCACCTGGGCAGCGAAAGAGTTAAACTATACTATCAGTTCCACAATATACTGGTATACTCAATACCAAATATTGAGTACAAACTTGAATTAATAATCAACAAACATGTAATATAACCAGATATATGAAAAAATGTGCAACATGTATAGATCAAATATAATCAGATGAGTAAAAAGGTCCTCATGAATAAAGAATCATCTTCTTAAGTGGGCATTGGGTCACATCAACATAGTGAATGTCCATCATCCAAATTAGAAAATGTGTGCATAAAGCTGCCACCGAAATGGAAGTAATGCTAGCTTACCTGCTTACCAGCTTATATTACTTTTAATATAAGGACACTTACCTGTCCAGGAATCCCACAATGTCGGCACCACTAACCGATTTGCAAATCAGGTGCAGGCGTGGGTATCTTCACTACAGGGACCAGGAAGTGAAACCTTGCTGCTTCACAGCCTGTTTCCAACTGTGCATGTGTGAGTCACTGTGCACTTCATGAATGGTCCCGCTGTCTTCTGGGACCTGTGTGTCTCCCAGAAGCCAGCAGGGGGAAGGAGGAGGGGCTGAAAATTTTGTAGATCCCCGTGCAGCAATCTTACCCTGGAAGTGGGAGTTGATACCTGTCAAAACCAGTTGGCAGTGGAGGGGGAGTGTGCAAACAAGCAGGGCTTCCCCTTTTGGGTGAATCTCTACTGCCACAAAGGGCTCAAAAGGGGCAACCAGGTTGAAGATCATCTGAGTCAGCTCTAGATGTTCTCCCAAGAAGGGAGAATTCATACGGTGGTCCTTCGCACAGCATCATCCCACAGGCATTCATATAAAAACTTGTAAACAGACTCTTGAAAACTCTCAAAATAGCAGCTAGCTTAGCATGGCATTAAACATGCGAACACTTCAAGAGCACATGTCTATGTTTGTCTGGCCTAACCAGACAGACCGAAAGGCCAGACTAATGTCTGAATAGAAGAGTTGGAGACAACTCTCTTAACAGACTTGTGTGTGCCTTAACAAAGCAAGCTGCAGTCTGCTTGTAAGGAGACTGGAGGTCCAGTGTTGTGACCAATGGACATAGTCGAGTAGAGAAAGGACACTTCTATCTTAAGAAGGAAATAAACAGCTGTGTGACAAATAGCCAGGAGGCTGAGAGTATTATGTTCATTGTTATGCTAAGCAACCTATGCTAGGGAAGAACACTTTTTCAATAAACAGTGGGAAAAAGACCTAACAATTTGAGGCTGATTTACTAATGGCAAATAGACTGTGCACTTTGCAGGTGCAGTTGCACTAATTTTCCCTGGAGCCCAGTGAAAGCCTCACTTTGTAAAGATTACCCAGTCAGGTGCAAGGGAAATAAAAATAAAAACAGCATTTTCTCTTGCACATGATTGGATGATGGAAATCACTAAGCTTTTGACAAAATGAGTGTAACTGCTCTTGTAATGTGCACAGTCTATTTACCTTTAGTAAATCAACCCATACTCTGCTGAGTTGACAAATTTCTTGGGGAACTCTTCATTTAAAGTCACACCTAACAAAATATGTTTTTCTATTCTGTGTTAACAGATCATTCTCTTCCTGTCCTACTACTACTATCTATTTATATATTATACTAAGTCAGGGCTGTGTGGTGAATAGAGATGAGCAAATCAGGCAAAGTTCGGTTAGCAGGGGGCCGGAAAACCCAATAGAAACCCTACTGAAGTCTACAGGAGCCAAATCTTTGCTATTTTTTCAGGCCTTTTTCAAAGCTAATTTGCAAGCTTTTGTTAAAAAAGGGTATTGGATAGCTGGGCACTGCCATAGGAGACATGTATGAGACCATCAGGTGGTGGGTCATTTTGGTGGTGGTGGAGAAACATTGTCGGGTAGCGGATCCTCGTGTTGGCAATACATTGTGATTGAGGCTTGATCTATATTACCAGATGAAGCATTTTATAAATTCTAGCCACACTACTATCCAAAATGACAGATCCCCACAGGCTGTTGTCTGTAAAAAAAAAAAAAAAACTGTAACACACATTTAGTGGCAGAGGCATTACCATTGTACCCTTAGTGTTATCACCAAGCACACATCAGGAAAAAGACCTTTAATAGCAATTCCAATTATTTAAAAAGAAGTAAACAATCTTCCCCAATGTAAATCCATTATCAATCCTCATAACCTGCCACCACGTCAGTCAGCCATCCAATGATCTTGTCCTGCCATACTACTGCTGCAAAATGAGATTCTTGGCCAGCTGCAGCTTTTAAGCAAACTAACTAAGAATGTGCCATTTAGCGGCTGTAGTGTTAACATGGAGGTAATGCACTAGCACCCAGTTAGTTCTGCCCCCCAGATGCCCCCCCCCCATCAATGCACCAATGTTGAAAGGCTTGTGGCCTGGTATGGTACCATAATGGATAGCCACAAGCTTGCTGCCCTCCCTTTCCTGGCCACCCAGGCACTGTATGCCTAGATAAGGGTCTGGTGTGCAGAAGAATCCCATGCCATGTTTTCTTTAACTTAAAAAATAAAGAAGAAAACAGCATGAGGTTTCTATTAAAATTTGTGCTAGCTGTTTATCAAACTGTGAACAGCTTGAATTCTAACCTGAAGCTTATCCTTAGTGGTGAACATCAGCTATAACAAAATATTACAGCTGTTGCCAGGTATGGTTTTCATATTTCAACTTAAATTTCAGGTCTTGCTTTGCCTTTTACTGTCGGAAAGAGAAGATAACAACGGATACAATATGGCCAATTTTCTCCAGTTAACAAAAGTTACAATTCAGCATGTACAAATCACTTATAGATTTATGAATTCCAATAAGTAAATTATACTAGGTATTATAAAAAAAAATGTTATTGTCGACCCATGACAAACCTTTGGATAGTTGTGCTTGTGTGATTATCTTTTTCTCATAGCAGAGCTGCATTTACTAAAACCTCTTTAAAAATTGAAATCCATTAAGCCACATTCTAATTTTAGTCTATGAGACCGATTACACAATAAACATGCCAATTTGTTTATAACATTTCCAAAAAGTATATTCAGCTTTAAAGTAGCAGTTCAGCCTAAGGCCCCTTTCACACAGGCGGATAGAATGGTGCTTTTAGCTGCGGATTTTCTAGTTTTCCACCGCAGCCAAAGGCACACAATGCTTTCCTATGGCCCTGTTCACACACAGCGTTTAACTGCGATTTCGTTACGTGTGGTTCGGCGCGAATAGAAAAAATAGAATTGAATGCATCCAGGTGTGATGTAGCGCAGCTATATGCAAATAACCGCAGGTAATCGCAGTCTTTTGTGTCAACTGCGGCTAGCAGCGTGAAAAAAAAAAACACCCGGAAGCACATCTTAATCAGTAGGTGTACCTGGGAAATGACACAGGAAGTTGAGAGGGATAGAGGAAAGGGGAGAAGACAGCATGGCGGCAAGAGACATCTCGCATGAGGCCATTATAGCACTGGTGCATGCCCGACCAGAGTTATGGGACACAGAATGCCCAGGATATGCCAATCGAGTGCTGAAGAGAGCAAAGTGGTAAGAAGTCTACAAATATGTCACACCGAACTGGGACGAGATGTCTGCAACTGAACAGGATAACCGAGGTGAGTGCAAGGTTTGCTGTGTCTATGCAGCAGGGTACACATGCATCATAGTGAAGATTATAACCCCTAACCCCCTAATGACCATGCCATTTTATAGCAATACAACACTGCGTCACTGACAATGCTGCAAACAAACTAAATTGAATGGGAAATCAATGGTTGGGGTCTTCCCTAGTGTTTTCTGGGTGGGAGGGGGCAAATCTGTCTCGACTTTTGTCCCTAACATGTGTTATGTTTTTTTATATATTGCAGGAAAGGAGGTTTATACACGTTGGAGGTCCCTGCATGACCGGTACAAAAAAGAAGTCAATGAAGAGAAGGCTGCGGAGAGAAGCGGAGCACCCTCAACTCGTCGCAGTCCTAACCCCCATGCAGAGGCTTTGTCATTTTTGAGGCGCACCACTGAGATACGCGCGTAAGTATATCCATTTATTTTACTTAGCGATTTGTGACCAGTATAGGCGTATTCATGTTGACCTTTTTTTAAACGTGTAATGTTGTTATTGTTACCCAGAACTGTGTCAAGTGTCCCTGAGAGCAAGCACAAGGCGTGAAAGTTCATCACCATCAGGAGACGCTGACACCAGTCAAGAAACCACAGAGACAGTGTCATCTCAAGAATATCATCCATCCACTCAAGAATCTGCGGTATGTATTTTAAAAATGTCACAATCTCTGTCCACAAAAAACGTATTAATTAAATTTTAAAAGGGCAGCTGGTGTTGGTACAAATGTTGGAGAAACAACAACGGCTTATTTTTGGGCAAAGTGTCGCTTATACTTCTGGCTTTGGAGGTCTTCAGTGAGATCAGGTTTTTGCGGCAAAACAAGTACCTGTGTCTGATCTATTCTAAACAGGTGCTGCAAGCTCGGACACGACTTCAATATTTGTACAAGCATCATCATCATATGCTGTTCACTAAAGTGTGACCTCAGTATCAGAAGCATAATCTATATATTCTAACTATTGCAGGCAAATCCAGATAGGAGAGTCCGGTCTACTTCCACCACCCGTCGAACACGCCTTACTCAACAAGAGACACCTTTTGAGGAATATTTCAACTAAGAGATGAGAAACCAATCACAAAACCAGGCCAAAGATGATGAATTCCTCAACATCTCAGACCCAGATGGTATGTTCTTGAGAATGTTGCTTTGTGTAATCAGGGAGATTCCTGCAGATAAGTGCACTGAGGTCAGGGGTGATATACATGCCTATTTAACGTATATCGTGTCCGCTTGCAAAGAGCAACGCCCATATCCTAAATTTCAGCCATGGGCTATGGGTTTTAATTCACCTAGAGGCTCTTTCAGTAGACCAATGCCCAGTCAGCAGTGCCATGACACAACATCTGCCATTAACCCTTATGCAGGACCCCCACCACTGTATACACCTTACCCATCTAATCCTGGTTATCAAAGGATGCATGTGCAGCCACACCCAGTGTCTTCACCCTCATCTTCCCATTCAGGATCACCCGTAGATGTTGGCAGTGAACCAAGCCACTCTTCCCTGCGTAACCCTAATTATCCAGTGTATGAAAACTTATAGTTTTGTCCTTCTAATTAGTTATTCATATGGCAGTCATATGACAGTTTTATTTTTCTTGTTGTGTTAATTTAATGTTACTTAATGCTATTGTTACCTACACGAACTAATGTTTACAACCAACCCCAGATTCCTTCATCTACACTGAACTGTACACACGGAAGAATCTCCCACTGTCCCAAGCTTATATATGTTGCTACTTGGCCCCACTTGCTCTCACAATACCTGAACATTGTGATTGGGTGCTAGCATTGTTTAGGTTGAGAGCCTTGGCCCAGTGGGAGATTACCCCATCTACACAGTGCAGTGTACATGGAGACATCTTTTGCACTTTCTCCATCTAGCCAAATATTTCTGAGCTGTTTACTGCACTCAGTGTCCATCTTTAAAGTCTAAAAAATGTATAACAGCACTTCAGGAATACTGTATTCTTTTTTTTTTTTTTTTTGGGGGGGGGGATTTTGGGGACTCGTTATCTGTTGCACTGAGTCAATACTTGAAACTAAAAGGAAATTTTATATATATATATTCCAAAGGGATTAAAAACAGTTTTCTATACTTGCAAGCATTCAATGTTTTCTAAGGTTTGTCTATTTTTTCTAGACTCTGTGTTTAGCAAAAGAAAGAAATAAAAACAATTTAAATTGTAGAAAATTGTTGACTACTTTATTTAAGGCAAACCTGAAAACTGACACAAAAACTTGAAAACTATGATAAAGAACAGTAATACTTTGATATGTAAGGTCCATGCAACACCGGTAACAAATTTACACATAGTCATATTGCCATGGCAGCTGTCCATCTTCAGTCAGAAAGTAATCTGTGAAATGTTCACGGACTTGTAGGGCCTGATTACTTGGACGAGTGCCAGTAACATGACCCATGGGTTCTTCAGAAACAGGGGATTCAGTGGCCACAATCTCCTTACCCCTCAAAAAATTGTGGAGAACACAACATGCCAGAACTACATTGATGGCATGATCGACTTCTAGATGCATGGCTGTCATCAAAACAGTGCAAATGCCCAATGCACAATCAACCATTCTTCTAGCTCTTCTAGCTCTGCTGAGTCGAGAAAATTCACCTCCTGGCAGTGAGACCATGCCTGGTATAGGGCCTGAGCAGGTGAGTAGATAAGGCAAATGCCTCATCTCCGAGCACTACAAATGGAAGATCCGGTCCAGTAGTACCAGGGAGAGGCCTTGACTGTGGCACCTGAAATTCGCCATATTCAAACCGCCAGCCCATTATGGAATTTCTGAAAATTCTAGAATCTCCAGAACTCCCATACGCTCCAACATCCACAGCGATGAACTTCATATTTGCATCGCTGAGTCCCAGGAGCACAATGGAAAAGTATTTTTTGTAGTTGAAAAAGCGGGAACCGGATTTTGGAGGCTTGATGAGCCGGATGTGTTTCCCATCTAACGCCCCAATGCAGTTTGGGAAGTTGGTCTTCTCCCAAAATTCCTCCGCTATTTCCTCCCACAGACTGGATGTTGGTTCTGGCATGACTGATGTTTTCAGTTCTTCCCATATAATAAGACAGGTATCGTGCACTATGGTGGATACGGTGGAAATTCCCATCAGAAATTGATGATGGAGGGTAGTGAAACTGGCACCAGTGTCAAGGTATCTGCAATACAAAATTGATAACAATTCATAAAAAATAAAAAATAGTAAAATAAATAAAATGTAAAAAAAATCAATATACATATGGAGTTCTACATGGTAACAAATAAACATCAGCGCCTATGTAAGCTTCTGACTTTTAACACATCGCAGCCCAAAGATGAAACATCCCTTGGCTCTGGTAGTAGGTGCTGGCATCCAAACAGGAAGCCTTGTGGTGGGTGGGTCTAATAAAAAAAAAAAAATGTGGTGGTACCTTGCTTGTTAATGCAAAATTCTGCCTTTGTGTTCAGAGCTCACCTACATAATTATAAACTACTGAAATATTATGATGTTTCCTATTTGCAAAAAAAGACATTCACAATTTTCCCTAGAAGTAAAACACCAGAAAATAGTAAACATTTTCTTTGTTGGGACAGAAACGTTATGCACCTCCACACAGATTAGGCCCTATCACATATGGACATGATAAATATATGGTAAGGATCAAAAAAAAACTGACTCTGCAAGGCACGATAGATAGTTTTCAAGGATAAAAAAGAATGGTAATGGTAGTAATGCGAGAAAAATCGCTGTTGTGATATAGATTAGGCCATAGATTCATATATATATATATATATATATATATATATATATTATGCAAGAACATATATACACACATATATCTATATACATGAATTTAAGCATTTGTTCAACATATGGAAAACCTACCTTAAAGTAAGTAACAGCCGTTCTTCTGGACTAATGCTTCTTCGCATATTGGTTGTGGTTCTGGTCAGGTGTCCTCTAACAAGTCCCAACAGCTCATCGAAGCATGCCACCGACATCCTGGTGTAATTATGGAACTTGTCCCCATGAGTCCTCAGCTCACCGAACATGAGGGCAAAGTAGCCGATCGATAGGTGCTGGGACGTTAAGGGATGGATGCAGTAACGATGAGGACGTTGCCTACTCTGGATCGCTCTTCTCATCTTCATCCTCATCATCAGCAATATGAGCATTGCAAGCAAACTACCCATATTTGCATTCATTTTTCAAAGAAATCTCTGGCACAAAACTGAACACTCCTCTCCCTGCAAAACTCCAACACACACTCAGCCAGAGAACAGAGAAACAGGTTTGAAATACAGAGGACCGAAATGCATCATGGGTACATTCCAGGGACCAAAAACATAAATAAATAAAAGGGTTGCTATGGGAATAACACTGCAGCTAAACGCAACCGCACAAAAACGCATGTAAACGCAGGTAATCGCACTGTACAAATGCAGCTGATCGCTGTGCCTGGAGCCTTGAATTTCCCCGAAAAAATAAACATGCTAAACTGCGGCAGAACAGCCGCCCGCGTGAAAGGGGCCTAAAACTAAACAAAAGAGAAAAGTGTTCTCAGCACTACCCTTCTCTACAATAATAAGACATTAGTTGCTGGAATAAATATCCCAAAGTAAAAAAGTGCCCTGTCCAGATGATTGTCAAAGGTATAAAACTTAGATGAAAATTCTAAAAATGCTTGTAAGCGATCTGTAAATACTGGCTGTGGTCCAGAGTGGGAGCAAGGCTGCCTAATCAAAATGGGCTTGGAACCCAAAACTGCAACAGAAGAGGGAAGCGAGAGAGGCGCCAGACAACTACTTGGTGTAGCACAGTTTATTATGAACAAAAAAAAATCATAAAAGATTCCACTCACAAAGGATGTTGGGTTATATGCATTCATTTGGCTGAGGAAGGAGGTGTGGCTTGCCTCCGAAACGTGTTTCTTTTGTCCGTTCCACTCTGTGGGTTGACAGGTCTTCTCCTGGTTTTGACTGCTCGCTCTCCAGTGTCCACTGGGGATCTACACCATCCTAAGGACTGGAGCCGCTGCAGCAGCGTGGACTAACAACCAAGCCACTAGTTGGACTTTTCCTAGAGCTCTCACTGGCACATGACTGCATATAACGCAACATCCTTTGTGAGTGGAATCTTTTATGAATTTTATTTTGTTCATAATAAACTGTGCCGCACCAAGTGGTTGCCTAGCACCTCTCTCTCCCTTCTTTCTTTTGTTGCAGCCTAAAACTAACTATCTATCAATCCACTCTCAGCCACATTCTAAGACTAACCTTTCTAACCCTGTAAAGCAAAAATCACTATACATGCCTATTCTCAGGGCTGTATTAATGAGTGGGCATACCTGGGCACTGCTCAGGGGCTCCAGCTCCATGGGGGACCCCTGCACTTTCCTAAAATTGGGGGCCCCATGATGGTACTGAGAGTGATAGATACACAGGGGAGGCAGGCTGGCAGTGGTGCACCGTGTTGTGCAGAACAATACCTATTATTTTATAGCCAGCAGGAAGGGGCAGGGCCAGAGTGCCAGTGATGCTCTGCCCCCGACCCATACAGCTTGAATGCTCTGGACTCGAAGGCTGTGGGGTAGGAGCTGGAGGGGGAGCTGCTAAGGCGGCAACACTGAGAGTCCACCTGTGAAAGTAGCATTGTGGATGGTGTCATGGTGAGCCCAACTGTCCAGCACTGTTTGCACCTAAGGGCTTGGAATGGCTGGAGGGATGCACCCTCCTCCGCCCCTTCTTCTGCCTGCTTGATTGGTATAGGTGAGTCCAGTGCTGGAGGTAGGCACATAGCCAAAAGTTTACATGCACTGTATCTCCAATGGAAAAGGGGGTACTACATGGATGGAATAATGGTGCTGGGGGATATCAAGGGTGTATGGGGAAAACAATGCTGAGGGAGGATCTGGGTGTATAGAAGGTAGCAATGCTTGGGGTAACTTGGGTGGCTATAGTGCTAGAGGTATCAGGGATGTAGAGAGGCCACAGTGTAGGGGGTATCAAGGAGGTAGTGGTGTCACAATACAAGGTGTATCTTATGGTATATGGTAACAGTGCTGGGGGGGATACCTAAGCTGTTGAGGGATCAGAGTGCTGGGGGATATCTAGGGTGCAGAGGGGTCAGAGTGCTGGGGGATATCTGGGGTGTAGTGGGGTCAGAGTGCTGGGGGATATATGGGATGTAGAGGTATCAGAGTGCTGGGAAGATATCTGGAGTCTAGTGGGGTCAGAGTGCTGGGGGATATCTGGAATGTAGAGGGGTCAGAGTGCTGGGGGGGATATCTAGGGTGCAGAGGGGTCAGAGTGCTGGGGTGTAGTGGGGTCAGAGTGCTGGGGGTATATCTGGGGTGTAGAGGGGTCAGAGTGCTGGCGGGATATATGGGATGTAGAGGGGTCAGAGTGCTGGGGTGGATATCTGGGATGTAGAGGGGTCAGAGTGCTGGGGGGATATCTAGGGTGCAGAGGGGTCAGAGTGCTGGGGTGTAGTGGGGTCAGAGTGCTGGGGGTATATCTGGGGTGTAGAGGGGTCAGAGTGCTGGCGGGATATATGGGATGTAGAGGGGTCAGAGTGCTGGGGTGGATATCTGGGATGTAGAGGGGTCAGAGTGCTGGGGGGATATCTGGGATGTAGAGGGGCCAGGGTGCTGGGGGGATATCTGGGATGTAGAGAAGTCAGAGTGCTGGGGTGATATCTGGGGTGTAGAGGTGTCAGAGTGCTGGGGGGATATCTGGGAGGTAGAGGGGTCAGAGTGCTGGGGGGATATCTGGGATGTAGAGGGGCCAGGGTGCTGGGGGGATATCTGGGATGTAGAGAAGTCAGAGTGCTGGGGGGATATCTGGGGTGTAGAGGTGTCAGAGTGCTGGGGGGATATCGGGGATGTAGAGGGGTCAGAGTGCTGGGTGGATATCTGGGATGTAGAGAAGTCAGAGTGCTGGGGGAATATCTGGGGTGTAGAGGTGTCAGAGTGCTGGGGGGATATCTGGGCTGTAGATGGGTCAGAGTGCTGGGGGATATCTAGGGTGTAGAGGGGTCAGAGTGCTGGGGGGATATCTGAGGTGTAGAGGGAAGAGAAAGCCACAGCTCCAGGCTGATCTACCTGAAGAAAACTGCTTAATTTCAAGACAAAGGGAGTCCCAGGTGCAGGCTAATTGCACAAACCAATGGATAGAGAAAGGAAAACTCTGGACAGCCGCACTCCAGATCAAATCTGAAATAGTTAGTGCCTTTATCTTTCAAGTAAAAAATCACCACATCACAGGAACCACAGCAAAAAATAACTAGTTCAGATTGATCCGGAGTGCGGCTGTTCAGAGTTTTCCTTCCTCTATCCATGAGGTGTAGTGGTGTCTGAGTGCTAGGGGTATATCTGTGGTGTAGAGGGGTCAGAGTGTTGGGGGGATATCTGAGATGTAGAGGGGTCAGAGTGCTGGGGGGATATCTGGGGTGTAGAGGGGTCAGAGTGCTGGGAGGATATCTAGGGTGTAGAGGGGTCAGAGTGCTGGGGGGATATCTGAGGTGTAGAGGGGTCAGAATGCTGGGGGATATCTGAGGTGCAGAGGGGTCAGAGTGCTGGGGGTATATCTGTGGTGTAGAGGGGTCAGAGTGTTGGGGGGATATCTGAGATGTAGAGGGGTCAGAGTGCTGGGGGGATATCTGGGGTGTAGAGGGGTCAGAGTGCTGGGGGGATATCTGGGGTGTAGAGGGGTCACAGTGCTGGGGGATATCTGGGGTGTAAAGGGGTCCAAGTGCTGGGGGAATATCTGGGATGTAGAGGGGTCAGAGTGCTGGGGGATATCTAGGGTGTAGAGGGGTCAGAGAAGCTGGGGGGATATCTGGGGTGTAAAGGGGTCAGAGTGCTGGGGGGGATATCTAGAGTGTAGAGGGGGCATAGTGCTGGGGAGACATCAATCTAGCAGATATATTATATGCACAGGACAGCTTTGTTACCTTATGTATGTAGTATTTTCCCATTGTTTCTTTGCTGTACAGAATGATTGTTCACGTACTTAATGCGGAGCTCCACCCAAAAGAGGAAGCTCCGCTTGTCTGCCTCCTACCTACTTGATGTCTGTTTACCTGTTCAGTCTCCATTGTAGGGGCTCCAGAGCATTACTTTGCCCAGGGGCCCATGATGCTATTAAGATGGCCCTGCCTATCCTGAAGCTGATCCGGTCCAATCTCCAGCAGTGTATGCTGTGTAGAAGAGACAGTCGACAAAGGTTGGGAAATACCTGGGAAGTGACGTCACCCAGAGAGTTACTATGAGGCTTCCATTTTCGGCTGCCTCTCCTGCACCCACCTACACAGAGATGCCGTCGTTGACAGCTCAGTGTGGGACCAGACCAGAGCGGCTTTAGAAAAGGTATGTATAACGATTTCTTCTTTACAGGGCTAGATAGCTTAGTCTTAGAATGTTGCTGCAAGTAGATTTAGAGTTTGTTTTAAGCTGAACATCTACTTTAGGTGTCTGAAGTTAAAGGTCTGTTGCCCACCATAGAAAATCAAAGTTTTACTTTCATTGTTTTAATGTTTGCAGAAGAAAATTTATGTTGGAACCTATATGGAACACACATAGGGTTGATTTACTAAAGACTAATAGAGCTTAGTAAATGAGGCAAAACTCTGCTGACTTTCATTATCCATTCACGTGCAAGCAAAAATGCTGTTTTGTTTTTTCCTTTCATGTGATTGGGTAATCTTTGTAAAGTAAAGATTTAGTTCATTTACTAAGCTCTGGAGCAACTGCACTTGCAAAGTGCACACTCTGGGGTTGATTTGCTAAAGGTAAATAACCTGCACACTTTGCAAATTACAGTTCCACTCTGCAAGAGCAGTTGCTCCAGAGCTTAGTAAATGACCACAAGTTCTGCTGATTTCCATCATCCAATCACGTGCTAGCAAAAATGTTGTTTTTACATTTTCCATGCATGTGATTGGGTACTCTTTGCAAAGTGAAGCTTTACCTCATTTGCTAAGCTCTGGATTAACTTCACTTGCAGAGTGCAACTGCACTTTGCAAAGCGCATAGCCTTTAGTAAATAAACCCCTTTGTTTGCCTTTAGTAAATCAACCCCAGTATCTCCTATAAGATATTGTAAATGTTGAGGCTTATTATATAGAGAGTTCACAAAGACCACTTGAAAGTTGTTTAAAATTGAACTTTGGTGGTATTATGCCAATAATAGTGACATAAAATACAGAATATGTGTATGTCATTTACATAATGTTTCATGAGGCACACACTTCTTTATAAATGCAAACATGTGTATACATACTTGAATGCATCCACTTCTGGTTCTAGTTTAAAAAGTGTCTGTATAATTTTTATAACAGAAGACTGCTAGACTCTGGATGGCACAAAGCAGCTCATTGTCAAAAGAGGAAAACAGGAAAGGAAACAATGTGGGTTTTCATCACAGAGAGAAGAAATCATATTTTAACTCAATGCAATGTATAGTGCCAGAAGATTGATGTACTTTATTAACTGTTGACTGAAATATTCAAATAGGAGACACATTTACACAGTTCAAAAAATTCAGAGGGCTAATACATTTTAATTGTGACACACACATAAATACACATACATGAGCATGTTATGGTTTGCTGACACTAACATACTAACCCTACCTATGCATACTGCATACATACTGTATAGGGTGTTAGGTCCTACACCATCATTTCAGAACTTCCATGCAAGCTAAAGCAGGAATCATAACTCTAATTCTGGATTCATTTATTTTTTGCAATCATTTTACAAATTTACATTTTTTTCTAGTCAATGACAACACAACTGACGTTTTTTATGCAACTCTTTTGCAGAAAATGTTCTCTGGTTTTACTGGTCTTTTCACAAAACAGAATATTGTGACCGTTTAGTATCAAGCTTTATAGGTTTTGAAATATGTTTAATGTTGGAGGTCCACAGAAAAAATATACCTGAGACTGTTAAGTCTGGGCACAGGGCTTTTGTGTCTACTGGTGATTCAGGCCTGACTAGTATAAATAAGATTCACCATGTACCAACCTGTGAGCATTGCCATCCACTACTCACTCTACCGGGAGCCTGCCTTATGTACAGGGCTCACTCAGGTTCACTCATCAGAGTATCAACCAGAGCCATCGCAGAATTACATGTATACTCCCCACCCTTGCGTGTGGTGTGTCATAGATGGGCAGCCAATCTGTTAGGCTCACACCATATTTTCCTGGTATCTCCCGACAACAGTATGACTTCTTGCCATACCAGACCACCAGGCACTGCAGGCCTGAAGACTCGTGATTTCAGAATAGCACTTTATCCTGCCTATCCACAACTGGCCCATAGTTATACCAGGTTTGTAATACCTTTGGGTACACAAACACTCTTCTTCATCAAGTGGGAATTTAATGGGATGTACTGTCTAGCATAGTCTAAAGTCGCGTAAACACGATCGGACTTTCCGACGGGAAATGTTCGATGACGAGCTGTTGGTGGTAAATCCGACTTTCCTCCAACAAATGTTGGATAGCAGGTTTTCAAATTTTCCGCGGACAAATGTGTGTTGTCGGATTTTCCAAACGTGTGTACACAAGTCCATCGGACAAAAGTCCAAAGTACAAACACACATTTTAATAATATTATTATGCTTTTTTTGCTTTTTTGGGGGGGGCAAGTTACCAAGATACCGTTATCCCGTAGTTTTGAAGATCAAAGATACAACTATGTTGGTGTTCCTTGTCAATTTTCTACTAATACGAAATTAGCAAAAGGAGCCCAAAGGGTGACGATAAATAGCTGAAAAACAAAGTAGTACGTCACTACGTTTGTAATTGTTGGCCAACAATTGTGTGGCCGAGTGTATGAAAGACAAGTTTGGGCCAACGCCCTTCAGACAAAATTTCACAGTTTTGTTGGCCAACAATCCGATCATGTGTGCGAGGCTTTACTGTGTGCTATCCCACTTCTCAACAGCAAGGTTACTGAGAATCCACTTCAGACACATAAAGCAGCCAGAAGCTCCATCCAACACAATTTTATTATAAATGTCACAGTTCTAATAAAGTAATCAGCATCTCCTCTGTCATCACAGTTCTGATAACGCGAACAGTATTCCATCCTTTGTTCAAGGAAGAGCAGTTCCCCTTTTGTGTGGTAGTGTTCCTCTTTGTGCCCAGTTACAGGGGAGCCCCCTCCAGCGGGGAAGATAGAAGAGTGTCCCAGTCCTCTAGAGAATCCTTTCTTCTGTGGCCACTCTTTCCATCAACCCGCACCTAACTCCCTAAGATAAACTCCACCCATCCTATACATGAAATCCTGCCAGGGAGGAAATTAAATTGTCCTCCTTCCTGGATGGATTTAAAGAGAAACATGTTAAAATAGGTCCTGCCTACAAACTTACCTAGCAGAGACATTCACTGGAGAATGTCTAGTCTGCTCACTAAACATTTTGGCTGCTTCTTTGTTTACTGTACTAAAAATAAGTGGTAAAACACTGATTAACATCACGTCACAAGAAGCTTCTGCAACAGACATAATGGGAGAGATTGAAAACAGCATTGTGTATTGTAATTGGACCCTGTGGACAGTAAAGTAATTGGTTAGAAAATGCCCCCGGTAGCAAATCATAACACCAGGCACCAATTTGTACTGGTTGCCAGAGGCTTGCTTGCTTTACATATGCTCTGTACCTTAACTCAACAGGCATTTTGTTAATGACCTCAACTCCTCCTTTAACACCAAGTCCTTTATGTTTTGGCAAAATGCCAGACAGAGAGAAGGTCACCACAATCAAAGTAGATGCTCTACCCCAGATGAGATAACAAGCAGGATGCAACAATAAAGACATTTAGGCCCTGGAAGAATCAAAAGCCCTGGAAAAACCTTAGGTAACTGAAGTCTGTCAGTCCAAAGGTGTTCCTTTGAAATCAAGGTGCAGGCACATACATTTTTCTTTTCTTGGGAGACTTCTCCCTACACAAAGAACAGCAAATTATCATAGAAAACTTAGGTGTAGAGTAGTGTAGAGACAGACTTTTACTCATTGCAGGAGTATACAATACATATGTTACAATTGCATGTGAGTATTAGCAGTGATCAGTGCAAGTAAGACAGCAGAAAAAAAGTCTTGGCTAGAGATCTACTTTAACCTTTTTTTCCCAGTAAGAAACAGATCAGAGCCAGATACATACAAAAGGATGCACTGGTAATGTGTTTTGTTAGGAGGAATGGGTTGCATGGCATGTATGCCCAAACTGTAGAATAATCCTAGAGAAAATATTGTGGGGGCAATGCTCTGCACACCAGCATTGTCCATATTTTGGAAACTGCCCCCACCACAGGGAGAATATCTTTTAATAGTTGTACCACTTCACTTATCTGAATTTTTCAACCCTGAAGAGGACTGACACCGGATTGCAAAGTGGTTACTCAGCTAGAGCTGCTTTTTTCTTTTTAACAATGCAGAGCTATAGAATGTCATTTATTTTTAATTTCATGGGCATTGAGTTTTAGGGTTCAAATATGGGTAAAATTAGGCTTAAGGTGGTTCTAAAGTTAAAGGGTTTTTACCTTACAGCATAAAAACATTCCACTAGCTGCACCCCCCTCTAAACACTTGCCTGAGTCTTCTTTTGATCCACTGCTGGGCCTGGCTGCAGCTTTCCCTCCTCTCTTCCTGCGTTAATGGACCACACTGTAAGTCAAATCCTCTAAAGAGGGAGCAAGGGGCATGACCCAGCTCTTCTGTGTGTGTTTATAGATGCAAGCAGCCCGGCCCGCACATGTGTCCCCCATAGCTTGCTGTGGGAATACACACAGGAGAGAAGGAGCAGACAGCACAAGCGAGGAACTCTAGAAGAGGAGGGAAGGTGCAATAACCTTGCATAGAGCAAGTAAGTATACCCTCTTTTTTATTTTAACCACTTGTCCCTGGGTGGACATCATATGACGTCCTCCAATTGAAGTTGTTATACCAAGATGATGAGGCTGCAGGCATCATCCAGGTATCAAAATTTTCAGACGGCGATTCTCTTTTTAGTAGAAGTGATTTGAGTGGCTATAAAGTCACAGCACATCCAGCATTTGCCTGACAAAACCTTTTAGACCTACAGTACATCCTCTAAGGCAGCGGCCCCCAACCTTTTTGCCAAAGGGGGGGGGGGGTAAATGATTTTTCGTGGATAATGGCTGGTGTTAGAGCTTCAGTCATCACAGCACCATGCTTGATATGGTGTCAAGGTGATTGAAGCACATTATTTCTATTATTACATTGTAGTAATAAATGAAATAGTTCAACTCACCATAATGCAGAATAAGTAGGAGCCCAGAGCATGTCACTTGCCACACTACCTGTCATGTTGCCTGTCACCAGATGCGGAATGTCACTTGCCACGTCACCTGCCACGCTGCCTGCCACAAGATGTGGATTGTCACTTGCCACATCCCAGGCCACATTGCATGTCACCAGATGTGGAATGTCACTTGCCACACTACTTGCCATGTTGCCTGTCACCAGATGCGGAATGTCACTTGCCACGCCACTTGCCACCTTCCTTGTCACCAGATGCGGAATGTCACTGCATTGGTGGCAGCACTGGTCCATTTAGCACAGAAGCAGGCAGTGGTGGATTCTGAATGAAGGCAGGAGAGTGGTGATGCGGGGCGGGCAGTGAGAGATGATGTCATCTCTCTGCTCCCTGCCGCACCTCAGACACTGAGTCTGACAGAACACTGGCTGTGAGGGCGGAAGAGCGATGATGCGGGGGGGTGGAGAGAGATGATGTCATCTCTGCTTGCCCGCCCGCTTGCTTCTTCCATGCACCCGGCTCTCATATGCCGGTCGCTCGGCTGTCTCATGCCACCTGCCCAGCTCTCTTACGCCGGCCACCTGGCTCTTTTTATGCGGTAGTGGGCCGCGGCCTGGGGGTTGATGACCCATGCTCTAAGGTTCAGGCAATCTCCAGTAATCTCTGCAAACAGTGGAACTATTTAACTATACTATAGCAGACTACCAGCAGGGAGAAGACTTTTGTGAAGTGGAAGTCATACACTTTTCTGACATAGATGAAGATAGTTAAATGACTATGGAGGAGGAGGGTGGCCATCCTAAAAATAAAAGATGTTAGCATGTTCCGAGGCTACAAATCACAAGGGTACTGTTGGAAGCATAAATATTAAAAAAAGACCCACATTGCCAAGCAGGGCTGGGATAAGGGGGGAAGGAAAGGGGCATGTGCACTGGGCACAGTGTGGAGAGGGACTCATTGGGAGCTTCTCTAGGGGCCCTCAGTTCTCTGACTGCATCACTGACAGGAGTGACTGCAGCGTCACTCCTGTTAGAAGAAGAAGGGGGCCTGGATAGCTGCATGAGGGAGGATTCAGCAGCATAGTGTAAGTAGAAGAGAGCAGGCCCTTGCTGAGAGTGAAGGCAGACTGCCCTTCTTCCCGTCTTCCCTTGTCATGGGACAGGAAAAGCTGCCTTCATTCCCAGAGGGTGTCATGCTGAGAAGGGACTCTTAACTGGGTGAGTACACAGAGGTTGGGGACACAGCTCAACCCTCCACCTCCCCATTTCTCTTTAGAGCCTTTCAGCCCTCTTCCCTACTATGAGCCCCCCTCAGATCACTTTATTTCCTTGCACCCCACAGAGCCCAGTTCCCCTCCTCCCTACATCCCACTAAAGTAGATGACAAATCAGCCCCCTTAGACTGACAATACAGATGCAGAGACATTTTTTTCCTTCCAGTGAAACCATAGCTGCAGGGACATTTGTCTATGTAGTGAAACCACTGACACAAGGGCATTTTTATTCCTCCCAGTGACACCACAGATGCAGGAATATTATTGTACTTCAAGTGATACCACAGATGCAGGGACATTTTTTTTTCCTTCCAGTGACACCACCAATACAGGGGCATTTTTTCCTTTAGTGACACCACTGATGCAAGGGCATTAGTTTCCTTCCAGTGACACCACTGACAAAGGGGCATTTTGTTCCCCTTCCAGTAACACTACCAACTCAAAGTCATTTTTATATTTTCAAAGACACCACCATCACAGGGGTATTTATTCCTTCCAATTACACCAACAATGCAGGCACATTTTCTTCTTCTAGTGATACCACTGAGGCAGGGACTGTTCATCCCATACTTGTGCACCAATAATACACTCTTCAGTTCACTTCAGTGTGCCATAATCATTGGCCCTATTTCAACACCTGCCTAAAACATTACATACAATTCGGTGCCAGTAGTAGCCCCATTATCTCTTCCATCTGAGGGGAGGGGGGGGGATTTTGCCATCGTCATCCTAGGCACTGGATGACCTTGCCCTGGCACTGCTCCCAAGCTGTGCAGGCCTAGTTTGGAGATAAACTCAGCATGTGCATGTGTGCCAGTGCCACCAGATGTCACTGTTATTAGGCTGAGATGTGCTCTGTAACATGTGTTACTGATTAAACTACCTGTAATTGGAATAAATCAGATTGGGGTGCTGCTCTATATACGCTACTTCTTAGAAAAGAAATAACTTCCAACTTCCATGCTGTATTAGAGCAGAAAATTGTGCTGTTCCATAACACCACATATTGCTTTAACACATCCTCCAAAGCTGTAATGTAAAGGACTTGTGTATCTAAATGTTGCCCTCAATTGTAATAAATATTGGCTCTGGGTTATATCCCCCATGGCAGTACCTAATTTCTTACGCCTTTTTTGACAATAGTTTGTATATTAGCTCCACAAAAGGAACAAACTGATTATCAATAGTCGCCTCAAATGACTTCAATCGTTTTTGGGGAAAAGCTTGGATTCTCCAAATCTTTTGAACATTTTGTGAAAACTGCCACAAATCAAGTGTTAAGGGATAAGTGTTTTGTGCTAGGGATACTTAGGGAACGATTGTAATGTTCACTTGTTTTTGTCACCGAAAGTGTTAAAATCCACCTGATCCCACTGTTATTGTGTTAACTATATTATACTAACATACCCAGTACATCCTTCCTTTTTTATAAAAACACGAGTAGAACTACACTGAGCAAAATTATAAACACAACCCTTTTGTGTCTATTTATCATGAGCTAAACGCAAAGATCTACGATTTTTTTTATATACACAAAAGGCCTATTTCTCTCAAATATTGTTCACAAATCTGTGTTAGCACTTCTCCTTTGCCGAGATAATCCATCCACCTCACACGTGTGGCATATCAAGATGCTGATTAGATAGCATGATTATTGCACAGGTGTGCCTTAGGCTGGCAACAATAAAAGGCCACTCTAAAATTTGCAGTTTAACTGTATGGGGGGGGGAGGGGTCTGGGGTTCCGAAAAAACAGTCAGCATCTGGTCTGACCACCATTTGCTTAACGCAGTGTAGCACATCTACTTCACATAGAGTTGATCAGGTTGTTGATTTTGGCCTGTGGAATGTTAGTCCATTCCTCTTCAATGGTTGTGCGAAGTTGCTGGATATTGGCAGGAACTGGACCATGCTGTCGTATACACCGATCCAGAGCATCCCAAACATGCTCAATGTCCAGTGAGTATGCTGGCCATGCAAGAACTTGGACATTTTCAGCTTCCAGGAATTGTGTACAGATCTTTGCAACATGGGGCTGTGCATTATCATGCTGTAACATGAGGTGATGGTGTGGATGAATGGCTAACAATGGGCCTCAGGATTTTGTCACGGTATCTCTGTGCATCCAAAATACCATCAATAAAATGCACCTGTGTTCATTGTCCATACAATATGCCTGCCCATACCATAACCTAACCGTCACCATGGGCCATTCGATCCACAATGTTGACATCAGTAAACCGCTCACGCACACAACGCCATACACACTGTCTGCCATCTGCCTTGTACAGTGAAAACTGGGATTCATCCATTAAGAGAACACCTATCCAAAGTGCCAGACCCCATCGAATGTGAGCATTTGCCCACTCAGGTCGGTTACAATCACGAAATGCAGTCGGGTCAAAACCCCGATTAGGACGACGAGCATGCAAATGAGCCTCCTTGAGATGGTTTAGTACAGTTTGTGCAGAAATGCTTTAGTTATGCAAACAGATTGTTGCAGTAGCTGTCCGGGTGGCTGGTCTCAGATGATCTTGGAGGTGAAGGTCTTGGGCTGGCGTGATTACACGTGGTCTGAAACACCTTTGGAGATGACTTATGGTAGAGAAATGAACATTCAATTCAAGGGCAACAGTTGTGTTGGACATTCCTGAGGTCAGCATGCCAATTGCACGCTCCCTCAAAACTTGCGACATCTGTAGCATTGTGCTGTGTGATAAAACTGCACATTTTAGAGTGGCCTTTTATTGTGGCCAGCCTAAGGCACACCTGTGCAATAATCATGCTGTCTAATCAGCATCTTGATATGCCACACCTGTGAGGTGGATGTATTCTCTCAAGCAAAGGAGAAGTGCTCACTAATACAGATTTGTGAACAATATTTGAGAGAAATAGGCCTTTTGTGTTTATAGAAAAAGTCGTAGATCTTTGCGTTCAGCTCACGATAAATAGGAGCAAACACAAAAGTGTTGCAATTATAATTTTGCTCAGTTTAATATGGCTTATTTTATGGCTGTGTGCACATTTTTACAAGGAAAGTCAGCTTGCTTCTTTCTCTATCATTCCATATGTTTTTAAAGCAGAAGAAACATAATATCATTCAGTAACACTTGAGAACAGTAGTTCTGTATGTCAGAAAGGAACTGTTGTGCACACAGCACTATCACATACAAGGTACAATGTGTACTATAGCAGATCTGTCCTTGCATGAACTAATTTATCCAGCATCTCCATCCATTTCTGTTATTTTACCCAAAATATATGACAGAAGGGATGGATTAGTAGATGCATGAATGTTCAAGCAGTATGGATAAAAGGAACCATGTTTGCATGACCCCTATGTTCTAGTTATGTTCCACCCTTAATAAAGGAAAAAGCACCAAAAACGATCAATAAAAAGACAAAACATAATGTTCAGCACTGATACATTAATAAATAAATAAATCCCACAATGTGAAAACTATTTTAACACAAACCTCTGATGAATTCCCCACCCACTGGGACGTAACATGTAAAGACGAAGTTACTGAGTGACAACACCATGCCCACCAGCTCAGACGAGGAAGCAAGCAATACGTTTTCTGTATACCCGGAGCTGGTCCCAACCTCCATGGAAGCAGTGACTTCCTATTTGATTTACATGTGATTACTTTATTTACATTGTGTGCATAGTTTTATGTTTTTTTTTATGTTTAATATATATTTTAACAGAAGATGTGGTGTACTATTTTGATGGGCACATGGAAACTTCTTCCTGATGAGAGTGGAGTATTCCAGTGACAAGATCCCAAGTTTCAAGTGGAGTGGAGGTGTGGAGCCATTATTCACATCATATAGTGATTTTTCTGACCCTTCATGTGTTGAGGGTCAGTGCCAAAGTGCACAGATTCACTATTAGAGCATGAGGTGGCACTGGAGGGGGAGTTCATGGTTCTTGGCATATTGAGGACACTTAATTTTTTTCTATTTACACACAATGGGACAATTTATGTATTAAGGTTGAATATATTTTCACGGCTATAGTTTGGAAGAGCTATCTTATTAGGAAATAATTTCACATTTATTAAGAAATTGTCGTTGTAAGATATTTTTTCACAGGGTGGAATTTATTTATTTGGACAATGTCTCACCAATAATTTGGCATTGGGTTCAGTGCAATATGTTTTTGTTTGACTATGTTGATATCTCATAGCATGATTGCTGCTTTCCGTAAACGATTTTGGTACACTTTAGCGCAGTTTACTGTTTTTGTGGTTTTGTAATACGGTTACATAACAATAATACATCATAACTTCTTAATACTATCATCTTATCCATGTCCCAAGAAATTCCACTTTTGAAATTACCCTAGAACAAATAGTATATGGCCCATATTAACTGAAAAAAAAGTCATGAAGGACCATATTCTTTTTTCTTGTCGATATGGTAGTTTTTTTTCTTGTTATGTATAGAGTATAGTAAAGTTTCAAGATAATTGTTTCAGATATGCATGACTATAGCTCAATAACTTCTTAAATTCAAATTATACAGGAATATAACCACAATTCTACAAACTATATGTAAACATCAGCAAGAGCAGAGAATGCTACTGTAAGTTTTTCAGAAACCCTGACCTTGCAAATGTCATCAGCCTTTGCCTGGGGGACCTTTGGCCAGCGTAGGCCGAAATGTGTAGTCAGAATAGGGATATGCAGTAGACCCTGAAACCCGGGCAATCTAAAAGATTCCAGAGAACAAATGGTTTGTATGCAAGAGGCAGTGACTGAGTAGGTGGGCAAGAACATGAGAGAGAAATATTATGGTCTTCTACAGACAAGTTCATAAGGGCAAAATGAAGTTGAGCTGGCACGAGCTCCTATCTTCAATGGTTAGATTCTTCTGCCATTGAACAAATACAGAGACTTTGCTGTCCAAGCAATCATGCTTTGTTCACTTATGATTTTTTTCCTTTTGTCCTGGGCTAGAGGAGTTCATCGTCAGACACGCGTTGGCTATTAGTCCACTACAAAAGGCAGATTTGAGTCCATAATTTAGAAACTCATAAAAACATTATTGTCTCTGTCAGGACATTTATTTACTAGCTCAACAATAAAGCTGAGTACTGTATTATAGAGGGTTATTGGGTGCTTTATGTTGGAGTGCAATGAATGGATAATAAACAGTGAGCTGAATGTATAAAAGAAGATAGCTGGCAAAAATGCTTAATTAGCTTTACATTTTGTTCTTTTTTCAATAGATGTTGATGGTCTTATTGTCATAGTTAACCTCCCTGGTGGTATGATTAGTTCTGGTTTTAGGCGCTGGAAGCGGTACAATTATTTTGCATGGAAATTTGGCGTTTTTATATTGTAGTCCTGTAATTCTTAAGAATAACTCTCTTAAATCTGTTCAAACAAGAGTCTAGCAGACATCCCGGGTATGATAAAGTTTATAATATAATAAATAATAATAAAAATTATTCAATAACATAATCAAATCAGGGCACTGCACAGGCCACTAGGGACAAAGGGGGTGTGTAATTTTTTTTATACAGTACTGTAATCTGTAAGATTACAGTGCTGTGTGTGTTTTGTGTACTTTTAGTTTTTTGAATTTGGTGCCGATCTCCGCTCCCGTGCGTCGCAACGTCGCAGGGAACGGAGCTCGGCGGCATTCGGGCACTGTGTGAATCGAGTGGAGGACAGCTCGATCACACAGCGCGGAGGACATCGCTGGATCCAAGGGACAAGGTAAGTAACTCTCCCTGTGTCCTCCCTGTATCCAGCGATGCGATCCCGAGTCTGGCTCGGGGTTACCGCTCGTGGAACTAAAATCCCAACCCGAGCCAGACTCGGGATCACCGCTAGGGAAGTTAAAGAAAAAGAACAACCTATAACTTGACACACTGTAAATAATAACTAAAGTAAACCTAGAAACAATATTGTTTGGTGGAAATTGTTAAAGCTGAACTCCAGGCAAATAGATGTGATACTTATACTGTATATCAGGGACATGTAGTGAAGGGAGGCAGGTGAGGCTCTGACTCACCTACCAGCAACATTAAAAAAAATTGAGTTTTGAGGGCCGTAGCTTTGCGACCTGAGGTCACAGAGACCTAAGTCATACCTCACCACTGGTAAAAAAATTTGGGGTTCCTAAGACCTATGGTTCCGGAGATACGGATCTCCTTGCAGAGCCTGTCAGAAGCTACATACAGAGCGGCCAGTTTATATACAAGCTGGCACACTCAGCAGCAGACTGAGAGGTTGAGGTCACAGTGCCACTCCTCACTTCTTGTCAGAGGCACTGAGCTCAATGGACAGCTTGGAGTCTTGGACCAATGGTAAAGTACCATTAGCCCCAGCTGTCCAATAAAAATTCTGCAGTGGAGGCACGCCTCTCACTAGTGTCAAAGAAGGTGCATGTGTCTAAAAGACAAATGCTCTCCTCCAGCCCAGCCCTCTTAGATTTACCCACAATCCCATGTTTTTCTCACACAGTTAAGGGAGAGAGGGAGAGAGGGAGAATGGAGAGAGAGAATGAGAATCTGCTGCTGTTGAAAATGTACTGTTATAATCAAACTAAATCATATATTATTATGCTATATGTTATGAGATAATCATTTATTATTTATCTATTTACTGTGAAATTACTGTTTGGAAGTTATAACTTCAAATTTTAGTAATTTGTCCGTTAAGCCACCTGCTTGAGTACAGGTTTTAAAAATATAGTAAATTACCTTAAAAACAATATATAATAATTATTTGTATATTACTTATGGTAATTAACCCCTTTCCACCCAGGCCAATTCTGACATTTCTATCCTACATGTAATCATAATTTTTTTCTAGACAATTACTGAGAACCCCCAAACATTATATATATTGTTTTAGCAGACACCCTAGGGAATAAAATGGGGGTCTTTCCAACTTTTTTTGTTTCACAGTATTTAAGCAGCAATTTTTCAAATGCGTTTCTTGGGAAAAAAACTTGAATATAAAGAAAAAAAACCACTAAAGATAACTTGATTTTGTTGTATAATGTGAAAGATGATGTTACGCCAAGTAAACAGATACCTAACATGTCGCACTTTAAAATTGCGCACACTCGTGTAATGGCGCCAAACTTCAATACTTAAAAATCTCCATAGGCGACTCTTTAAATTTTTTTACAGATTACATGTTTACAGTTACAGAAGAGGTCTACTGCTAGAATTGTTGCTCTCGCTCTAATGATTGCGGCGTATGTAACCCGCGTGTATCTGGCTCTGATACTAGCCAGTGCCTCACCAGCCACTGACCTCACCGCACGTTCCTGCTGTATATGAATTAATTAACAAGACAAAAAGATTTGCAAATCTGTTTGACCACTCTTATGATGCAGGCTCCTCTGTTAGAGCCTGTTCAAGTTTTTATGCAGTTTTAAAATAAAGTGTCAGAAATCAAAAGAAAGGGCACCAAAACTTGTGTTTTCCACAGTGGCATACTTTGCAATGTCAGCAAGAACTAGTAAAAAAAAGTAAAAGCAACTCCTGCATTGTCAGTCATTTCTAGAAAAGTTGTTGCTTTGCATGTGCCATACCTACTTTGACATAGCAATGAAAGTCAAGAAAACACAAAACTTGAAATGTGGGGAAATACCCCTACCTCTCTTCTGTAAGCTCCTTTTGCATTTGGTGAATAATTAGGTGTATTTAAAGTGATATTAAACATATTTTTTACTCAAAATAAAAAAGATTTTGTACTTACCTGCTCTGTGCAATACACAGAGCCATCTCATACCTCCTCTGCCTGTGCAGGCTAGCTCTCAAACCGAGTTGTGTGTATCCATAGACACACACAGCACAGCTCAGCCAAGGGCCCCACTCTCCGATCACAGGAGTTGACTGACAGCATAAGGAGCCTATGACGCAACTTCCCTAAAGCGTCGTAAACACAATCGGATTTTCAGCAATCAGCAGACAAATCCTCTGACTTTTGTCCGAAGGGCGTTGGACAGGAACTTGTCTTGGACAAGTACAAAAGGCAAAGAATTGTCGGCCAACAAACACAAATGTAGTGATGTACTACGTGTTTTTTCAGCTCTTTAGCGCCACCCTTTGGGCTCCTTCTGCTAATTTCATGTTATGCCACGTACACACGATCAAACAAGCGGGTGGAAAAGTCCGGCAAACTCAAGTCCGCCAGACAATCCCCCCGTGTGTAGCCTCCGGCATATTTTTTGACCTGAAAGTACGGCGGACTCAGAAAGAAGTTTTGCACTCCAATCTTCCCGCCGGACTCGCATTTCGGACATTCCGGCCGTGTGTATGCCAGTCCGCCGTACTTTTGAAATGAGCGGACTTTTCCCGCCCGGAGAAAAGTCCTCTCATTTCGAGCGGGTCTGCAGATAGGCGGGGCCCGCGAAGGAGACGCCGCTGGCCCCGCCACCTGGTATGGACTTAAAGGGGAATCCCAACGGCGAAAAAAAACGGCGTGGGGGTCCCCCCAAAGTCCACAACAGACCCTTGTCCGAGCACGCTACCCGGCTGGCCAGGAAAGGAGGGGCGAACGAGCGCCCCCCCCCCCTCCTGAGCCGTACCAGGCCGCGTGCCCTCAACATGGGGGGTGCCTTGGGGAAGGGGGGGCCGCGCGGCCCCCCCACCCCAAAGCACCTTGTCCCCATGTGGATGAGGACAAGGGCCTCTTCCCGACAACCCTGGCCATTGGTTGTCGGGGTCTGCGGGCGGGGGGGCTTATCGGAATCCGGGAGCCCCCTTTAATAAGGGGGCCCCTGGATACCGGCCCCCCACCCTATGTGAATGAGTATGGGGTACAATGTACCCCTACCCATTCACCTGTAAAATAAAAGTACAAAAAAAACACAACACACGAGATAAAATACTTTATTGCACAGCTCCGGGGGTCTTCCGTCTTCAGGGGTCTTCTCGCCGGACTCCTCCGCTATCTTCTTGTAGCTCTTTTCCTAGCGGAGGAGCCCGGCTTTCTTCCTCGCCGCCGGCCTCTTCTTCCGACTTCGGGGGTCTTGTCCCCCTCTTCAGTTCTTCTGCCGGGCCACCGCTCCTTCTTATAGCTCTTTTACAGGCGGTGGCCCGGTCTTCTGCCGCCGCCTTCCGTTCTTCTGTTCTTCTCTTCTTCTTCTTCTTCAGATGTTGCCTCGCCGAGTCCTCCGCTCACAATGACAGGGAACGGGCACGCGGCAACTTATATAGGGACAAGGGGCGGGGTCTTCGGTGGATGTCACATGGGTTCATGTCACATGGTGGCCCCGCCCCCTTACGATGTCACAGTCCCGGAGGATGCTGGGACTGTCACCATGTGACATCAACCCATGTGACATGAACCCATGTGACATCCGCCGAAGACCCCGCCCCTTGTCCCTATATAAGTCGCAGCGTGCCCGTTCCCTGTCATTGTGAGCAGAGGACTCGGGGAGGCAACATCTAAAGAAGAAGAGAAGAACGGAAGGCGGCGGCGGCCACCGCCACAGAAAACCGGGCCACCGCCTATAAAAGAGCTATAAGAAGGCGCGGTGGCCCGGCAGAAGAACCGAAGAGGGGGACAAGACCCCCGAAGTCGGAAGAAGAGGCCGCGGCGGCGAGGAAGAAAGCCGGACTCCTCCGCTAGCAAAAGAGCTACAAGAAGATAGCGGAGGAGTCCGGCGAGAAGACCCCTGAAGACGGAAGACCCCCGGAGCTGTGCAATAGACCCCCGGAGCTGTGCAAAAGTATTTTATCTCGTGTGTTTTGGTTTTTTTGTACTTTTATTTTACAGGTGAATGGGTAGGGGTACATTGTACCCCATACTCATTCACATAGGGTGGGGGGCCGGTATCCGGGGGCCCCCTTATTAAAGGGGGCTCCCGGATTCCGATAAGCCCCCCGCCCGCAGACCCCGACAACCAACGGCCAGGGTTGTCGGGAAGAGGCCCTTGTCCTCATCAACATGGGGACAAGGTGCTTTGGGGTGGGGGGCCGCGCGGCCTGGTACGGCTCAGGAGGGGGGGCGCTCGCTCGCCCCCCTTTCCTGGCCGGCCGGGTAGCGTGCTCGGACAAGGGTCTGTTGTGGACTTGGGGGGGACCCCCACGCCAATTTTTTTCGGCGTTGGGGTTCCCCTTTAAGTCTATACCAGGCGGCGGGGCCAGCGACGTCTCCTTCGCGGGCCCCGCCTACCTGGAGATGCGCTCGAAATGAGCGGACTTTCCTCCGCGTGTGTGGGCGAGTCCGTTCATTTCAAAAGTAGGGCGGATAGTACGGCGGACTTAGTACGCCGTATTAGTCCGCTCAAAAAGTGCCGTGTGTGGGCAAGTAGCCCGTTCGGAAAGTCCGACGGACAGTCTGGCGGGAAGTCCGCCAGACTAAGTACGTCGGACAGACGGCTACGTGTGTACGCGGCTTTAGTAGACGTTTGGTAAGTGTTGATTCGCACTTTTCATTTCACGCTTTTCAGTTAGTTTTTGAACTGCCGTTTATCAACCAGCCATGTTGTGGAATCGGAGGAGATAACATGTTATTTATTATTGGCCTAGGAGTTATTGCTCTGACCCAAGTCCACTCCAGGAACCAGAGGAGGAGGATTTCTTGGACCAAAAATTGGTTGCTTTATTAACCTCCCTGGCGGTGCGATTATTTCGGATTTTAGGTGCTAAAAGCGGTACCATTATTTTGCATGAAAATTTGGCGTTTTATATTGTAGTCCTGTAATTCTTAGGAATAACTCTCTTAAAACTTTCCAAACCAGAGTCTAGCAGACATCCCGGGTATGATAAAGTTTGAAAAATGAAATCATAAATTATAATATAATAAATGACTATAAATAATTGTACCAAATAATAATATAACAATAATAAAAATTATTCAATAATGTAATCAAATCAAAAACACTGAAATTTGCTCAGTTGCAGAATTGTCACTGTCATTACTTTTCAGTATTTGATGACAGATCTCCCCACAAATCGCTATCGCTCAATTCTGCGAGTGATTACAATTTATTATCACTGTTTTCTAGCTGGTCTAAAACCATTTTTGATGTAAAGTGACAGTTTGGTTGCTATGGACAATCTCCAGTTTCCAGGCATAAAGAAGTTTTTATTATATAAAACTGCATGCAGAGCACTGGACAGACCACTAGGGACAAAGGGAATGTGACATTTTTACATACAGCAATGTAATCTGTTAAATTAAATTATACTGTATGTATACTGTGTGTTTCACTTTTTGAATTTGGCGCCGGTCTCCGTCCCCGTGCGTCGCAACGCTCGCAGGGAACGGAGATCGGCTCCGTGATAGATCGAGCGAGACACGGCTCGCTCGTACAGCGGGGAGACAACGCTGGATCCGAGGGAGAAGGTAAGTAAACCTCCTCCTGGATCCAGCGATGCAGTCCCGAGTCTGGCTCGGGGTTACCGCTCTTGGTATAAAAATTCCACCCCGAGCCAGACTCAGGAATACCGTCAGGGGGGTTAATCGTGACCAATTTTGTCATATGCCTTTGCTGGGGGAGCTCCAGTAGAATAATCAAGATTATTTTTGGAATTATCTCCAGATGATGGACCCCTGCTTTCACCAACTCCTGGCATTGTTGACCCCCTATATTAAGAAGAAGGACACATGCATGAGGCTTTTATTTTATTTTTTAGTTGAATAATGATTTGATTTGGTATATTTTCTATATTTTTGGATGCATAGAATGCACTTTTTGGTTAAGTTCTAGTGGGAGATAGCATTACTAATTTTATTTGTTTTCTTTTTTAATGCACAATAAAAAAATTGTGGAGAATAATACTTGACCATGTGTTTTACTTCAAATGACAGTTTGGGAGTACAACATAGTTGTATGTTTGATCTTAAAAACTACGGGATAATGGTGTTGTGGTAACATGCACCAAAAAAATTAAAATAAAATAATAAGCATAATAATATTATTCTTGAAAATTTGTTTGCAATAACTCCATCAGTATCACCAGCAAAGCAGCTTCATTATTATCCCATTAAAGAAGAAGAGAATGTGCGCTGCATTTCGAGGTTTCATAATTTACCGCATCACGAATGTTAATTCTCTATTACAAATGCTAGTTTACAAGGCTGACTGCTTCTGGCTCCTCCTTGCTTCCGAGCATGCGTGTTTGTACTTTGGACTTTTGTCCGACGGACTCGTGTACACACGCTCGGAAAATCTGACAACAGACATTTGTCCGCGGAAAATTTTAAAGCCTGCCATCCAACATTTGTCTGCGGAAAATCCGACAAGAATTGTCCGATGGAGCATACAAACGGTCAGATTTTCCGCCAACAGCCTGTCATCACACAATTCCCGTCTGAAAATCTGATCGTGTGTACGAGGCTTAAGTGTCTCCTGTGAGAAGAGGAGTAAAGAGCAGTACTGCTACAGATGGGACAGCTCTGGATCATTAGAGGCAGGTACAGTAATGCTGCGTACACACGATCGGATTTTCTGACGGGAAATGTTGGATGTGAGCTTATTGGCAGAAAGTCCAAACGTGTGCATGCTCCATCAGACAATTGTTGTCTAACTTTCCACCAACAAATGTTGGCTAGCAGGTTCTCAAATTTTCCACCAACAAATATTTTTTTTCGGATTGTCAGATCGTGTGTACACAAGTCCGTCAGACAAAAGTCCAAAGTACAAACACGCATGCTCAGAAGAAGAAGCGGTCGGTCTTGTAAACTCTTGTAAACTAGCATTTGTAATGGAGAATTAACATTCGTGACGTGGCCAATTATGAAATCTCCAAATGCGGCGCACAATTTTCTTCTTCTTTAATGGGATAATAATGAAGCTGCTTTGCTGGTGATACTGATGGAGATACATTGAAACACATTTTCAAGGGCTTTTTTTTTCTAGTGATATCAAGAATAACATTATTATGTTTTTTTTTTACCACAACACCATTATCCTAGTTTATAAGATCAAAGATACAACTATGTTGGTGTCCCTTGTCAATTTTACATTGTATTTTTTTTTAAATGTAACTGCCTACTCCCAAACTATCATTTTAAGAAAAACACATAGCCAAGTATTATTCTCTACAATTTTTTTATTGTGCAGTAAAGAAAAAAAATTTGACATGCCATCCGCCAATAGAACTTAAAGTGCGGTGCCCCCTAAAAAAAAAATTAAAAGTCAGCAGCTACAAATACTGCAGCTGCTGACTTTTAATAATTGGACACTTACCTGTCCCAGGGTCCAGCGATGCGAGGGAACGACCCCCCTCATTCCCCATGGTGCCGTCATTCGTACTGTGGGCCCCCCGTACAATGCGCGAGTGGTGCAGGGCGCCATAATACGCCACACAGTCACCTGGGACACATGACAGGTCCCAAGTGACTGTGCAGTGTGAGGGGAAGTGATGTCACCAGGCAAGGAAGAAGGCAGACTATGAGGGACCCCCTAGCAACAGGCATTTAGAGGTGAGTAAAAAAAAAAAAATTCCCAATTATTTTATTTTTTATTTTTTGGTGGCAATACCACTTTAACCAAAAAGTGCATTTTATGCATCCAAAAATATAGCAAATCAAATCATTATTCAACCAAAAAAAATTTCAAAGTAATAACTCCAATGCCAATAATAAATAACACGTTATCTCCTCCGATCCTGCAACATGTCTGAAAAGCTGAAAAGCACTAAATGAAAAACGCAAAAAGAAAAGGGTGAATCAATACTCACCATACTTCTTCTAACACAAAATTAGCAGAAGGAGCCCAAAGGGTGGCGCTAAAGAGCTGAAAAACCACGTAGTACGTCTAGTACGGCACTATGTTCGTAATTGTTGGCCAACATTTGTGTGACCGTATGTATGCTTGTTTGAGCCAAAACCCTTCGGACAAAAGTCCACAGTTTTGTTGTCAGAAAGTCCGATCGCGTGTACGGGGCATAAGTGTTTAGGAAGGGAGGGCAGCCTGAACAAATAGTGGGACTTTTTTCTCCAATACAGGGAATGCATTCATTCCAAAATGAAGTGTTGGGACTTAAAAATAGAGAAATTAGTTACCTATAAAGCTGGTGATAAAAGAGTCGTTTTTTTGTTTTGTTTTTTCAGCCAGTGAGCTGAATGAAAAAGAATATTAACAGATTTCTGCATCTGCACAAATTAGGTGGATGGAGAAATCCCCCTCGTTGGGACTAAGGCTGATGTCAAGATATATATGTACTTACTCTAGTCTAATTTTAAAAACTGGTATTTTGATGAATATATATGCATATTCATTGGCAAGGTAAGCTGGCGTGCCATTCAGAATAAATGTCAGCACACTGCACCGACCCATGTATTTGTGTTGCACATTCTTTTTCAAGTTACCATAACACATTATTGTAAATAGGCCCTAAATGTTCAGTTCTTAAAATACCACCCCAAAGTATTTGCTAAATCTAAGGTTCCTATAGATTTTGTGTAACTCACTGACTTTATATAAGTTTAATTTTCAAGTGTCCCCACTGTGGATCTGTCCCTTAGGTATTGAGAAGTCTTTTTAATTTGTTTGGACGGTTGATGCTAAATAACATCGATTTCCAATGTGTAAGTCTAAATGACATTTAACAAGCTGGTGATGGTTCAATAATGCCATATGCGGTAACTTGTGTTCACGTGCCTCTGATGTATAAGAAATACTATGAATTCTGCCTACTTGGCAGCTGGTGCCAAAGAGTAAGGTCATTTTCATATTGTGTTTGCTTTATAGAAGCATTGGCCTGAGTCCATAATGGCAGTATGAAATGATCCTGACCAGGTACCAAATAAGCCAGCTAGTCATCTTCCTAGAGCAGCCTTTCTCAACCTTTTCAATACAGAGGAACCCTTGAAATAGTTCTCCGGGCTCAGGGAACCCCTGCTAAAAATTAGAAATCTGCAACTCATGATACATTAGTGTGATGGTCAGTGGGAAGAATGGTCCTTACACTGGTGGTCATTGGGAAGAATTACCTCCTTACAGATAGCTAAAAAGATCAATGGTGTCAGTGGGAACTTATCTGAGAGGCAGAGATTGCCCAATGCTGAAGGAACTCCTAGCAACCTCTGTCCTAGAGCATGTAAAGAAAGTCTATAAAATTGCAGGGAAATTAAAGGATTTCTATGGTCACAGCATACACTTTCACTTTAAAACATCATCATCAACAATACAAACAATAATTATTTCTGACAATTCGTGAAAAAAAAAAAAAACTTACCTGAAAAATCTCCTTTCATGTTGTGATTGCTGTCGGTCTGCTGGCCATCTCTTTCTACAACTTCATTGATTCCATGCATGATTTGCAGCTTCTGCTCTACTGTTTACTTTTAATCTCCAAGGACTATGTATCCCATGGTACCTTGCTGCCTGCAAACAGTGATTCCTGTACTGACTCTTCTTCCTGCAGCTCCTCCTTCTGATACCTCTAAAGTTCAGAAGCCAGGCTCTGTGAAATGTGTGACACATAGTTAGGGTTGCCAACTGACAGTAAATTTATGGACAGTTTGTAAAAATCTTAGATTTTTCACAACTGTATGTACATATCAGGGGCTTATAATTTGTCATGCTATGTTGACTTTTTAGGTGTAAACCCAGCAAATTACTTGTTATGGGTATTGTCAGTGTTTCCATGTTATATTTACTGTATATTAAATATTGGTTGTCTTAGTATTTAATAGGAGTTCTGGTATTTGTCAGTAAACAATGTGTTCCGTCAGTAAGTTTTTCCATGTTTTGTCAGTAAAAAATGCTGCAGTAGGTTGACAACACTGCACACAGGACATAGTGAGTACGTGTCATAAAATTCAAGAAAGTAAATGTGTGGGGGTGTTCACAAAGTAAGTTTACAAATTTAAAGATTATTCAGATTAAGAGGAGTTGGCTAGAAATAATTTAAATAAAAGGTAGAATATATGATTTTACATTTTACTTTTGACCACACATACCGTATAAGTGTACGTCCAAGCAAAGCTTATTTTCTTAGCTTTGCACAGAGTGGAGAAGAGTTCAGACCTTTGTCAGGTTTTAATGCTAACCAGGGCACAATTAGGGAGAGTCCTCTCACTTCCTGTTCTTCTTACAACCTTTTACCAGACAGGAAGTGAGGGGAACTATTCAACAATAATCAAAATGAATGAAAAGGATTTTCATCAGTAGGCTAAACGCTCAGCTAGAATTCAAGCATCATTAAAGCGGACGTAAACCGTTTGATTTTTTTTTTTTAAAACAGCAAGGCAAAATTATTATGTGCTAATATGCATCGCATTACTGTGAAACTTACCCTAAAACTAAGCCCTCCAGTGGCGCGCTATCACCGCTGACAGGGCTTCCATCTTCACTCTGCCTTCCTTCCAGGTTGGAGGGCTGCGGTCCTTCTGACGTCACTCCTGAGCAAACGCATGGGAGCCACTGTTAACGGCACAGGGCTCTCAAGGAACAGGACAGCTTAACTGAACATGCTTAAACCAACTAAATAGTAAAATCGATCTGTATATGCAGTAAATCATGCTTGTTATACTCACTGTGAAACCTAAGGGGTTAATCCACCGCATTGTGTAAAAAGGCTGTTTAATCCTAGCATCTCTGATCTTCCCCTCCTTCCACTGTCCCCTAATAATTTTCTGATAATACAGAGTTAGGGATGAGCTCGGTGTTCGACTCGAACATCGGCCGTTTGTCTGTTCGGCGAATTCAGAACTTTGTAGACGGTTCGCACCAAATTCGTGTGGCACGAACGGCCACATGAATTTGGTGTGAATGGCCCACAATTCACTACGCTATCGCAGTGCATTGCTGGCTCATGATTGGCCAAGCATGCACTGCTTGGCCAATCACAGCGTTGGCAGTGAGGAGAGCCATAATTGGCCACAGGCAGGAGTCCTGTGGCCAATTATAGCTCAGGGGGTCTAGTACACGCCCCACACTATATAAGGCCGCCAGCGCAGCAGCCTTGTGTAGTGTGTTCCGGCGTGCAGGGAAAGAGCAAGATAGGCAGGGACAGTGTTCTTTTCTCAGGCATCTGCAGGAGTTAAAGTGGGTGTTGTGTGCCTCAAGCACAGTATACACCTGTATCTACCCTTTTTTGCTGGTGTTCTCTAATACAGGCATCTGCAGGAGTTAGTGGGTTTTTTTTTTAATTCTTTTATTTATATGTTCAAGGCAGTTAGCTGTACAAAATAACCAAATGTTACATTTTATCGGTACAAACATAGCATCTCTACATCAGCAATGATGAGCCGTGCATTTCTAGACACAATCAACTCTGCCAAATAACTTCGAAGAAAATAGTTTTACAGCTATAATAACCATGGTTAAAGCAAATGTTAAACAGGGGGATCTACAGGGTCAGTGAGAACCCAGCCCGTAATGACCCATTTTTACATGTGCCGCAGGCTCTCTGGCATGAAGGAGTTAGTGGGTGTTGTGTTCCTCCAGCACAGTATACACCTGTATCTACCCTTTTATGCTGGTGTTCTCTAATACAGGCATCTGCTGGAGTTAGTGGGTGTTGTGTGCCTCCAGCCCAGCACAGTATACACCTGTATCTACCCTTTATTGCTAGTGTTCTCTAATACAGGCATCTGCAGGAGTTAAAGTGGGTGTTGTGTGCCTCCAGCACAGTATACACCTGAAGATACCCCTTATTGCTGGTGTTGTCTGTTGCATATCTTGCATATTAGCCTTTAAAATTAGCCCTTTTGATTTCAAATGTTCGAGTCCCATGAACTTTAATAGAGTTCTAAAGTTCGTACAAATTTTTGGTCCGTTCAAAGGTTCTGGTGTGAACCGAACCGGGGGGGGGTGTTCGGCTCATCCCTACACAGAGTCTATGGATATATAGAAAAGGGGCTTAGTCCCCAACTAAGCTACCTTAGAGAACAGGGGCAATTGGACCATTGCGGTTACAGGTGAAACCATCAGGGTTTACTTCCTCTTTAAGGTGACAGCAGTGAGGTCATTATACACATACATGCACATTTATTGTTGATAAGCACAGGGTTTATTTACACAGTTGTTGTGTTTTAGATCCTCCATAGAATGGAGATTTTTTTGCACTACAGTTTGCATACAGTTAAAAATAAAATGTAGGTGTATAAATTAATGCTTTGCTTTATTCACTTGTTATATGTATGTACAAAGATCTTATTGTATGCATCAAATGACTTATGCCTGCTACAACCATCATCTTGGACACTTGTGTGGAATACAAATGGTTATGTTGCCCCCCCGCTCCCCCCTTCCTTACTTACTCTGCAATCTCAAGCTTGCTGAACGCTCCCTGGAGACTGTGGAAGGAGGTGTTGAAGTTACCTGCATTCTCGCTTTCCTCTGTCTTGCAGGCGACAAAGCTGGAAATAGCACACTCTTTAAGCTGGAGGCAGATACTGTCTAGAGGAATTATAGATACTGTACACATACAATACTGACAACTAATGAAGCAGGACAGAGCATCGCCATCTGTAAACACCCCAGTGCTTTACGCGATTTTGACATGTACATATCAAACAAATTGTAACAACATTTTTTTACAGTTGTGCTGTTGTTCATATACACAAGGTAGAACAGATCTAGTCATTTGATGGAGGTTTTTTTTTTTTTTTTTAAACAATATAGACTATAGAGCATGTTACAAGCATGTTTTTACATAGCATAATCACACTGGGCAAAACTAGAGCAGACAAAATCTGGAGCAGCTGATGTAACCAATCAGCTTCTATCTTAAATTGGTAATGAACCATGGACCCTGCATTCACTATATCAGGTCTCCCATGGTACACAAAACATGGAAATGGAATTATTTTAGTAAATATATACTGCTAAATACCCTTTCTCATCAGCAGTTAGTGTGACTTCTATCATTGTCCAGCCAAGCACTGGTTAAAGACTGCAAAACCCCTGACTCTCTGTCTGAACAGTGTTGATTGGCCCTGTGCTGATCACATGCTCTGTCCCAAGAAAAAAAATACACACCAAACTGAGCATGTGCAGTCTGACTCCATAGACTCAGTGGAAAGATAAATATAGCCTCTAAAACAATAATAATAATGAAAAATATGTAAGATTTGTACCATAATCCAGAAATTTAGAGATACATGGTAATGTCCTATGAGACGGCAAGACCCCTGACTCTCTGTCTAGACAGCGCTGCTTGGCCCTGAGCTAATCACATGCTCTGTCCCAAGAAAAAAAAAACACACCAAACCGAACATGTGCAGCCTGACTCCATAGACTCTGTGGAAAGATAGATATAGCTTTCAAAATAATAATAATAATGAAAAATATTTAAGATTTGTACCATAATCCAGAAATTTTGAAATATATATAAAATAGGGGCTTAGTCCAAAACAATCTTTTCTTCTTTTTTTTTCTCCCGACCTTCTTTTCCCTTAATTTTAACACTTGTTTCTCTTCACTTATTTTATACCCTCACACTTTCTCTCCTTTTTTCTCTCCTTCCCCTTTTTCCCCTCACATTTTCACCATGGTCAAATCTTCCCTTGCACATTTGTTTTTGGTTATTTGCCATGTATTATTAAATATGTTTTAATAAAATGTTATATCATTTTCAATACAATTGTTTATATCCATAATGGGTTTACTTCCTCTTTGATTCCCTGCAAAGATAAAGCATAATGGACTACTATGCATCGCATAGGAAGCAAAGTCACCGCTGTCCCCTTGTGTATGGAGCCTCCATCTTCTCGGTGGGTCTCGCTGCTCCGGCGCTGTCATTCGATGAAGCCGCGATGACGTCACCACCACGCATGCGCACGGGAGACAGCACTCGCAGCATATCGCCGTTGACAGCGGCGCGCTCAGTGCGTAGACAGCGGTGCCTGGGTTTTGGAAAATATCTCCTAAACCATGTAGGTTTAGGAGATATTTCTTGGACCTACAGGTAAGCCTTAATCTAGGCCTACCTGTAGGTCAAAGTGGTTTGTAAGGGTTTACAACCATTTTAAGGCTTTCAAATTATACAAGTGGTTTAAAGTGTAAAAAAAACAGTTATCACTCTAAAGGATAGCGCTGGGATTAGAACTCCATTATCGGGTTTCACCTATAACACTCAAGGTTATCGAAATAAAATGTCCTTAACCACTTGCCGACTGCCGCACAACGATGTACGTCGACAGAATGGCACGGGCAGGCATATGGGCGTACATGTACGTCCCTGCCTTCCCACGGGTGGGGGGCCCGATCGGTGCCAGCGGCGGTCGGTATCCGTGCAGGAGCGATCCGGGATGAGGGGGCGGCCATTCATTCATGGCCACCCCCTCGCGATCGCTCCTGACGAATGGGAGTGAAGCATTGCATCACTTCCTCTCCTGTAATGTAAACACAGGAGAGGAAGTGATGTAATCCGTGTCGGTATTTTTCGTTCCGGCACAGAGGAGAGAGGATCGGTGAGTTGTACCAACACGACACTTCACAGTAGAACATGCCAGGCACACTCACACCCCCCCCTTTACCCCCCAATCACCCCCCAATTACCCCTGCCCCCCCAGTCACAGTGACACCAATAGCATTTTTTTTTTTTTGCATTGGTGTCATTTGTGACTGTAATAACTGTTAGGGCAGTTAGGGTTAGCCCCCTTTAGTTCTAATGTACCCCCCTAACCCCCCCAATAAAGGTTTAACCCCGTGATCACCCCCCGTCGCCAGTGTCACTAAGGCTGGGTTCACATTGCAGCGGTTTATGAGAACGGATGTGATTCGCACCGCACTGCAGTGCAAATCACATCCGATCTCTGTGCGATTCGAGTTCAGCCATTCGCCGCACTCGCCACACCCGCCGCAAATTCGCACGGGAACCTTTTTTTGGTCCGCAGCAGAATCGGATCGCATGGGTGTTCACACCATGCGATCCGAGTTTGCAGATCGCACTGCGATATGTGAACTGATCTGGGGGTGTCATTAACATTTCACTGACACTCCCAGCAGTTCGCATAGGGCAGTGTGAACTGCCGCCGGGAGGCATGCGATGCGGGAACCCGCCGCGGATTCGTGGCGTTCCCGCATCACTCCAGTGTGAACCCAGCCTAATAAGCGATCGTTTTTCTGATCGCTGTATTAGTGTCACAGGTGACGCTAGTTAGGCAGGTAGGTATTTAGGTTCGCTGCAGCTTTTTATAGCGCCAGGGACCACCATATACTACCGCATAAAGCCCCCTGATTGCCCCCTAGTTAACCCTTTCACCAGTGATCACCATTTAACTGTTACAGGTGACGCTGGTTGGTTAGTTATTTTTTTATAGTTTCAGGGCACCCGCCATTTATTACCTAATAAAGGTTTAACCCCCTGATCACCCGGCGGGTGTCATTTGTAGCTGTAATAACTGTTAGGGCAGTTAGGGTTAGCCCCCTTTAGTTCTAAGGTACCCCCCTAACCCCCCCAATAAAGGTTTAACCCCGTGATCACCCCCCGTCGCCAGTCTCACTAAGGCTGGGTTCACATTGCAGCGGTTTATGAGAACGGATGTGATTCGCACCGCACTGCAGTGCAAATCACATCCGATCTCTGTGCGATTCGAGTTCAGCCATACAGATAGTATGGCTGAATTCGCGCCGCACCCGCCGCAAACTCGCACGGGACCCTTTTTTTGGTCCGCAGCAGAATCGGATCGCATGGGTGTTCACACCATGCGATCCGAGTTTGCAGATCGCACTGCGATATGCGAACTGATCTGGGGGTGTCATTAACATTTCACTGACACTCCCAGCAGTTCGCATAGGGCACAGGTGACGTTAGTTAGGCAGGCGCTAGTTAGGCAGGTAGGTATTTAGGTTCGCCGCAGCTTTTTATAGCGCCAGGGACCCCCATATACTACCGCATAAAGCCCCCTGATTGCCCCCTAGTTAACCCTTTCACCAGTGATCACCATATAACTGTTACAGGTGACGCTGGTTGGTTAGTTATTTTTTTATAGTTTCAGGGCACCTGCCATTTTTTACCTAGTCTCACTAGTGTACCCCTAAATTTAGGGGTGTCTACTTTCCAAAATGGGGTCATTTGGGGGGGTTTGTGCCATCTTGGCATTTTATGGCCTTCAAAACTGTAACGCCCTTAGAAAGCCTGAAGGCGGTTCTTGGTTTTCAGGGCCCCGTACGTGGCTAGGCTCCCAAAAAGTCCCACATATGTGGTATCCCCGTACTCAGGAGAAGCAGCAGAATTTATTTTGGGGTGTCATTTCACATATGCCCATGGCATGCGTGAGCAATATATCATTTAGTGACAACTTTGTGAAAAAATAAAATAAAATAAAAAAGTTTGTAATTTTCCCGCAACTTGTGGCAAAATATAAAATATTCCATGGACTCAACATGCCTCTCAGCAAATAGCTTGGGGTGTCTACTTTCTAAAATGGGGTCATTTGTGGGGGTTTTGTGCCATCTTGGCATTTTATGGCCTTCAAAACTGTAATAGGTAGTGAGAAGTGAAATCAAAAATGTACGCCCTTAGAAAGCCTGATGGCGGTGCTTGGTTTTCGGGGCCCCGTACGCGGCTAGGCTCCCAAAAAGTCCCACATATGTGGTATCCCCGTGTTAAGGAGAAGCAGCAGAATTTATTTTGGGGTGTCATTTCACATATGCCCATAGCATGTGTGAGCAATATATAATTTAGTGACAACTTTGTGTAAAAAAAAAAAAAAAAAAGTTTGTAATTTTCCCGCAACTTGTGGCAAAATATAAAATATTCCATGGACTCAACATGCCTCTCAGCAAATAGCTTGGGGTGTCTACTTTCTAAAATGGGGTCATTTGTGGGGGTTTTGTGCCATCTTGGCATTTTATGGCCTTCAAAACTGTAATAGGTAGTGAGAAGTGAAATCAAAAATTTACGCCCTTAGAAAGCCTGAAGGCAGTGCTTGGTTTTCGTGGCCCCGTACGCGGCTAGGCTCCCAAAAAGTACCACATATGTGGTATCCCCATACTCAGGAGAAGCAGCAGAATTTATTTTGGGGTGTCATTTCACATATGCCCATAGCATGTGTGAGCAATATATCATTTAGTGACAACTTTGTGTAAAAAAAAAAAAAACATTTTTTTTTGTCATTATTCAATCGCTTGAGGCAAAAAAATAAAATATTCAATGGGCTCAACATGCCACTTATCAATTTCCTTAGGGGGTCTACTTTCCAAAATGGGGTCATTTGGGGGGGTTTTGTACTGCCCTGCCATTTTAGCACCTCAAGAAATGAGATAGGCAGTCGTAAACTAAAAGCTGCGTAAATTCCAGAAAACGTACCTTAGTTTGTAGATGTGACAACTTTTGCGCAAACCAATAAATATACAGTTATTGACTTTTTTTTTACCAAAGACATGTGGCTGAATACATTTTGGCCTAAATGTATGACTAAAATTGAGTTTATTGGATTTTTCTAATAACAAAAATTAGAAAATATCATTTTTTTTCAAAATTTGCGGTCTTTTTACGTTTATATCGCAAAAAATAAAAATCGCAGAGGCAATCAAATACCATCACAAGAAAGCTCTATTTGTGGGAAGAAAAGGACGCAAATTTTGTTTGGGTACAACATTGCATGACCGCGCAATTACCAGTTAAAGCAGCGCAGTGCCAAATTGTAAAAAGACCTCTGGTCATTGACCAGCAAAATGGTCCGGTCTGAAAGTGGTTAATAAAGTAAAATACAAATCAAAGTGTAAAAAGTCCACCAATGGTGCAAAATAGTATTCAAATCTTCTACCGTTGGAAATAATAATATCAGCCACACACCACTTCACATACACTGGTGATCCCTCTCCCCCAAAGATAATGCACTACAGGCATACCCCACTTTTAAGTACACAATGGGGTTTATTTACTAAAGCTGGGAAGTGCAAAATCAGGCTCACTTCTGCATAGAAACCAATGAGCTTCCAGGTTTTATTACCAAAGCTTAATTGAACAAGCTGGGGTTAGAAGCGCACTGGTTTCTATGCAGAAGTGAGCCTGATTTTGAACTTTCTAGCTTTAGTAAATAAACCCGATTGTGTACTTAAAAGTGGGGTGTGCCTGTACAATGCAATGCCTCCCACTTTCATAGTTGGCACAAAACACTTTTGTGAAATATCCCACTGTCTAGATAAAAGTTGTCATTCCATAGTAATCAATGATGGCCATTAACATGTGAAAGGAAACACAGATATCCTCCAATGGTACAGTAACCCAATATATTCAACATTTATTTGATATTCTCTCTTTAGTGATAGACTATGAAGGTCTAACCAACTCTGAATACTACGGATACCATCTACAAGCATCCGTGTTTCCTTCTCCTTCCATCCTGACGTCACCAGCAGTCGCCACATAACCATGTCTGACGCGTTGCATCACTTCTGAATTTGTCACACACCCTGTGTGAACCCCTTTAAACCACTTGTATGTATGCAAAAATGGTTTATTTTTTACTAGTAAAAATATTCAGTAAACAGTGTATTCAATAAATGAATGAATGAATTAATGATTTGTGTAGCGCTGCAATTGCAAACTGAATCGCCTCAAGGCGCTTGATCAGCCTAGTTGTCTAGCTTCTAATGCCGCGTACACACGAGCGGACTGTATGGCATACTTAGTTCGTCATACAATCCGACGGACAGTCCATCGTACTTTCCACTGAACGGACTTGACCACACACGGATGCACAAACAGTCCGTCGAAAGCTTGCGCGATGACGTGTACAGCACGTACGACGGGACTAGAAATAGGAAGTCCAAGACACAGCAAAGCACCCTTCCGCCGTGTAAATCCTTTCTGGGCATGCGCCATTCTTAGTCCATCGAACTAGCATACTGACGACCGTACTGTCCGCTGAAACCAAAGTATGACGGACAGAATTTTGAAAAAACCGAAATACTTAGTACGCCAGACTGCACGCTGAAAAAGTCCGCTGAAGCCCACACACGAGCGGATTGTCCGCTGAAATGTGTTTCGACGGACTAAGTACGCCATACAGTCCGCTCGTGTGTACGCGGCATTAGAAGAGGTAGGTCTTGAGTTTTTTCCTGAAGGCCTGATGGTTTTCTTCCATATGGATGTTAGTCGGTAGAGCGTTCCATGTCAGGTTATATGCCTTCCTGAAATCAGTCCGATTGAAGACTAATCCTTGCCCTAACCACTGCAATAATAGCATGACTACATTATATGTGCGTGGCAGATCAGATATGAAATACTGGACAATTTAACCCCTTTAAGCTTTACACAGATATGTGACAGCATGGCGGTTGGGCCTTAATGCCCGGCCACCGCACATTTGCATTGTTGTTTTGTTCTGGGGTGTGCTACACCTGCACCCCCAGAACTGTGACCAAGCTGTTACTGAAAACTCACGGTCAATTACAGGCAATTGTAATCTGGTAGGCTGTGCGCCCAATAACATCATTACTGTTTGGTCAATCACAGCGCCCCATGATTGGGAGACCCTCATATCAGCCTTGGGTGTCATGGCCCACATAAAGGGCTGGTTATTAGTGGAAGGAAGGGGTTATATTTCTGGGACCACTGTAATGCAGGCCATACATGGTCGAATTTTGAACTAATTTGATTTTCAAAATCAGAAAATTCATTTTTTTTTGTGATCTGTTGATGCCACCATTGATTTTCAAAATACGGCTGACCAAGCCTTCAATTTCACCTCATGCTGCTACAGAAAAGAATTTTCTTGGCCAGGAATCTTCTTTTCTCTCCGTAAATTTTCTTTTCTTAATACATTTCTCGCACAATTCTCCCATCATTGATTACAATATCGTTCATTTTTCAAAAAATTTCCAACATGTCCGATTCCTCAAATTTCAATTCTGCATGAAAATCAGAACGGAATGATTTGTGTTTTTTGTGAGTGTGGCTAGATTTTATTTATTTAACCTGAATTCGTCTACCTTTTTAAAATATTTTTGAAAGAATTGGGATTAATAATTCCAATTAATTTACTAAGACAGCAAATTTTTGTTACCGTATTTTCCGGCGTATAAGACGACCTTTTGCATGTAAAAAAATTGGCCAAAAAGCAGGGGTCGTCTTATACGCCGGGTCAGCCCCTCGGATGCCGGCTGGGTGTTCGGTAATACTGTATGTAGCTTCGGCTACATACAGTATATACCGCTGAGCCAATCCTGGTGAGCGATGTATTCAAATGAATACAAAACCTGCTCGGATTGGAGTAACGACCTCTGCCAATCCGAGCAGGCTACTCTGTAGCCTGCTCTGATTGGCTTGGAGAGTCAGAGCAGCGCGGGCTGATGATGTTACAGCCTCTGCCAATCCAAGCAGGCTTTGTATTCATTAATAGAATACATCGCTCGCCGTGATTGGCTCCAGCAAATGCAGGAAGAAGGAAGAAATATGAAGCCTCGGAAGCCTCGAAAGCCGGGTCGTCTTATATGGTAAGTACAGTTTTAAAAGCGTTTTTGTCCTGTAGGTTTAGGGGGTCGTCTTATATGCCGGGCGCCTTATACACCGGCAAATACGGTACATTTAATTTTTTTGTACATAACCAATATACCATATACATATTACGCATCACTTAAAACAGAAAGCTGGCCATAGATGTTTTTTTTTTTTATCAGCCAGTGGGGTGATAAAAAAAAAAAATGAAGAAAAGAAGAACAGATTCCCTCATCCAAACATTTGAGGTGGATAGAGGAATCCTTCCTGCTTTGTTATTGAATTCTGACGATAGGCTGCAGTGCCGATCGAAGGAAAATTTTCAACATTCTCGTCTGAAAGAATCTGATCATTTGATCAACTTCTCTCAAGCAGTAATTGTCATAGACAGATCAAAACTTGGCTGGCCCTTGCTGAATTTTCCATCTATCCTTCAGCAGCTTAGCTTAACTTACTATGCGAACGTGGCTTGGCAAAACTCAGTATTATATTTACAATTCATTAACTCCCATATATTTTAGGTCTACAAAAACAGCCTGGCGTTATAGGGAGGGAAATTGCACTCAGAAGGTAAAAAACCTTCAGCCTTTAGAACCACTTTAAGCCACTCTCTGTTACTGAAGGCATTGGGAGTTATTTGCGAAAGGCAAATCCACTTTGCACTGAAAGTGCACTTGGAAGTGCAGTCACTCTAAATCTAAGGGGTAGATCTGAAATGAGGGGAAGCGCTGCTGATTTTATCATCCAATCATGTGCAAACTAAAATGCTGTTTTTAACCTCCCTGGCGGTAATCCCGAGTCTGGCTCGGGTTAGGAATTTACTGATAGGAGCAGTAACCCCGAGCCAGACTCGGGATCGATTCGCTCGATGCAGGGGAGGACGCAGGGAGACTTACTTACCTGGTCCCCTGGATCCAGCGATGTCCTCCGCTCTGTGTGATCGAGCTGTCCTCCGCTCGATTCACAGTGCCGAATGCCGCCGAGCTCTGTTCCCTGTGGCGTTACGGTGCACGGGAGTGGAGAACGGCACCAAATTCAAAAAAGTAAAAACACACAAAACACACACAGCACTGTAATCTTACAGATTACAGTGCTGTATTAAAAAATACACACCCCCTTTGTCCCTAGTGGTCTGTGCAATACCCTGCATGCACTTTTATATTATAAATACAGTTTTTTCTGCCTGGAATTTGGAGATTGTCCATAGCAACCAAAACGTGTCCCTTTTTCAATGTTTTAGGATTTGATTACATTATTGAATAATTTTTATTATTTTTTATTATATTATAAACTTTATCATACCCGGGATGTCTGCTAGACTCTGGTTTGAAGAGATATAAGAGTGTTATTCCTAAGAATTACAGGACTACAAAATAAAACTCCAAATTTCCATGCAAAATAATTGTACCACTTTCAGCACCTAATTCCAGACTGAATCATACCGCCAGGGAGGTTAATTTTCTTTGCATGTCCCCCTCGGATGTACAGAGACTTTACTTCCAAGTGCACTTGCAGGTCAAAGTGTATTTTCCTTTAGTAAATAACCCCCATTGCTTGTTTTTTACAAAAAACTATAAAAATAATTTCTGTTTGTTTAAATGTCTTATGCATGTGGTCCTAGAGCATTTACCATGGTTGCTAAAACCCCTGAACTTTGTGTCCATGCTCTTAGAAACCTGTGCAACTCCCAGCAAACAAACAATGAGCTGTGTATATGGAAACAACATATATATTCTTCATACAGTCAGATTCTTCTGAACTTCAAATAACTGCAAGCTTGTATTGATCAGCAAACGGAGCATCCACACATTTGTTATCCCAAAAGAATTGTAGATTGTTTTTGTATGGATGTGAATCCACAAGTGCCTATGCAGAATCTTTAAATTTAGCAATTTAATTACAGGAGCTTCAAAGTTCTCAGACAAAGTGCCTACTCCCATAAACTTTCAGCAATGCTGCATTCCCTGGAGTCTCCAAGTGTGGATATATAGATGGTAATGACTAAGCGCTAACATTTGCGTGAAACGCATCTACCTCTTAGTCCCCTGCTCCATCTGTCAACCACTGGTCATATGAAGCTTCAATAAAATGATTTTTGGAAGTGCAGCCATCCAGAATAATTTCCTTAGGTGGATATATGGATATATAGAGCTTGATTTACTAAAGGCAAAGAGACTTTGCATGTGCAGTTGCCCTCCTTTTCCCCAGAGCTCAATGAATGTGGCGAAGCTTCACTTTTTAAAGAATATCCAATCAGGTGCTAAGGGAAAAGCACATGATTAGATGACGGAAATCAGTAGAGCTTCACTATATTCACTAAGCTCGGGGAAAATGAGTGCATCTGCACTTGCAAAGTGCACAGTCTATTTGCCTTTAGTAAATCAACCCCAATGTGTACAAAACTGTAATCCTCCAAAGGAAATTTGGTAAGCAACAATTTGCAAATAAATTCAAACACAGGAACAATCCGCATATAGGTGAAGTGACACAGATTGTATCACAACGTGGTGTCTCCACATTTTAGAGACAGAGAGAATGCAAATATCTGATATATGTGCGAGTGTCACCCCAAGCTGACACCTAACAGGTCACAAACATCTGCAGTATAATAATGTCAAAAATGCTACAGGCATACCCAACTTTTAAGTGCACAATGAAGTTTATTTACTAAAGCTGTAAAATGCAAAATCAGGCTCACTTCTGCATAGAAACCAATGAGCTTCTGACCCCAGCTTCTTCAATTAAGCTTTGGTAATAAAACCTGGAAGCTCATTGATTTGAGCCAATGAGCCTGATTTTGCACTTTCCAGCTTTAGTAAATAAACCCCATTGTGTACTTAAAAGTGGGATATGTCTGTATTTATCTATATGCAATTATAAAAATGCATGCTTGAAATTCAGTCTGATCTCTTCCAGTACCTGGCTTTCATCTAAAATAGAATGCCCAAAACAAGAGAACTTGTGCCAAAGTGGGCCCTGCCCAGATAACGATGCCTGTCTATTGACATTTTTCATCCTTATAGACTTCCTCAGAGGGGCATGACATATTAATACAGCTGTGGAATTATCATATATAAAATCTCATATATAAAAAAACCTCAGTATAATGTAGTTGTTGTTTTTATACATGTATACAAATTCAATAAGTTATATACAGTAGTTTATTTAGTAATGACAGCTATCTATAGGCTATAAGTGCAAGTGTTCCATCACATTTCCATGTATCATATAATCAACATTTACACAAAGCAATTTAAAGAAAAAAAAAAATAATCAGGAGAAAAAAAATTAAGGAGTATATCAAACACCAAGATTTACCAATGCAAAAAAGTAAGTATACATATATATTTAAAAAAATAAACACCCAACATCAAAAGTAATGAAAAATCTGTATAACAAAAAAAAATGCAAATCCAGATCCTTCCAGATCCAGTGATATCAAATCCAAAAAATAAAAAACAAATAAAATTGATCAACCTTATTGATTCTCAAGTTTGGATGTACTAATTGGTGGATCCACATTCATTTGTTTTGTAATAACATTCTATTCCGATCCCCACCATCCACCTTATAATTAACTGTGGCTATTTTTCCTTTATTATTGTAATGCTGCTTTTTGAAGAATGTACACTGACTCAGGCTGCATTGCCTGTAAAAATATTTGACAGTTTTTTTGTTTATAAATATATTTTCAACTACTTATTGTATCTACAGCTCATAAGTTTACATACCCTGGCAAAATTTATGATTTCTTGGCCATTTTTCAGAAAATATGAACGATAACACAAAAACTTTTCTTTCACTCATGGTTAGTGTTTGGCTCTTTATCTTCTCAGATGGTAAAGCTGCTCATTCCTCTCAGCAAAAAGCCTTCAATTCCTGTAAATGTGTGGGCTGTCTTGCATGAACTGTATGTTTGAGATCTCTCCAGAGTGGCTCAATGATATCGCGGTCAGGAGACTGAGATGGCCACTCCAGAACCTTCACTTTATTCTGCTATAGCCAATGACAGGTCAACCTGGCATTGTGTTTTGGATCATTGTCATGTTGGAATGTCCAAGTATGTCCCATGTGCATCTTCCTGGCTGATGAATGCAAATGTTCCTCCATACTGCATTCATCTTGCCATCAGTTTTGACCTGTGCCTTTGTAGCTCACACATCCCCAAAACATCAGCGATCCACCTCCCTGTTTCAAGTAGGAATTGTGTACCGTTCCAAAAGTAGCGTTTATGGTTGTAGCCAAAAAGCTACATTTTGGTCTCATCACTCCAAATGACTTTGTGCCAGAAGGTTTTAGGCTTGTCTCTGTGCTGTTTGTGGGATACTTTGTGGCATTTGTGTAGTAATGGCTTTCTTCTGGTGACTCGACCATGCAGCCCATCTTTCTTCAAGTGCCTCTTTATTGTGCATCTTGAAACAGCCACACCACAAGTTTTCAGAGAAAGTTATTTGTTGGTTATTCTTTGCATCCCAAACTATTGTCCTGGCAGTTGTAGCTGAAATTTTAGTCGGTCTACCTGACCGTGGTTTGGTTTCGACAGAACTCTCCCATTTTCCACTTCTTGATTAGAGTTTGAACACTGCTAATTGGAATTCTCAATTCCTTGAATATCTTTTTTATATCCCTTTCCTGTTTTATACAGTTCAACTTCCTTTTCCCACAGATCCTTTGACAATTCTTTTGCTTTCCCCATGACTCAGAATCCAGAAACGTCAGTGCAGCACTGGATGAAAGATACAAGGGTCTGTCAGGTGTCCAGAAACGTATTGACCTTTTATACACACACACACACACACACACACACACACACACACACACACACACACACACACACACACACACACACACACACACACACACACACACACACACACTAACAGACACACACAGTAATTACAATCAAACAGATCACAGGTGAGGATGGTTATCTTTAATAGCCATTTAAATCCCTTTGAGTCAACTTGTGTGCATGTTATTAGGTCAAAATCACCAGGATATGTAAACTTTTGATCACGGTCATTTGGGTAGTTTCTGTTGCCATTATGATTTAAAAAGAGTAAACACAGTTGATTGATAATGAATGGCTTCAGCCAAACACTAACCATGAGTGAAAGAAAAGTTTTTGTGTTATCATGCATATTTTCTGAAAAATGGCCAAGAAATCATAAATTCTGCCAGGGTACGTTAACTTATGAGCACAACTGTATGTATTTTGGAGTTTATTTGGGCCAAGTTAGGTTTTGAATGGAAATTTTAAATGGAAATTCATTATAGGGACAGAAAGTATATAATATTTTTTTATTTTGCCACCTTTGCCAGTGAACCCCATAAACGATGTAATAGCGGCTGTGCGTATGCTATTGAGATGCAAATTTCAGGACTTAACCTATTATAAAAAGAGACTTAGGCTGGACATACACTGTTCAAATCTCAGCTGGTTCAGAGATTTGAAACATTAATGGGCAGGCTGAATGTACCAAGTTGATCAATCGATCAACTTGGGTACAACCAGCCTGCAGGATTCTCTTTAAATTATTGCTGCTATAGCGGCTTGCGATAATCACTGTCTTCTCCCAGTCGCCTCCGCCCCCCGCCTGGAGCAGACAATAGCCCGGCAGGAGGTATTCCCCTGTCAGCACTATCCATGTTGATGGAGCACCATCCATGTTGATGGGTGAATCGTGCGAATGTGCACAGTGTACGGCCAGCCATAATCTTCTGAAACCTTATGTATCTAAATGGCTTACTAGATTCTTGTTTTAAGAGAAGTATTGTACCTCAACTTTTCTCTGTTAAATCCATACCAGAATTCACAAGCCCCAATGATAGTTATATTTATCTAAAACCAAAAAAAGTTTTTTGCTTTTATATAATTATTAAGAACCTATTCACACCTGTGCATTTTATGTGCTCTTTTGGTGCAAGGCATTAAAAAAATCCTTCTTGCTGCATCTTTGACGCACTTTAATCAAAATGTACGTTATATTATGCTCCTAATACATATGTAAAATGCTGCTAAAGCACACTGCACAGATGTGAACCCAACCTGTTTTTCAGGCTTGTGAATACTGGTGTGGAGTGAAGAGGAAACCACTGTTACTTTTTATGTAGATAAAACAAGAAGTGAGAGAAGTTCCCTTATGCTGCATACACACGACCGGACTTTCCGGCAGACTAGGTCCGAAGGGATTAGTCCGTCAGACAATCTGATCGTGTGTGTGCTAGTCCGATTGTTTTTCGAAATATAAATCCGACGGACCTAGAAATAGAACATGTTTCAAATCTATCCAAAATTGGTAAAACCATTTGTCTGTGTGCTGGTCCGGCGGACCAAATACGATGCAAGGGAAGCTATTGGCTATTTAGTCCCTTTTACCCCATCACCTTCAAAACAAACGGACTTAGTCTGTTCGTGTGTGGCCAAGTCCGTTTGCTCGGAAAATCCGCCGAAAGTCCGTTGGGAAGACCGTCGGACCTAGTCTGCCGGAAAGTCCGGTCGTGTGTACGCGGCATTAGGTAATTGTTACCGGTGCCCCATTGGAAGATTTCACCTCTATACCTCTTCCAGTAGCAACATTGGTTGTATTTTCTCTCAAAACTATTGTTTGCCAGAAATGTTTTATTTATTTTTTTCATATATTTAAAGCTGCAGATAGTTTTGACTTTAGAAACACTTTCAAATAGGAAAAAAATGGCGTTTTAACAGAATTAGGTGTTTAATGCAACACAATCTCTTCACTTCCTGTATGTAGCACTGACCCCCGAAGGAGCTGCTGGTTTGATTTGGGCTTACCGTTACCTTCTTGACCTTGCCTCCGTCTAAGGGTTCCCATGGTAGATGGCCCAAAGAAAGGCAAAAACTGACACTGGATCCTTTTTTGGGTTATTTATTTAGAAGATAACAGTTTTTCAATAAAGGTAGAGAGTTAGAAAGGAAATTCAGGTACTTTTGGAACTGCAAAATCCAGAGAATAAAAGTTTCACAGCTGGATTCTCACAACCCCCGGATAGACCTCCTCTCACTAGGCCTAGCAGCCGGCAGGGTGTTAAGTAAAGCAAAGTCTCTGCCACAGACTTGGATGTAGAACACTTGAAAAGCAAAAGTCTTTGCCACAGACTTGAGTGTAACTGAGGGTGTAGACAAATTTAGAGAACTATCATACGGTACCAGTATCTCTCAGCCGGTCCAGCGATACTGTATGAATATAGATCCACAAAGTGTCCTTCAACTGAGCCTCCAGGCTCCTTCTGAGAAACCAGCCTTACGCATAGCCTTCTCCCGAAGAGTCCACCCCGGATGCTTCTCCAGTTGCTGGGCCTCTCCCTAGATGAGACGGCACCAGACCGCCTTTGAATCATTACAGCCCCATATCCATTCAGGCCTGTCCTTGCAGTTGCTTCGCCTCGGGCTATCCAGCCCCAAGGCTTGGAATTTAATGGATCTGCACCCCATGCCAGGAGGGCCATGGGGGCTGGTCAGGGGGACCAGGACCAAGCAGGCAGAAAATCTCTTCTGGAGCGGAACCAGAAGCACGTGATCGCAGTACCTTCAATATCACCTCCCAGAATGCACAGCAGGAAAACACTCCCACTGGGCTGGTTCCGAGACAAGGATAGCACTCAATACACCCAACTAGACTGTGTGTAGCACTGACCCCCGAAGGAGCTTGCTGGCGGTGACAGCTGCAGCCAAGGAGAACTCAGTGCAATCCAGCTAGACCAGTACTGAAACCATAATTTAGCAAAATTAGCCCTAAAACCCAACTGTGGTTTTAGAAATATTCATTTTCAAAAACATATAGTGAATGCTCGTCAGGAGCCGGCGCTACATACTCCACTCTCCCACTTAGACGATGTCCTCATCGTCTGGGAAAGAAGAAAAAAACACTTTAATCCTAGAAAAAATGTAAGTACCTGAACTTTAGAGTTGAAATAGGAAGTGGAAAAGGAAACACAGAAAACATTGAACAATATAATACTTTTAACAGTTGATACAAGCAGGTTACAGATCACACACCCCAATTCCTGACTATCTACACCACCCACTCTCCGGTAGCTTGATAGACGCTCTTGGTGACTCCTGCAAAGAAAAAAACACACAAAAATAACAACAAAATATACATTACTATTATATTTTTTTAGAAGGCAGATTCTCATCCTCATACGACAATGAGACTCTTTCTCCTCAAGTGCTAGCGAGGAAGACCAAGACTTTTTTTGTAGACCCACACCACCTGGTGGTAAGAGTCCTGAAGTGTCCTTCTTTTAACAAGTGCTGGGACTCATGGATAGCCTTGACACAGAGCTTTCTTAGGAAACTAACTCTAACTAGCTACCCCACAGTCCTTGTAGTCAAGAAAGAAGGAAAAAAAATATTTTGAGCCAAGGAAAAAAAACAGTCCCGATAGTCTACCAATAAAACCTTGGGTCAGGCAAAGTAAGTGTTTTTCCCTGAGCGTCTACTGTAGTAATGAAGTAGACAACATTGTCCCTTCCCGGCCGGCAGATAACAACTTTGTCCGAGTAAATATGTCTTCCATAACTCCAATGCTGGAGACAACCGGGGAATCGCTCATACATATCAGGGGCACATGCTTTCTTACGGAATGGTTTAGGAACTTTCAAATAGTCCCATACATCACTTGCGTACCAGTCCTCTCGATTCTCCTCAATTTCCCTCATAATCTCCTTAGGAACATAAGGGAATTCCAGTCCATAGTCTGTTGCCACCCGCTTATTGAGCAGCCACTGGGACCGTGCGAGCCTGGGCAGAGCTCGAGCACTTCCATCCCCAGGAGGAACACAGGAATTTGGAGATTTGCGCACCATTGCAAAAGACATTTTCTTTGGCTCAGGTAAATTGACAGGCTTTGGTAAAGTTAAGTCTATGGTAGTAGGGGTTCCCGCCCGAGGCGATGCACTCCCCGAATTAAGAGCCAGCCAGCCGGAGACACTGCAAGTTGCGGCCACATCATCCGCATTTGCCCACAACATCTCCTGGGACAAAGTCTCAAAAAGTTCATCATCCCCTACATCAGAGAGAGAATCTAATTCCGAATCCCCCAACTCCTCTGCTGGCAGATAATTATTAATTATTACAGTCCCGCTCAACACAATTGCCCCAGATTTCTCACCAGTATTTGTGGCGGACTTCTCTGGAACGATCTCCTTCCTCCGATCCGATTCAGATAAACTTTGAGATGGACCTCTATTGCAGCCGCAGGAGGCCTTGACATAGCCCACTCTCTTTGAAGCAGGCCCGGTAGTAGTGGTGACAGTGGATGAAGTGGTGTCCATGAAATCGAGAGTAGGTTCTCCAGTAACGGCAGTAAAAGCATCTCCCTCCGGGGACACTGGCAGCAGCAGACAATGTAGAAGTGTTAGGCCTCACCACAGGAGTGTAGATAATAGACTCCTCAGTGGTAACACCCGTGGCCCAGTCCATGCGGTAAGTCCTAGGTGGCACGATAGGTTGTTCCACCTCAAACAGGTATTCTCCACACTGGAGGCAATGAACAAACGGCCAGGGGCTTGCAATTAGTCCCTCACACTTTCCGCAAAGCATCCCAAGGGCCTCAACGTCTCCCGACGTATACAGGACAAAATGCCCCTGCAGTAACAGGCGAATTCCCGTATCCGTCAGCACAGTCCCAGGCAGTCTCACACTCGTGGGATCTCCCACAGAAGGCATCCTGGGTCCCAAGATGGACGATGTCCCTGGCACTCGGAACATTTTCACTTTTTTCCTCTTCCGCAGCAAAGCACAACCTACTTCCTCTCTCTCCTATGACACACTCAGGCAGTGCCTCGTGCAGGGAAAAGAAACAGGCAAGACTCCTCCCACTGGTTCCTTTGGTCATGCAACTCATGGGCTTTTTCCAACTCTGCCCATAGTTTTCGAGCCAACAGTGGATGTCAATCACTCTTTGGAGAAATGGCGCAGTCCAAAAATTATAACCCTCTACCATGTAAACACCACGTGGTGGACAATTCTCTTACTTTGTGAGGGGTAATGGCAAATCCCGGACTACGAGCCCCCATATGTAGCACTGAAGGAGCTGCTGGTTTAATTTGGGCTTACCGTTACCTTCTTGACCTCGTCTCCATCTAGGGGTTCCCGTGGTAGATGACCCAAAGAAATGCAGAAACTGACACTGGATCCTCTTTTGGATTATTTATTTTGAAGATAACACAGTTTCTCAATAAAGGTAGCGAGTTAGAAAGGAAGTTCAGGTACTTTTGGAACTGCAAAATCCAGAGAATAAACGTTTCACAGCTGGATTCTCACAACCTCCGGATAGACCTATTCTCACTAGGCCTAGCAGCCGGCAGGGTGTTAAGTAAAGCAAAGTCACTGCCACAGATTTGGATGTAGAACACTTGAAAAGCAAAAGTCTCTGCCACAGACTTGAGTGTAACTGAGGGACATAGACAAATTTAGAGAACTATTATATGGTACCAGTATCTCTCAGCCGGTCCGGCGATACCGTATGAATATAGATCCACAAAGTGTCTTTCAACTGAGCCTCCAGGCTCCTTCAGAGAAACCAGCCTTATGCATGGCCTTCTCCTGAAGAGTCCAACCCTGGATGCTTCTCCAGTTGCTGGGCCTCTCCCTAGATGAGACGGCACCAGACCACCTTTGAATCATTAGGGCCCCATATCCATTTAGGCCTGTCCCTGCAGTTGCTTCGCCTCGGGCTATCCAGCCCCAAGGCTCAGAATTGCATGGATCCGCACCCCATGCCAGGAGGGCCATGGGGGCTGGCCAGGAGGACCAGGATCAAACAGACAGCAAATCTCTTCTGGACCGGAACCCAGAAGCACGTGATCGCAGTACCTTAAATACCACCTCCCAGAATGCACAGCAGGAAAACACTCCCACTGGGCTGGTTCCGAGACAAGGAGCCAGCACTACATGTGTGTAAGCCTTTAAACTTTACTCTGTCTACCCAATATTTTTTTTTATCCTATCTATCTGTGATTCTGCAACCTGCTACTGATGCGGAGGACATTGGATGAATATTCAGCCACTTTTATTTTCTTAATGATCCTTAGCTTAGCATTATGTTGAAACACAAGTTTTTATCAAAACCAAGCTTCTCACAATGCACCTTTTTTGCCTTGCTTTTATTTGACAACTATGTTTTGCAAAAAAAGGTGCAACAGGGGAGAAAATGGGATTATTGCGGTGCCAAAAAACAAAAGAAAAATAGAAAAAAACAAAGATTGTATTATCAAATTTTTAATAAATATCACACAGAAAATTTAAAAGAATAACAGTACAATAAATAATACAAATCCAACATAGACATTGATGTAGTTACATACTAAAACATACAACGTGTATATTCTATCCAGTTATTAGACAGCCTTAAGTGTAGAGCGTGTTAGGCACAGCTGGTATTGGCCTTTAGATTCTGTCTGGTCAATCTTTCCCTACATGTTTCATCATACAGATGGCTTCCTCAGGGGTAAATAGAATATAATTCCAAGGGAGATAACAACAAAACAAACAGAAGAAAAACATATACTGATTAGAATATATGAGAAGAGACAATTGCACGATACATGTGGGCCAACAACATAGGTTTAGACACATCAGTTCATCCATACCACACCCAACCCTCCACACTGCCCCCATATGGCCAAATACCTACCCCTTAATGGCCTCGCATGAAAGACCGCCGGGACGCAATCATGCAAGCAGCGACCGCCTCGTAACCACCTTAGTGTAGCTGCAGGGGGCTATAAGGGCTGAAGTAAAAACTAAAAAAGGAAATAGAAAAGTACAAATATAGAAAGGGGAAAAAGAAAAAAGAAAGAAGTATAAATATATAACTTCATAGTGTCCATGGTGTCAAGATTACCCCAAACTTTTGGGGCATCAAGAACTAAGACAAGGATAAATAGTATGGATACAAACAAGCCAACATGGCCTTCATTGGTTACCTACCAAATTCAAGGAAAACCGAAGAAAAGGACAACGAAGGAGGCGCTGGAGAAATTGTACTTTTCTATTTCCTTTTTTAGTTTTTACTTCAGCCCTTATAGCCCCCTGCAGCTACACTAAGGTGGTTACGAGGCGGTCGCTGCTTGCATGATTGCGTACCGGCGGTCTTTCATGCGAGACCATTAAGGGGTAGGTATTTGGCCATATGGGGGCAGTGTGGAGGGGTGGGTGTGGTATGGATGAACTGATGTGTCTAAACCTATGTCGTTGGCCCACATGTATCGTGCAATTCTCTCTTCTCATATATTCTAATCAGTATATGTTTTTCTTCTGTTTTTTTTTTTTATTTCTGTTTTTGCAGAATGGCGAAACATGTAGGGAAAGATTGACCAGACAGAATCTAAAGGCCAATACCAGCTGTGCCTAACACGCTCTACACTTAAGGCTGCCTGATAACTGGATAGAATATATACGTTGTATGTTTTACTATGTAACTACATCAATGTCTATGTTGGATTTGTATTGTCTATTGTACTGTTACTTTTTTACATTTTCTGTGTGATATTTATTAAAAATTTGATAATACAATTTTTGTTTTTTTCTATTTTTCTTTTGTTTTTTAGCACCGCAATAATCCCATTTTCTCTCCTGTTGCGCTTCCTTTTTTTTTCATATAATTGGGGATGAGGTGCAGTATTTGCTAATTGACTCCTTGCCACGCACTACCATACAAATGAACTATGTTTTGCGTTCACAGTTATTTTTACATAATGATTGATTACAGATCTCTCAGGAACTTGCTCTCCTTAAAATATTGTAATTCCTCTTTGGAGAATCATCAATATGTAATTAGCAGTGCAAATTAATTTAACATGAAATCTATAAAATGCACAAGCAGTAGTATGTTCATATTTATAAAGCACAATGAAAATTCATTCATAATATGTCCAATTAATACTGTACAAATTGCCAAACAATAGCAGGCATCTGCATGATAGTGTCTTTTCCAATGAGCTTACAATCAAAATTCAAAAAAACAAATCCAAGCAGCTGGTTCTCCCAAAGAATGCCAGCCAGACGGACACATCTCTTATTAGGTGACATGCCATTAACATGCAGTAAGCATTGCTAAACACCACAATCACAGTCCAAAGGAAGTTCACATTTACACAGACACTTTCACCTTTTGCCCACACTTTTTCCCATCTGCTGTTCCTAGCACTTGCAGCTTGTTAGAGATAATATAAGTCAAATTCTGTTGTATCAGTTTGATGTAATCCCAACAGCCTTTGCAGCTACTTGTCCACTTGGAAACTGTGCCTGGTCAAGCAAATTTTTATACTATATGTTACTATATATTTATATGTTACTGCAACAAAGATTCCATACAATAATCATTGCATTGGATAATGATAAACAATTACATGTGAGGTTCTGAAAATGGGAAAAAAATTGGAGTTGATGAAGAATTGTACAGTGCTCCTTGCAAAAGATCAATGTCACCAGAGAAAAAGGAAACTGGAATTTTTCAGGCTTAGCTCACCCTACTTATCGTTTCCCATAGCAAAACATTTTTAATCTTTTTATGTCCATGTTCAGAACTTTAGTAATACCAGATTGAAGCTGACTTGTTGCAATGGGAAAAGTATGAAAAAATGGTTTCAAAGAAGAGATTATTTTTTATGATTTTGCTTTATGTTTTGCTGTCAGTTTCGCAAACTCATATACTCAACCATTCTGCTGCTTGTAACCATTTACAATTTCTTCTTGTTTTGTGTAGAGTTCATTGTTTCTATTGTTTGTGTAACTTCCTCTACAGCCCACAGAACTTGACTCATTACTTCTGGCACATGATGGAATCCTTTTGCTTGGAGACTATTTCCAAGTCTTGGCCTACATGAAAATCGGTCAAGGAGAGTTGCAGGGTTACTATCGGGAAAAATTTTCCTCCGCTATGTCTATCTCATAAACTTGTTACTTCTACCAGTTATTTATATTTTCTCACAGTTTACTGCTAGTAATGCATACATTGATTTTCTTGATTCAGAATCAGGTGTTGATTTGATCATGGCAATTATTTTCAAAATTAGGCACTTCATACTAAAAAGTTTTGTAGTGTTTGTATGTTAAAATGATGATTAATGGTTCTCCCATGCTGTCATGTAGCCAGTGCGAATTTCGTCAACAAAAATATTTTTGTTGATGAAATGAACACTATTTTAGTCGACTAAAATACGACTAAAGCGAAAACAATTCGGATGACTAAAATACGACTAAAACAAAATCTAAATTTGACATCAAAATTAACACTGGTTATATACAGGCATACCCCACTTTTAAGTATGCAATGGAGTTTATTTACTAAAGCTAAAAAGTGCAAAATCAGGCTCACTTCTGCATAGAAACCAATGAGTTTCCAAGTTTTATTACCAAAGCTTAATTAAACAAGCTGGGGTTAGAAGCTCATTGGTCTCTATGCAGAAGTGAGCCTGATTTTGCACTTTCTAGCTTTAGTAAATAATTGTGTACTTAAAAGTAGGGTGTGCCTGTATGACAATGGCTAAATCTGTGTCTGTAGTACATGTTCAAACCTTAATACCATAAATAATAAGATGTTATTAGATTTTTATGCCAGGAGTATATAATGAATTTGGAAATTCTATAAAAATGCTTAAATAATGCCTTACAATTTAACTAAGCCCATTCGATTTTAGTTGACTAAAGCCCCATACACACTATCAGTTTTTCTGCTGAGTTTTTCCTTCAGATTTACCAAAACCATATAATATGACGTCAAACCTTAGGAGTTTTAATGTGTATGCAATCAGGCAGGCCCTCGTACTACATGGTTTTGGTAAATCTGAAGACAAAAATCAGCAGAAAATCCGATAAAGTGTATGGGGCATAAAAGGTACTGGAGATTTTAGTTTACTAATATATGATTAAACTAAAAAAATTCAGATGACTAAAATACAACTAAAACTAAAATGGCATTTTCTCCTGTATTGCTTCTCATTCTAACTGATCATGCTCATCCTCATAAAATCATTGCACTGCATTACACTGTACCTTTCGTTTTTAGCCAGTTTAACTATTTCCATACAGTTACTGGCAGTCATTTTCCAACTGGCAGGGGCTGCTGTCATTAGGTATTATTATCCATCCTACCCTCTTTGTTTTAATGGTTTTGGCTGATATATTGATAGGCATACAAACAATTTTTAGGAGTTAGGAGGGTCTTTTCAAAATTTTTCATAAATGTAAAAATGTATAAATAAACTACAACAAAAAACGTTCACTTGTCATCTCAAAGAGAACTGATCTAAGGCCCCATTCATGCTAGATGTAGTGAGAACGCATTTTCCCACGTTAATTTTTTTGCATTTCCGTGCATCACGCATAGGGAAGCCCGTTCACTTGAGTAAGTTGCCCTATGCGTGATAAACAAGCCAAGGAAGTCCATGTACCAAATTTTGGCACTGAGCCAAATGTGTTGCAATTTTTAGGTGTTGTGACGTACGACAAACATGCCAAAATCACACCACATTCAGGGTGCCTTTGGGAAATAATAGCAGTGCAAGTGTGTCACGCATTTTGCCATGTTTATGAAAATGTAGGCACCAACAAGATTCCAACAAGATTCTCAGAGCAACCAAGAGTAAAAGCAGCCTTATGCATGCCATACATGGGTCAAATTCTGAACTAATTTTCTATTAAAAACCGGAAATTTCATGCATTTTGTGATCCGATGGTGCCACCATTGATTTCGAAATGTGACCAACCAAGCCTTCAATTTTACCTCATATTGCTGCAGAAAACTATTTTTGTGGCCGGAAATCTTTTCTTTCCAGGTCACAGCTCATGCTCATTTCTTTTTCGATTATTTCTCGCACAACACACCTATCATTGATTAGAAATTCGTTAGTTCTTCCAGAGAAAATTGAGTACTGTCCGTGATACTTTTTTTATTTGCACTAACATACAATTTTTCAGGACAAGCTTTCGGGGTATGTCCCCTTCTTCAAGAAACTACAGCTAAATATGGCTATAATCACATTAAGTTAGTTCTTCCAAAAATTTCCAACATGCCCGATCACTCAAATTAGATGGCCGCACGAAAATCGGCCATTGCTGCAGCTCACTAATAGTGCAAAATTCTAAAGAAAATTTTTAGTTACTATTTTTGTAAGAAAATTCTTTTGGAATTTGAACCATGTATGGCTATGAAGTGAGAAATGTATATTTGATGAAACGGAACCTTGCAGATGTTCAGCCAGCTATGTGAGCAAGTTATAGCAATCAACAGCAAATATGAACCACAGCAGCAAATGAAGGTGAGTACTTTGAGAACAATCAGTGGCAGGCGGCAGCAGGGGTGGACTGACCACTGGGCCACTCAGGCACTGCCCGAGGGCCCCAAGCCACTAGGGGGCCCCATCAGGGTTTCCAACCTCAGTAAACCCAGGGACAGTACGTAAAAATCTGTGTTTTTTTTCACATCTGTCTCTGAAATGTCCCTTACCGACATCCTTTTGGTCTAACAATCCCAAGATTATAGCTGCCCTACCTCTCCAGTACCTTCTCAGCCAATAGAAACATGTCTGTGTATACTGTGTGTACTTGTATGTGTATACTGTGTGATTTTATACTGTGTGGCCCCATAATCTCGGATTGCCTGGGGGCCCCATAATCTCCTATTGCCCGGGGGCCCCATGAGTTGTCAGTCCACCCCTGGGCGGCAGCTGATTACTGACACACATCTCTTATGGGAGCCCTTCAAAAATTCAGTTACTCCCATTACAAAAAAAAATAATTTTTTTGGACTCCAAATATGATCTCTTCTATTTCTCTGAAAAAGGATCAGCCGTGTTTCTCATATGGTGACCAGATTTGTCAGTAGAAAGAAATGAGTCAAAAAATGATACCATCTTCCTCATTCCCACAGATGGAATGATGTCTTAAAAAAAAAAAAAAAAAAAGTTCTCTATCTTTTTTCTTTGACTTAAAAATGTATACAAATTTCTATTTTTAAAATGTAAAAAATTCCCTTGATGATGGTTTACTGATATGCTTCCTCTGTGCTTTTCCACCCTGAGACAGTGCCAATAGAAACGTCATGACCAGAACAACATGGGAATTGTAATTCAATTCTAATTAAAATCATTTCAGGATAGATAAAAACGTGTAAGTGATTTGCACAAAGGGAAAAAAAAAATTTACACTTCAATAGATTGTCTAACTTAAAAAAAAAAATGATCGCGGTGAGGAAAGAGAATCACTGTCAGGTTTTTATTTCCGTCTGTGTCCCTCTTCGGGAGATTCATTTTCTCGAATTGTTCTGATCACCAGTGTCACTGGAGATGAAAGTAAAAACAAATCCAAAATTTTGAGTTGCCACTAGAAAAGGAATAGAGGGAAAATCTTCCAATGGAGACACTTCTTCCCATGAAAACCAAGAGAGGACGTCCTAATCAGGGACAGCAGTTTTAACCTACCGCTCCTGTATTCAAAATGAAGACAAATGTTGGCTTTAGATAATATATACAGTACTTTAAGACTACTGACAGGTATGAAGTGAAGGAACTCAGAGGTCCATGCACATAATTCAGTACCTTTTGCTTCACTCGAGTGCAATGCTGTTCTTGATAGTGCCATCTGTAGAAATAGGAAGAGGTCATTTGGAAGGGACACAGTATCTGTGAAACTGCTTAGGTCCTAGTCATGTGGCAATGTAACAAAAAAACCTGGGAAATGCCCAGGAACCAACCCAAGCCTACTTACCAACCAGCTCGTAGACAACCAATGTGGCAACGTGCATGTTTAGGGGTGTTTGTATAGCTGTTAAAGTGGCATTAAACCCAAAAGCAAACATTTCTTATATCACAGCTTACCATTTCTTAGATGTGTTGGCTGCATTTGTTTTCTTTTTTTGGCTTTCTTTTTTTCTATTTTTATTTGGTGATCCAGCCAGTAAGTCTGTTTTTTTTTCTCAAAAGAACAAGCTCCTCGGCAGAGTGTATCAGTTACAGAGATGAGACAAACCATTTGCAATGGTTACAATGATCAGCTTTTATTTCTTATATGCAAAACTTTTATCACAAAAGGGGAAAAAAAAATGTTTTCTGTAACTGCTTCTAAAGTATTAGCGGGAGTTTGCTGTCAGTTTATTAGTGCATGTAAATCTGCTGGTGCTGCTGGCAATAATCACATGTAAAAATACGACATGCTGGTTGTACAGTGCACCCAGAAAGTATTCACAGTGCTTCACTTTTTCCACATTTTGTTATGTTACAGCCTTCCAAAATGGATTAAATTAATTATTTTGCTTACAATTCTACAAACAATACCATAATGACAACGTGAAAGAAGTTTGTTTGAAATCTTAAATTTATAAAAAAAAAAAATTTAAACAATTACATGTACTGTACATAACTATTCACAGCTTTTGCTCAATACTTTGTTGAAGCACCTTTGGCACCAATTACAGTCTCAAGTCGTTTTGAGTATGATGCTACAAGCTTGGCACACCTATTTTTGGGCAGTTACTCCCATTTTTCTTTGCAGGACTTCCCAAGCTCCACGAGGTTGGATGGGGAGCATTGGTGCACAGCCATTTTCAGATCTCTTCAGAGGTGTTCAATCGTGTTCAAGTCTGGGCTCGGGCTGGGCCACTCAAGACATTGACAGTGTTGTCCCGTAGCCACTCCTTTTGTTATCTTGGCTGTGTGCTTAGGGTTGTTGTCATGTTGGAAGATGAACTTTTACCCAGTCTGAGGTCCAGAGCAATCTTGAGCAGGTTTTCATCAGTGATGTCTCTGTACATTGCTGCATTCATCTTTCCCTCAGGCCTGACTAGTCTCCCTGTTCCTGCTGCTAAAAACATCCCCACAGCATGATGTTGCCACCACCACGCTTCACTGTATGAATACTATTGGCTAGCTGATGAGCAGTGCCTGGCTTCCTCCAGACATGACACTTGCCATTCAGGCCAGAGAGTTCAATCTTTGTTTCATCAGACCAGAGAATTTTGTTTCTCATGGTCTGAGAGACCTTCAGGTGCCATTTGGCAAACTCTAGGTGGGCTGTCGTGTGCCTTTAACTGAGGAGTTGCTTCTGTCTGGCCACTCCACCATACAGGACTGATTGGTGGAGTGCTGCAGAAATGGTAGTTTTTCTGGAAGGTTCTTTTCTCTCCACAGAGAAATGCTGGACCTCTGTTAGAGTCCTTGGTCACCTCCCTGACTAAGGCCCTTCTCCCCCGATCGCTCAGTTTGGCCTGGTGACCCACTCTAGGAAGAGTCCTGATGGTTCAAAACTTCTAACATTTATGTTGGATGATGGAGGCCACTGTTCTCATTGGGACCTTCAATGCTGCAGAAACTTTTCTGTACCTTCCCCAGATCTGTGCCTCACAGTCTACAGACAATTCCTTGGACTTCATGGCTTGGTTTGGGCTCTGACATGCACTGTTAACTGTGAGAATTTATATAGAGAGGTGTGTGCCTGGATTTTTTCATTTTTTATTTTTAATAAATTTGCAAAGATTTCAAACAAGCTTCTTTTACATTGTCATTATGCGGTATTATTTGTAGAGTTTTGAGGAAAATAATGAAAGCATTTTGGAATAAGACTGTAACATAGCAAAATGTGGAAAAAGTGAAGCGCTGTGAATACTTTCCGGATGCACTGTACCAAATTCGATCAACCATAGATGGTTCGAATCTCATCCAGTCCCTGCATAGATGGTCGATATTCAAACCATCTGTGGACGGCTTCAATCTAAAATTTTAAGTTGCCACCAGAAGAGGAAAAGAGAGAAAATCTTCCAATGGAGACAATTGTTCCCACTGGCTAAGAGGGAACTTCCTAATTAGGGACAGCAGTTTTTGGTTATAGATATACTTTAAGGCTGGGTTCAAACTAGTGTGAATTGGATGTGGGTTTCCCTGCATCCAATTCGCACGACAGGAGATTGTGTCCGGCTCTCAATGGAGCCGGTTTACACATCTGCAAAGCGGCTGCGTTATACTTATCTGCTCTGTGCAATGGTTTTGCACGGAGAAGCCCCAATATCCCTCTTCTCGGGTTACCCACTGGCACTCCCTGCTCCTTTCCCCCTGCCAAGTGCCCACCATAGCAAGTGACTTGCTAAGGAGGTATTCATGTAGGCTCGCTCCTGAGCCAGATCTGTGTGTCCATAGACACACAGAGTGCAGCTCAGCCCCACTTCCTCCTCATTAGCTGTGATTGAGAGAAGCTGCAGCCAATAGATCCTACCGCTGTGTCTGAACCTATGAGAAGGGAGAGAGCCGAGAGAGACGCTGCTCGCATGCACATCACTGGATCGAGATTGGGCTCAGGAAAGTATAAGTGGGGGGGGGGGGGGGCTGGGGGAGCTGCATTCAGGAGGTTTTTTACCTTAATGCAGAAAATGCTTTAATGTAAAAAAAAAACTTCAGTCTATAGAACCACTTTAAAGTGATTGTATATGATCATCTTGTAAAACAACCCATTCAAGTTTAAAAGAAAAATGAAAGGCAAAACATTTTTGTATAGATATAGAAAAAAACATTATAAATAAGTTCTTTTCCTTTTTTATAAGAGATAACATTCCCTCTGTTCTCAGTTGCATAAGAGCTTGGGGAGGAGAAGCAGCAGTATACTGAGCTTCCCAGTGAATGGCTGTGCAACAGGGGTGTGACAGCATAAGCCTGATCATTGGAGGAGAGTACACTAAGTTCCCAGCATAGCCAGAGAACTGACCACTGTGTGCTCTCCCGCCTAATGTGGTCAGTTTTTAATAGGAAAGCAGAGGGACTTGCAGGAGCAGCAGGGATTTTTACATACCATATATACTCGAGTATAGGCCGACCCGAATATAAGCCGAGGCCCCCAATTTACCACAAAAAAACTGGGAAACTTATTGACTCGTGTATAAGCCGAGGGTGAGACATCCCTGTGTCCATCCCTGTGTCCCGTCCATCCCTGTGTCCATTCCTGTGTCCTGTCCATCCCTGTGTCCATCCCTGTGTCCCGTCCGTCCCTGTGTCCATCCCTGTGTCCCGTCCGTCCCTGTGTCCCGTCCGTCGCTGTGTCCCGTCCGTCGCTGTGTCCCGTCCGTCGCTGTGTCCCGTCCGTCGCTGTGTCCCGTCCATCCCTGCCTACCTGTGCCGATCTGCAGCCTCTGTGTGCCATGCTCTCCTCGTCTGACAGACGGCGGCCATTCCTCTGTTCAAAAGCCGCGCCTCCCTGTCTGTGATAGGTGGAACACTCAATTTCCCAGCAGTCAGTGTTCCGCCTATCACGGACATCCTCTCATCCTCGTCCGTAGTATGAGAATGAGCGGATGTCCGTGATAGGCGGAACACTGACTGCTGGGAAATTGAGTGTTCCGCCTATCACAGACAGGGAGGCGCGGCTTTTGAATAGTAGAATGGCCGCCGTCTGTCTGCTCGACACGCTGATCGGGCAGGCAGACGGCGATGACTCGAGTATAAGCCGAGGGGGGCACTTTCAGCCTCAAAAAAGAGGCTGAAAATCTCGGCTTATACTCGAGTATATACGGTAAAAGAAATAATACAAAGATAACAGGATACTTTCTCATGCAAAAACATGGTACTGAAGCCACATATCAGGAATATTAATTTTTGGGGTAACAAACACTTTAAGATACTCCTAACCAGGGTAATCCTCTGCTCATTGAAGGTCTTTAGGTGTTGACTTAAAGCAGGGGTCTCCAAACTTTCCAAACAAAGTTTACTGTCCTTCAGGCTTTAGGAGGGCCGGACTGTGGCCAGTGGGAGTAAAAAATGCCCCAGCAGTAGTGGGAATAAACAATGTCCCATCACTGGTTTGACTGGGAGTAACAATGCTTTATTGTTGGTTTCAGTAGGAGGAATGGTGCCCCATCATTGGTGTCAGCTGGAGGAAAAGTGTTCCAAGGGCCTGATAAAGGCAAGCAAAGGGCCACATCTGACTCTTGGGCCACAGTTTGGAGACCACTGACTTAAAGTTTAAGAGTGCCAAAATAAAAAAGATGATTCGAAGAGGCGGTTAGGTATAAATGATTGGCTTTTACTGCAAGTCGATATGCATCAATCCATTTACAATAAAAGCCAATCATTTGTACCTAACTGCCTCATTAATTAAACTAAAGCAGTTTCAGCCCATCTCCTTCCTCTAGCATATTTCCTTTTCTACGTAAATATGTACACTTCATTGAAGGCATGTGCTACATAACAAATAATGACTGTGTGGTGGCACTGAATCAACCAAGTTTTAGTGAAAAACATAACTATTTATTACATAAAGCCTGACAAAGGGATCCGAGTTATTCCAAAAGCTTGCATCTTTAATAATTGTTTCTCTAATGGTCTTGATCGCCAGTGTCACCGGGATTAAACGTGAAAATAAAAATTCTAAATTTTGAGTTGTGACCAGAAGAGGAATAGAAGAATAGAAGCAAAATCTATCAATGGAGACACTTGTTCCCATGACAACTGGCTAAGAAGGGGCTTCCTAATCAGGGACAGCAGTTTTAACGTACCCCTTGTCTATCCAAAGTGACAAAGTGAAAAAAGTTATTCCAAAAACGAGATAGATAGATAGATAGATAGATAGATAGATAGATAGATAGATAGATAGATAGATAGATAGATAGATAGCACATGGATAGAACACAAAAAATATCTGTTTATTTCCCTACCAATTTACACATTTACCACCTCTGACTGGAGGCCTTTTCATGTATAGAAGACGCTGCTAATACATTTATCTAATTTAATTTGTAACATACAGTATAAAGTACTGGCGCCTGTTCCTGCAGTATGCATCCTGTGAAATAAGTGTTTCCTCGTTACTGAATCCATTCTTGTGAATCGAAGTTTCAATCACATTTAGCACTCTGAATTGCCCCGATGACGAAACTCCTTTGTTAACCCAAAATAAATGTTAGTCTTCGAACATCACACTCCAAGGCTGTTTTCTCCACTGCATATCATTTGGCCGTCATCCCACGCCTTCCAGCTCGTTATAAATATGCATCCGCTGCTGGCGCTACCCCAATCATCTCTGCAATCAGAGCTTTTAATTAGGTTAATTAAATTGTATCAAAGCTCACAGGGACGCAGCTCACTGATGCTGATGAGGCATCCACAACAAGACCTTAACTCTAGCTTCTAATGAAGGCCCCTCTTGCTGCTTTAGCTAATGACAGTGCATAATAAATGAGATATTCCCTAGGAAGGTACATCAGGGGCCAGTGCTTAAGTAAATGATGAGCCGGCTTCATACTATTTCTGGCTCAGGGTCCTGCCTGGTGTAGACATACCCTGGGAATGAGAGGGAGCTAAATAATGAATGCGCACCACGGCCGTCTGACCTAGGGATTTATAGCTGCTAAAGCAGCAGACGCTATAATAAATATTGTGCTAGGACAGATAGAGGACTTTTCAAGAACCAGTCCCATTAGCTCAGTTAGAAAGCAAGATGGTCATATAGTTATTAATGTTCCTAAACAAATCCACTTAAGCCTAAATCTACTGAAAGTAATAACACTATGGAGTTGATTTACTAAAACTGGAGAGTCCAAAATTTGGTGCAGTTCTGCATAGAAACCAATCAGCTTCCAGTTTTCTTTGTCAAAGTTTAATTAAACAAGCTGAAGTTAGAAGCTGATTGGCTACCATGTAGAGCTGCACCAGATTTTGCACTCTTCAGTTTTGGTAAATCAACCCCTACATGTGCGTCTCACTCAAAGCAACACACTGTCTTATAAGGAAAGTCTCTTATACGACAGTATCTTCAAAAAAGTTAGCCCATTTCTTTTTGTTTTGTATTTTTGTAAATCTCTTTTTATTAAAAGTTTGCACATGGAAAGTATAGACAAACAAGCCAGTCAAGTAAAAAAACTATCACCTGCGACTAATATAGTGTGCGCCTCATCCTAATTTATGAGCAAAAGTTTTTTTTTGGGACTTTAAATAAAGCGTATATGATCATACCTCCATCCCTATAACTAAAATCAAAAAGAGGGGTTGGGACTCTAGATGAGGCACATGCAGCACAACTTTGTAAAAAGTCCTTGTAAAATGAAATATTTATTTATTCTCTTGAACAATAAGTAGAATAGCACATTTGGAGTTTGTACATGCACAAATGTAGGTTATAATATATATATATATATATATATATATATATATATATATATATATATATACATACACCAATGACACATATAAATTCATATATATACATAATTAACAACATTGCAGTATATGATGATGTAAGCCAATTATACTCCATGTCATAAGATCAATTAAAATTGCAGAAACAACATAGTATTGGCTGAATAAAAATGATTACAACTTATATTAAGGACATAAATGCATCCAAAAAAGCTTGACATGTTTTGTGCATTTGCTTCACTTTCTTGGGAGCGGATGCATCAATTCTCTGTAAGAGGCATAAATATACCAATATGGTCTAGTGTTAAACCAAGACATCAGGGAGGGAATAAAAGGGGGAGGGGAAGAAAATATATCCATCCTTAGAATACTCACATATTGGCTAGAGTACAAACATGCGGTACCTAACTATTAAGTATTAAATAATGCTGCTATCAAAGGTGAATAAAGTCAGTGACCCTGTGACATAGGAGATAGGCTGCTTTCACACTGGGGCGGTATTCAGGCGTTACAGCGCTAAAAATAGCGCCTGTGTAGCGCCTGAAAAAAACCGGCCCCTTTCCCTCCAGTGTGAAAGCCGGAGGGCTTTCACACTGGAGCGATGCGCTGGCAGGACGGTGAAAAAAATCCTGCTAGCCGCATCTTTGGAGCGGTGAAGGAGCGGTGTATTCACCGCTCCTATACCGCTCCTACCCATTGAAATCAATGGGACACCGCGGCAATACCGCCGGCAAAGCGCTGCTGCAGCGGCGCTTTGCGGGCGGGTTTAACCCTTTTTCGGCCGCTAGCGGGGGTTAAAACCACCCCGCTAGCGCCCGCAGACCGCCGCTAAAACGACGGTAAATGCGCCGCTAAAAATAGCGGCGCTTTACCACCGACGCCGCTCCCGCCCCAGTGTGAAAGCAGCCTTACAGAAAACAAGTGTGAATTAGGAAGCATATCAGAAGAACCATGACCCCAGTGTAAAGAGCGAAAGAAAATGGAACAAGTATATATATATATATATATATATATATATATATATATATATATATATATGGAACCCACCCTAGAAGGAAAAGAACCTGTGGGTAAAGAATTCCCAAAGTAGCTACCTTGTATTTCCACATAGAGCCATGATCCAAGATGTGATGTGCAGGGTGCCTACTGAAAAGACTAACTGATCCAAATGGGGGTATTATATGCACCCAGTGTGACCACGTGTCCCTCCCAAGAAATATATAACACAGAACTGGAAGGTAGTGTGTGAGTCAGGGCTCACTGGCAGCTATAAGGTGGACCATAAGGGATCAATAACAGGGGGGGGGGGGGCAACAAGATATATTGCAAGGTGCACACAGGGTGGATGTGGATCACTAATCAAGTAGTCAGCCATCACGAAGGATGAGAAGAACGCTGTGGGGATAAGCCCCTTCCAATGTCACGCTGGCATGATTAAAGTGGAGAGGCATCATCGCCAAGATGTAAAGACAGATGCGCTGGCACCATGGCGCCCAGAATTAGACACCAATGCACATAGGGAAACGTCTGCCTGATCCCCCGCATCTGCTGAGGACAGAGGGGAGGGGGAAGGCGCCTGGTGCACATTACAGCTTCTGGGTAATAGACAGTCGATCAGCCCAACAGATTAAGACCACGTGAGATTGGTCTTCATTTTTTACTTTTTCTTTGGGATAATGCATGGTGGGCTCCATGCAACAATGTGTGATATATATATATATATATATATATATATATATATATATATATATATATATATACACACACACACAGAGTAGCTCACAAAAGTGAGTACGCCCCTCACATTTTTGATCTCTTTATAACTAACTCATTTAATCTGCTGGCCATTACCAAAACCTGACTTCATGAATCTGACACTGAGTCTTCTGCTGCCCTATCCCATGGTGGTCTTCTTAGGGCTCACTCCCCCAGACCCAGTGGATGCAAAGGAGGGGGTGTTGGAATCCTTTTATCCCCTCATAGCACCTTTCAGGTACTTCACCCACCACCCTTTTCTGTCACTCTCCTCATTTGAGGCACAATGCATTCGTATTTTCTCCCCAGTTTCTCTAAGGATAGCTGTGATATACCTACCCCCTGGTCCAGTTTTAACCTTTATTGAAGACATTCTCTGCCTGGCTACCCTACTTTCTCTCTTCTGAAATCCCCACTATCATTCTCAATACCAATAACCTCGACCTTGTTTTCTTCCACCTATGCTCTCCGTGCAACCTCTCCAACTCTCCTTACCCTCTCTTTGATCACTACCTTATTAGTTTCACTCTCTCCCTCTCCTCCACCTCCTCTCCCTCTAACAGTTACCCATAGAAACATACGCCATCTTAACCTTCTCTACTCTACTACTGACCACTTCTATGACAAAATTGCACCCCTGTCCTGCACCAACCTAGCCACTTCTGTCTACAACACTTCACTTCTAACCTCACTGGACACACGGGCCCCCCTCACTGCACACAGAATCAGGCCCCACCCCTTTCAATCTTGGCAAACAGATGACACTAAAAGTCTGAAAAAACACAGCCATGCTCATGAGTGGCAGTGGTGTCAGACGACGTCTCAGAAAGATTTCAACCAGTATAAATCTGCCCTCCAAAAATACAATTCCTGCCTCCTCACTGCCAAGCAGACCTATTTTATCTCTCTCATTAACATCTTATCATCCCACCTCCATCAACTCTTCTCTACCTTCAACTCTCTACTTAATCCTCCACTGTCTCCACCCACTAACTCACTTACTGCCAAGGAGATCGACAATCACTTCAAACAGAAGATTGATACAATTTGCGAGGAGATCTCTACTGTTCAGATACCCTCCACGCTTTACACTTCATGCACACAGGTACAATACTTCCTTTTTGCTACCCCACTACTATAGATGAAGTTAAAAAACTACTTGCTAATGTCCATCTTACCACCTGCCCCCTGAATCCTGTTCCCTCGCAAATACTATGTTCACCCTTTGGCTCTATTCTACACTCTCTAACCCACATTTTCAATCTCTTCCTCTCTTCTGGCATCTTTCCCAACTCTCTAAAACATGCACTTGTCAGGCCCATAATTAAAAAGCCCTCACTGGACCTATCCAATCTTAACAACCTACATCTCCTTGCTCTCCTTTTTATCCAAACTCCTTGAACGTCTGGTCTACAACCGACTGAGCGACCACCTTGCTGATAATAGCTTTCTTGCTCCCCTTCAGTCTGGATTTCGTCCTCAGCACTACACAGAAACTGGTCTCCTAAAACTAACAAATGATCTACTAATGGTCAAAACCAATGGACACTATTCTGTACTCCTACTGCTGGACCTATCTGCTGCCTTTGATACAGTTGACCACCCCCTCCTCCTCAAAAAACTCCACACCTTTGGTCTCCATGACTGTACTCTTCACTGGTTCTCTTCCTACTTATCCAACCGCACCTTTGGCGTTACTTACAATTATACTTCCTCCTCTCCTCTTCCTTTCTCTGTTATGTTCCCCCAAGGTTCTGTTCTTGGACCTCTCCTATTTTCAATCTACACCTCCTCCCTGGGTCACCATGTGATGTCACTCGGTGACCCCGGCCCTTGTCCCTATATAAGTCGCCACACAATGTATCCCTGCCATTACGGCCAGAGAGAGCGTAGTGTCAACATTGGAAGGAAGAAGAAGAAGAGAAGAAGAAGCAGAAGAAGCAGAAGAAGCAGGAGAAGGCGGCGGTGACAGCAACAGTGACAGAAGACCGGGCCAACGCTAGTAAAAGACCTGGAAGAAGAAAGCGGAGGCCCGGCAAGAAGAACCAAAGAGCGGGACAAGACCCCTGAAGAGCGGGACAAGACCCCCGTAGTCAGAAGAAGCCTCCCGGATGGCGGCGACGACGAAGGAGAAAGCCGGGCTCCTCCACTAGTAAAAGAGCTAGTAACAGAGCAGAAGTTAGCGGAGGAGCCTAGCGAGAAGACCCCATCAAGACGGAAGAAGACCACCGGAGCTGTCTAATAAAGTATTTTAAAAACCTGTGTTGCAATTTTTTATGTACACTTTTTTCCCCCCAAGTGAATGGGTAGGGGTACATCGTACCCCATACTCATTCACATAGACATCGTACCCCATACTCATTCACATAGACATCGTACCCCATACTCATTCACATAGGGTGGGGGGCCAGGATCTGTGGGCCACTTAATAAAGGGGACTCCTGGATTCTGATAAGCCCCCCCACCCGCAGACCCCGACAACCAACAGCCAGGGTTGTAGGGAAGAGGCCCTTGTCCTCATCAACATGGGGACAAGGTGCTTTGGGGTGGGGGGCCGCAGGGCCCCCCTTCCCCAAAGCACCCCCCAGGTTGAGGGCACGTGGCCTGGTACGGCTCAGGAGGGGAGGGCGTAGGGGTTCCCCTTTGAGTCCATACCAGGTGACAGGGCTAGCGAGGTGTCAATCTCGCCGATGGAGGCGGCGACATTGATCTTCTTTGCTAGTTCCGTCTACTTGGAGCCACGTTAAAAATGAACGGACTTTACTCCGTGTGTGGGCAAGTCCGTTCATTTCAAAGGTCTGGCGGACTCCCACCATAGTCCGGCGGCTTGTCTGCCGGACCTAGTCTGCTGGAAAAGTCCGGTCGTGTGTGGGCAGGTCCGCTTGTTCGGAAAGTCCGCCGGACTAAGTCCGCCGGATAGTCTGATCATGTGTACGCGGCATTAGAGTTAACACCAGGACAAATAGAGATCACGAATCTCTCCAGCTGGAACACAGATAGCAATAAAAACTAATAGGCATTCTAACCTTACCCATCCTATTGAAAAAAAAAAACTTTTTTGCTTATATTTATATATTTTAAATATATACAGGAGCTTGCATCCTGGTCCTTTTAGCCTATTTAGAAAGTCTTGATTATTTTCAATTTGAAAGTACACGTGGCTCTGTTTATACACCAAAAGAGGAAGTTACTCTTTTTCTTCCTCCACTACCACTTTTGGACAGATTTATTTTTTGGGGGTGAGCGGGTACCTGGTTTTGGCAGCTCCCACTGTTTCCCCCACTCTTTACCCACAGCCTTCTGGATCATGTTACAGGTACCAGAACGCTTCGGGATCATTTACAAAGCACAGTGTAGCTCGCGCATGCACAGTGGGAAGCCACCTGTAAAGCTGCAAGGAGTCACAGACAGCTTCCCTTAGTAAATATGAGGGCGCCAACGATCCAAAGACTAGCAAAGAACTGGCTCAAGTAAGGACAGTATTTGTAGCTGCTGACTTTTTATTTTTTGAGGGGGTAATGAAAATCCTCCTTATCCCCTTCACGCCTATGGGTAAAACAAATATTAACGCCTAAGTCCAATTTTGCAACTTCAACCTGTGTTAGTAAAACCGTACATATCATCACAACCAGGTGAATTATACCTTGTTTTTTATTATCAAAGTAAAATTGGCCCAAAATAGAAAACAATATGTATTTTTTTTTTATTTAGCTCTATATTTCTTGTTACTAAAATAGCCTTCCACCAAAGAACAACCCAAAATAAATTCTTCTGATCCTGACGATTGCAGCGACATCACATATGTGTATGTTATTTGCTGTTTGCACCCATAGTACTGAAGAAAAAAGAAAAGAAGGAGGGCACACTGACCTAGTGAATTACCACTGGTAAGGCTTTATTAAACCATAAAAACAGCAAAGTATATACTCACAAATGAGCATTTGTAAGAGGCATTGACAATTTAGCAGGTTTGCTGTTCTGAACACCGACAAGCTAGTACCTGACGTCGAGTGGATCAAACCGATACCTCAAGATGGCTGACGCGTTTCAGGGGAGTACCCCTTTTTTCAGAGCCTGAGCGGGCAATAGCTACTCTCTCGTGGTCACCTCTATATATGTATGTCTGCACATCCCAATCACTAGCGACACCCACCTACATGTGTCACGCCCACCCACATGGACTAGCCCTCCCTGGCTCCACCTAATCAATCTCATGCATTGCTATTTAGGGCTACATACCAAGCAGAGCCCCCATATACTTAACAAGGTAATATAATTTATAATATACAGTATTATGACTTACGTGCGTGGAAACGGAAGTGACGCCATGGTTGGCCAGAAGTCGCAGGTGGAACGCAGGTACATCCGCACTTCCTGGTTATCTGAGCGGTGTGCGTTCCACCCAATGGAGATAGTGGCTGGAGGTTCCATGGTGCCCAATTTGTTTTAATTTAATCCCCTCATACCCCTTTATAGCATGGGACAAGTGTGGGGGTGGCGCAGGTAAGATGTGCCTGATCACTCCCCCCTGGGAGGTTATACTGTTTAACCATGTACAGTTTTCCTTTGGTCATAATACTGTATATTATAAATTATACTACCTGGTTAAGTATATGGGGGCTCTGTTTGGTATGTAGCCCTAAATAGTGATACATCTGATTGATTGGGTGGAGCCAGGGAGGGCCAGTCCATGTGGGTGGGCATGACACATGTGGGTGGGTATCGCTAGTGATTGGGGTGCGCAGACATACATATATAGAGGTGACCATGAGAGAGTAGCCATTACCCGATTAGGCTCTAAAGAAAGGGGTACTCCCCTGAAAGGCATCAGCCATCTTGAGGTATCTGTTTGATCCACTCGATGTCAGGTCCTGCCTTATTGGTGTTCAGAACAGCGAACCTGCTTAATTGTCAATGCCTCTTACAAATGCTTGTTTGTGAGTATATACTTTGCTGTTTTTATGCTTTAATAAAGCTTTACCAGTGGTTGGTGCGCCCTCCTTATTTTCTTTTTTCTTTAGTTCATCAATACCCATTATTCTGAGGAGGGCTGCAAGACAGCAGGCATTATGATATAAAGTTAGTCGCAGCACGCACTGAGAAACTAAACACCCAAGCGCAGGAGAGATTTTTACCCATAGTACTGCCCAGAATAGTGCACATTTTGCTTTTTTTTCTGTACTACCTAAAACAGATTGACACTGATTGTTAGGAGACGACCTGTAGAGAGTGGAGACCAATGGCCTAAAATGTCAAGCTAAGCTCCATTCTCAGTCCTTAAGAGGTAGAATTGTCTGAACTGCTCGACAGATGATCGGTGTCGGAGTCACAAGCCAAGGTCAATGCAGGAAAAGAGTTTTGTAGTCAAGGGTCACAAGCCAGGGTCAAAGCAGGAGAAGGGTTTTGTAGTTGGGGTTACAAGCCAGGGTCGACGCAGGAGAAGGGTTTCGTAGCCAGGGGTCACAAGCCAAGGTCAATTCTAAGTAGCAATAAAGGCAGCTTGAGGCAGTGGATGGAATAATGCAGGGAGCACAATCATCTGGCAAGTGCAGATGCATGGCTTAAATCAGGAAGTTCATAGAAGAAGCAAAGAATTCAAGGTTCAAGACAAAACAAGGTTCAAGACAGGATCATCCAAGGTATTGTTCAGAGAACTGACCCGCATTTCTGGTGGCTTAAGCCTCATGTATAGTGATGGACGAACTTCTGACGGGACGGTTTGCGAACGCGGCCGATAGTTCGCGAACCGTAACGTTCGCGGCGGGCCCCATTGACTTCAATGGGAGGCGAACTTTGCAAACCTACAGGTCAAATTTGCAGCCACAAAATAATTACTAGCTGTGCAAACATAGTCCCACCACATGGCCAATGACATAACACATGTATGAGGTGAATCTGGGATTGGCAACTACAAGCATTCTTTTTCTATATGTGAAATTGTTGTGACAATTCAGGACTGTGGAGCGCATGAAGGCAATGGAGGAGAGGGAAGGTCAGGGTAGGCAAAGAAGAGGGTGCAGGAGATGATCACCAGCAGCGTGACATACAACAATGACACCTGCACCGTGATAGAGTGATCTGACACCAGCACCGTGATAGAGAGCACTGACATCAGCAGCATGACATAAAGCACTAACACCAGCACCGTGATATACAGCACTGACAGCAGCACCGTGATAGAGAGCACTGACATCAGCAGCGTGACATACAGCAATGACACCTGCACCGTGATAGCGTGATCTGACACCAGCACCGTGATAGAGAGCACTGACATCAGCAGCGTGACATAAAGCACTAACACCAGCACCGTGATATACAGCACTGACAGCAGCACCGTGATAGAGAGCACTGACATCAGCAGCGTGACATACAGCAATGACACCTGCACCGTGATAGAGTGATCTGACACCAGCACCGTGATAGAGAGCACTAACATAAGCAGCATGACATAAAGCACTAACACCAGCACCGTGATATACAGCACTGACAGCAGCACCGTGATAGAGAGCACTGACATCAGCAGCGTGACATACAGCAATGACACCTGCACCGTGATGGAGTGATCTGACACCAGCACCGTGATAGAGAGCACTGACATCAGCAGCGTGACATAAAGCACTGACACCAGCACCGTGATATACAGCACTGACACCAGCACCGTGATAGAGAGCACTGACATCAGCAGCGTGACATAAAGCACTCACACCAGCACCGTGATATACAGCACTGACACCTGCACCGTAAGCAACCCCAGGAGGAAGTCAGCATAGCACAGGGATGGTGGGAGCCCCTCATAATGAGCATAGCACAGGGATGGTGGGAGCCCCTCATAATATGCACAGCAGAGGTACAGCCCCAGGAGGAAGTCAGCACAGCACAGGGATGGTGGGAGCCCCTCATAATAAGCAGCCCCAGGAGGAAGTCAGCACAGCACAGGGATGGTGGGAGCCCCTCATAATGAGCATAGCACAGGGATGGTGGGAGCCCCTCATAATGAACATAGCACAGGGATGGTGGGAGACCCTCATAATATGCACAACAGAGGTACAGCCCCAGGAGGAAGTCAGCACAGCACAGGGATGGTGGGAGCCCCTCATAATAAGCAGTCCCAGGAGGAAGTCAAGTATGTGCACGTTTTTTTTTTTACGTGTATTACACAACTATATACTGCACACCAAATAGTACACCTATACCAGTCCTTAAGGACCTTTGTGGAACTAGTAGCTAGGGATTAGCAGACTGTACCTCAGTACCCTATACCTTACCAGTCCTTATAAGGACCTTTGTGGAACAAGTAGGTTGTGAATGATTAGCAGACTGTACCTCAGTCCCTATACTGATAAAGGACTACTGCAGCAGAAGGGCAGCAGTCAGCAGTAGTGCACCTCAACCCTATGTATTGTGGACCTATACCAGTCCTTAAAGAATAGCAGACTGTACCTCACTCAACCCTATGTACTGTAGTACCCTATACCTTACCAGTCCTTATAAGGACCTTTGTGGAACAAGTAGGTTGTGAATGATTAGCAGACTGTACCTCAGTCCCTATACTGATAAAGGACTACTGCAGCAGAAGGGCAGCAGTCAAGTATAATATTCTTTCTATATTTGGAAGAAAGAATATTATACGTGTACAAGCCTATTACCATACCAGTCCTGAAAAGAACCTTTGTGGACCTAATAGTAACAGCTACTGATTAAACTGACTGTCCCTCACTGCCACACACAGCTTCCTGCCTGTCCCTATTTAAACTGACAAAACAGAGGCTGCTGGGAGAATAACTTAAATAGCACTTTTGTGGACCTAATAGTAACAGCTAATGATTAAACTGACTGTCCCTGCAGCACACAGCGTCCTGTCCCTCTCTCTACACTGACAAAAGACAGGCTGCGGCAAAAATCAGTAGCACAGCAGTGCCTCAAACCTATATCCTGAACTACACCTAACACCTATACCAGTCCTGAAAAGAACTTTTGTGGACCAAATAGCTAGGGTCACTGCAGTCTCTCCCTGCTCCTCACAGCAACCTCTCCCTATAGTGACAGAAGAAAGAATGTAAAATGGCCGCCGGATCGGGTCTATTTATAAGTTAGGGGGAATGTCCAAGTGTCCATGTGCTGTAATGTCTCAATTGGCTGTCCTGTACCCCATGATGGATGTGTCATCATAGGTCAAAGTTCTTTTACACAGTAAACACAGAAGTCTGCCGGGCGAACGGTGGCAATAGTCCGCCGATCGGGCGGACGGCGAACAGCCGAAATTCACCACGAAACGACCGCTGGGCGAACCATTCGGCCATCCCTACTCATGTACACTGCTGCTGCTAAAGGGACATTTAAGGGCAGTTGGGCATTTTTTTCAACTGCTCCCGAACTCTCCTCTGTGTTATCTGATCAGTACATGTACACAGGGTCATTTACAGTCGTTTCTAGGCAGTTGATTTCAGAGGCTTTTTTTGGAGTGCAATAAATGGGTTCAGAAGCTCAGTTTAGAGGCATTTCAAGCTCCAAACACTTCTAAACGCTGATAAATGTGGTAACTCGTGTTTAGCTGCATTTCATTTACAGGCGTTTTTCATTTTTGGCTATTTTGAAAAAAACATTTTTAGTTGAATCTTTCAGGAGAGGTTGTAAAAACGTCCCATGTACATGAAGCTTAAAAGGAAGAGACCTCACCTGACATACAGAGCTCCTGGGTTGAAATCCAGACCCTGACATTACCCCTCTCTCTTAAAGGACCTCCCCTTGATGGCCTCTGTTTGTCTTATCAGAATATCATCTGTGGAAGTTGCTGGGTAAATAGGGGCAATGCATATTTTGTTCTGGTTCCCACAAATCTTTTAGCCCATAGCCTTTCCATCTTATCAAGTACTGTAGTTTACCACAATGCATACAGGAATCAAGAACTTTATCCACTATGAATTCTTTCTTCCCTTGCACTTGGACTGGGCCAGGTGGAGGATATGTATGTCCAGAAATGTGATTTCTTCTGAAGGATTTTAAAAGAGGCATCTAAAAAACAGGATGGATTTTCATTGAAGGAGGTAGCTTCAGTTTGTAGGCAACGTGGTTAATTTGTGCAATTACTTCGAAAGGATCAATGAACTTAGAACCAAGTTTCTGAGAAGGAAGTTTAAGCTGTAAATGTTTAGTGGATAGCCATATCTTATCACCTAATGAATAGGAAGGAATGGTTCTCCTGTGTCTACTTGCAATTTCCTTATAGGATTCTTGAACCTCGTGTAAAGACTTCTTCAGTAATTCTTGATCATCTTGTAAAGCAGGTCGCGATAGCATAGGGAGGGGTCATAACAGACCTACAGGATGGGAGCGTGGTACCTTATGGCGGGAACAGGTCTCACATGAGAGAATATAATTCTTTACATCTTTTCGATAGGAAGGCCACCCAAAAGGTATGGGCAAGGAGGTCTACTGTTTTACTAATTTCAGGGTGACCAGTAGGTTTTAAAGCGGGATTCCGCCGTTTTTGTTTTTTTTCTTACCTGTGTCACAGGTGGGCGACTGCTACCATCGGTTAGCATCCACGTTCATCGTTTTTTTGACCCCCGGCGCAACGATTCTTTTGCTCGGGATAACTTTTAAAAAAGTGCTCAGGCGTTTCCCATTTTAAGTGTGGGCGTCTGAAGCCCACAGGCACTTACTTCCTCTATATTGATGACGCTCGGCTCCCAGCATGCTCCGCTCCATCTCGCGCATGCTCACTGATACTTCCTCATGTGCAATGGTGGTAATGGCAGATACAGCTGCCTGCCCACTTTAAAAATGGCAAATTCGGACACACCCTCGTCACGTGACCGGCGTCCTAACGAAATCTCACGAGATTTCGCAATTTCATTGTCCCCCCATGGATTCTTGGGAAATAGCTTAGAAATGTCCCAGGGACCATTGCGAAGAGGATAACCACGCCTACTCCCACGGGAGGACAACCCGGAAGTCAGCAGAAACATCTGAAATATAAGGTAAGTAATGAATATTTTTTTTTCAGGGTTCATTTAGGTAAGTATGCTATCTTGTGATTTTAATAATATAAAGTTGAATTTTAAGGTACAAAACCGCTTTAAATTAATCACCAGCTGAAGAACCTTAAATCGTGCCACTTCAGGTACATACATTCTTCTTTCAAAGGTCCAGTGGCCATGAAGAAAGATTCAGTTGCAAAGTTGCAAGTTTCAGTTTGGTGGATTATTTAAGAGCAAATAGATAACTAACATGTTACGCTTTAAAATTGCACGCACTCGTGGAATGGCGACAAACTACGGTACTTAAAAATCTCCATAGGCGAAGTTAAAAAAAATTTAACAGTTACCTATTTAGAGTTACAGAGGAGGTCTTTTTTTAGAATTATTGCTCTCACTCTAATGATCGTGGCCATACCTCGCATGTGTGATTTGAGCACAGTTTACATTTGCAGGCACAACTTACGTATGTGTTTTCTTTGGAGCATGAGCACACGGGGGCACTTTAAAAAAAAATCTATTTTCCTGGCTAGTATCAAAGCCAGATACACACAGGTTACATATGCCACGAACGTTAGAGAGAGAAGGAGCAATAATTCTAGCACTGGACCTCCTCTGTAACTCTAAACATGTAACCTGTAAAAAAATGTAAAACCTCTCCTATGGAGATTTTTAAGTACCAAAGTTTGACGCCATTCCACAAGTGTGCGCAGTTTTAAAGCGTGACATGTTAAGTATCTATTTACTTGGCGTAACATAATCTTTCACATTATACAAAAAAATTGGGCTAACTTTAGTGTCTTTTTATTTATTTTTTATAAATATTCATGAAAAATTGCTGCACAAATACCGTGTAACATAAAAAGTTGCAATGATCACCATTTTATTCCCTAGGGTGTCTGCTAAAACAGTATATATATAATGTTTGGGTGTTCTGAGTAATTTTCTAGCAAAAAAAAAAATTATGATTTTTACATGTAGGGGAGAAGTGTAAGAATTTGCCTGGGTAGCAAGGGGTTAATTACCATAAGTGATATACAAATAATTATTATATATTGTTTTTAAGGTGATTTACTATATTTTCAAAAACTGTATTCAAGCAGGTGGCTTAATTGACAAATTACTGAAGTTTGAAGTTATAACTTCAAACCAGTAATTTCATAGTAAATAGATAAATAATAAATTATTATGTTATAACATATAGCATCATAATAATTATTTATTATTATTATACAAGATTTATAGAGTGCCAACAGTTTACGCAGCACTTTACAACTTGAACGTAGACAGTACAAATACAATACACTTTAATACAGTAGGAATCAGGGGTCCCTGCTCCTTGGAGCTTACAATCTAAGAGAGAAGGTCAAGAGATACAAGGAGTAGTAAATGTGGGAGATGTGCTGATGGAGAAGATAATTGTACAGTTGTTAGGTGGGGACCAGATAGGCGTGTCTGAAGAGATGAGTTTTTGGGGATTGTCTGAAAGTGGATAAAGTAGGAGAAATTCGGACAGATTGGGGTAGAGCATTATGGGAGAGTATGGGAGAGGCTCTGGAGAAGTCCTGAAGGTGAGCATGGGATGAGGTGACAAGGGAGTTTGAGAGCAGGAGGTCTTGGGAGGAGCGAAGAGAACAATTAGGTTGGTTTTTTGAGACTAGGTTAGTGATGTAGCTTGGGGCCAGGTTGTGGATGGCTTTGTAAGTTGTAGCTAGTATCTTGAATTTAATTTGTTGGCTGAGTGGAAGCCAATGGAGGGATTGGCAGAGGGGTATAGCAGATGCTGAGCAGTTTATGAGGTGGATGAGCATGGCAGCAGCGTTCATGATGGACTGAAGTGGGGATAGCCTATTTAGAGGTAAGCCAATGAGGAGGGAGTTGTAGTAGCCGAGGCGGGAGATCACCAGGGAGTGGATTAGAAGCTTTGTGGTGACATTGGTTAGGAAGGGACATATTTTGTACATGTTGCAGAGGTTCAGGTAGCAAATTTTGGATAGTGATAGGATGTGGGGCTGAAAGGTTAGTTCAGAGTCCAGGATTACACCTAGGACCTTGGCGTGGGGGGACAAGTTGATAGTTGAGCCGTTGATATTGACAGAGAAATCTGGGGAAGTGGCACCTGAGGGAGGAAATATCATGAGCTCAGTATTGGATAGGTTGAGTTTCCCCGACTCTGCCTTTGGACTCTGATACTCTGTGATTACTGGTTCCTGATTCCGGCTTCCACCCGACTCTGCTTCTGCCTAATGCCTTGTACCTCGCTGCCTGCCTGCTACCGAATCCAGATACCCTCACGATTCTGCTTCAGTCTCCTGTCCCCAGGAATTTCTTGCAAGCCACGAAACCTGAACTTGCAAATTGGATGGAGTGCCTCCTTAACATCAGCTGATCTTCTGTCCTGCCTGAACCATCTACCCTACAACCTCAACCGCAAGTTCTGCAAAAAACACTTCCAGGCACTTGTGTTCCTCCTATCTCTAGCCACCATCTGTTCCACCTTCAGTGAGGCTTGGGTTGGAGATACAAGGGAGGCCAAACTCGTCATATCAGACTCCTACCAGGTACGTGACAGATAGGTAGGATGTGAACCAGCGGAGAGAACAGTCATGAGGACCAAAGGAGTGGAGTTTATTGAGGAGGAGGGGGTGTTCCACTGTGTCAAAGGCAGCAGAGAGATCCAGGATAAGTAGTACAGAATAGTGTCCGCTGGTTTTAGTAGGTAATTTGAGAGTTTAAGGAGAGCAGTTTCTGTGGAGTGTTGAGGGCAAAATCCAGACTGAGAGGGATCAAGAAGTTTGTTCATGGTCAGATGGTCTTTCAATCGGTTGTAGACCATTCTTTCAAGAAGTTTGGAGGAGAAGGCGAGTAAGGAGATGGGAGGTAGGTTGTTAAGATTGGTGGGATCCAGTGAGGGCTTTTTAACCACTACAATACAGGGCACTTTCGCGCCCTTCCTTCCCAGCCCAATTTTCAGCTTTCATCGCTCTCGCACTTTCAATGACAATTGAATGCTACACTGTACCCAAATGAAATTTTTATCATTTTGTTCGCACAAATAGAGCTTTATTTTGGTGGTATTTATTCACGACTCCGTTTTAAATTTTTTGCGATATAAGTGCAAAAAGAGTGGAAATTTGGAAAAAAAACAATATTTTCTTCTTTCTATTTTAAAAGAAATCCAATAAAATCAAATTTTGTCATAAGTTTAAGCCAAAATGTATTCTGCTACATGTTTTTGGTAAAAAAAATTCTGTTAAGTGAATAATAATTGGTTTGTGTGATCACAGACATATGTACGCAAATGATCATGTACAGATGTGTGCAGGTGATCACGTACATATGTGTGCAGATAATCATTGGGACATGTGATTTTAGTGGGACATATGTGGGGGACATGTGTTTTTATTATTTGGGTACAGCAATCCCTGATAATAGCATAGATCTCTGGGATATGTGGTCCAGATGCATTAACAGGCAGAACAGTTATCAGTCTGGTGAACTACCGATCCCATAGTTCCCTTGACTGGACTCACAAATATGATGTCATTTAATAGCACTGGCCAATAAGGGTCATGCAATGCATAAAGACACCAGAAGATTGCGATACTTTGCAATTGTAGTCCACATTTCTACATCAGGAAATTTCATTTTTAATACATGCATAAAAGATAGATTACAGTACATATTCTTGAATTTATGACAGGAATACTTTGCCCTGCTGCTCTCTTTTAAGGTATCAGACATTTTGGAATCTAAAGACACCACCATTATCTTCTTCAAATATGGTGTACTTTGCACGAAAGTAGATGTGGTTTCACACAGATGACATAGAGATCAAGTAAAGTGTGTGTAGAAATGCTGCACACCAGAACATTCTGTTCCCTTTTCCAAGCCAAGAATGGGTTGGGCATATTGTAGCATGAAACAGCAACCTTTCTTAAACTTTCTACCACAGAGGAACCCAAAAGTTATTTTCAAGTGTCTTGAAACCCTGCTAAGATTAATTCAAAGGGGGTGAGCCTCTTACACTGGTGCTCAGTTGGAAGGATGTGCCTCTTATGCCGCGTACACATGTATCAGACTATCCGGCGGACTTAGTCTGGCGGACAAACCGCCGGACTGTCCGCCGGACTTTCCGAACAAGCTACCTGCCCACACACGGCACTTTTGCGGCGGACTAGGTCCGCCGCATTTTGAGCGCGGCTCCAGGTAGCCAGGACCAGCGAAGGAGGCGTCGCTGGCCCCGTCACCTGGTATGGACTTAAAGGGAATTCTCTACGCCGAAAAAATGGAGTGGGGGCCCCCCCAGGTCCGTATCAAACCCTTATCCGAGCACGCTACCCAGCCGGCCAGGAAAGGGGTTCGGACGAGCGAACGCCCCTCCTGAGCCGTACCGGGCCGCGTGCCCTCAACATGCACCTTGTCCCCATGTTGATGAGGACAAGGGCCTCTTCCCGACAACCCTGGCCATTGGTTGTCAGGGTCTGCGGGCAGGAGGCTTATCGGATGCTGGGACTGTGACATCATAATAGGCGGGGACATGATCCGGCGATGTCCCTATATAAGTCGCCACATGCCACGTGCCTGTCATTGTGACCAGAGACAGCAATGAGGCAACAGCTCAAGAAGAGAACAAGAGAACAGAAGAACAGAAGACAGCAGCGACAGAAGACCGGGTCACCGCTTGTAAAAGAGCTAGAAGAAGGCGCGGTGGCCCAGCAAGAAGAACCGAAGAGGGGGACAAGACCCCCGAAGAGGGGGACCAGACCCCTGAAGTCGGAAGAAGAGTGCGGCGGCGAAGAAGAAAGCCGGCTCCTCCGCTAGTAAAAGAGCTAGAAAAAGAGCAGAAGATAGCGGAGGAGTCCGGCAAGAAGATGCCCGAAGACGGAAGAAGACCCTCTGAGCTGTGCAATAAACTATTTTAACCCTTGTGTGTTGTGTTTTTTTTTACATTTTTTTCACAGGTGAATGGGTAGGGGTACATTGTACCCCATACTCATTCACATAGGGTGGGGGGGCTCACGGATTCCGATACGCCTCCCATCCGCAGACCCCAACAACCAACGGCCAGGGTTGTCGGGAAGAGGCCCTTGTCCTCATCAACATGTTGAGGGCACGCGGCCTGGTACGGCTCAGGAGGGGGGGCACTCGCTTGTCCTCACCCCCTTTCCTGGCCGGCCGGGCAGCGTGCTTGGATAAGGGTCTGATATGGACCTGGGGGGGACCCCACACCGTTTTTACGGCGTAGGGATTCCCCTTTAAGTCCATACCAGGTGACGGGGCCAGCGACGCCACCTTCGCTGGTCCCGGCTACCTGGAGCCGCGCTCAAAATGAGCTGACTTTTCTCCGGGCGGGAAAAGTCCGTTCATTTCAAAAGTATGGCGGACTAGCACACACACGGTCGTAATGTCCGTCGAAATGCGAGTCCGGCGGACAGATTGATGTGCAAAACTACTTTCTTAGTCCGCCGGACTTTTGGGAAAAGAAAGTCCGCTGGAGCCCACACACGGGCGGATTGTCCGCCGGGACTTTTCCACCAGATTGTTTGATTGTGTGTACGCGGCTTTACAGTGGTGGTCCGAATGCCACCCTTACAGACATCTGAAAATATCTCTGGTGTTGCATCGCAGGCTCTTCCAAGTGGGGTTGGCTGTAGGTAGACACCATCAAGTGGGACGTCAGTCAGCCAAAACTCAAGGAACTTCTAGAGGAGCCCTAGTGTTCTATGAAACTGCGTCTGACAATGACTGAGCTGGAGCATTAAGATAAATTAAACATTTTAGACTTTTAAGAGAGTGACAGGCACAATGGCAGCTTGTTCAGTTAACTATGCAGCTCTCCAATAGCAGTTTACAGTTTAAAAGTAACCCACAGATAAAGAATAAAAATACTTTATTAGATATGGTCAAATATCCTCATTAACCCTTAAAGGGAGCATCCCCCCATGTCGTAAAAAAAATCTCACAGGTCCCCACCCTCATTGCAATGCACACTCTGACTGGTAGCCAAATATAAACACTTATAGACACCTCATACAATAAGCATAACTATAACTGTCAAGGAAACTTGAACACAGCGATGTGTTAACTGGTGTAAGATCCAGGTGTGGCAGAGGGGGGTGAGGAAAAAGCTTACTTTACGAAGGTAAGACAAGGCTGTGAAATAGTTATTACAGCCTACAATACTGCCAGTCACCACTAGATGGAGACTCACCCAAAATCTAGCAATCTGGACACACAAGGCTGCACTCTAGCAGCTAGGTGATTCCCACATACTTCTGAGATTCCCTAAGCTATCATGTGAGCCTGGATGTTTGAACTCCATGGGCACACTCACCTTTCCTGCTTCACATACACAAACACACATACTTGCATGTGCTAGCTTGCCACCATCTGCAGTTTGTCAGCTGACTGGTCTGCCTTACACAAGCACAGATCCCTACATAGTTACATAGTAGGTGAGGTTGAAAAAAGACGCAAGTCCATCAAGTCCAACCTATGAAACCCTGTTGCTGGCAATGTGATCTGTCCCTGTCTAATGAAGATACAATAGTCTTGCTGCAATTAAGGAGCACAAAAGGGCTCAGCCACACAATGCAATCTCATATAGTCCGACAATTGAGCATACAATTGCTAGTAATATAATGCAACAATCTCTCCAGGAGTTATGAATTCTTAGCTTAGTACATAGAAGGCCATATATTATATTTATTATCCCTAGGTCAGCAGTGCATAGAAATATGTACAGAAGTATAAAGTAAAGACAGGAAAGCAAGTCACATACAGAAATAATGACTATTTGCTATAAAATAAAAAGGGAGAAAAACAGAAATAAAATTTACCACTTGGGCATTTTCATCCTGTTGACAATAGCACGCCAGAAAATCAATTCGTCTCCATGTTTTTAAACTTGCTCCAGACAAATTATACTGTTCACTTTCACATTACATAGAGGTATGGATGTAGTACTGACTCTAAGCCTTAGCCAATCACCTTTGGATGTGGTACCTCTGCTGATTTGAGTAAAGTTGTTGTCCATTGAAATGGCCACTTATGGACCAGCCGGTTTTAATAGCAAAATCAGAGTTTGGATTTCTGACACCAACATATATTCCCAATTGCAGTGAGTCCAAATACAACATGACTACCACAAGCAGGATCCATAAAACTGTCCCAGCATGCCCCGGGATTTGACGTCATAAGGGGCGGGGTCACCATGTGACATCATCCGGTGACCACGCCCCATGCCTATATAAGTCGCCACGCACGTCTCACAAGCCATTACAGTGGTAGAGAGCGCAGTGTCAACATCGGAAGAAGAAAGAAGAGAGAAGAGAGAAGAGGGAAGAAGGACGGAGGAGACCGGGCTCCTCTGCTAGTAAAAGAGCTGGAAGAAGATAGCGGAGGAGCAGGCAGAAGAGCGGGAGAAGAGGCCAGGCACCGGCAGAAGAGGCCAAACAGAGAGGAGAAGTCGGAAGAAGACTCCCGGAGCTGATTAATTAATTACTTTAAAAACCTGTGTTGTGTTTTTTTTATTGACACTTTTTTCCCCAGGTGAATGGGTAGGGGTACGATGTACCCCTTACTCATTCACATAGTGGGGGGCCGGGATCTAGGGGCCCCCTTTTTAAAGGGGGCTCTCAGATTCCGATAAGCCCCCCGCCTGCAGACCCCGACAATCAACGGCCAGGGTTGTAGGGAAGAGGCCCTTGTCTTCATTAACATTGGGACAAGGTGCTTTGGGGTGGGGAGCCGCAGGGCCCCCCTTCCCCAAAGCACCCACTCCCCATGTTGAGGGCATGCGGCATGGTACGGTTCAGGAGGGGGCGCGCTCGCTTGTCCCCACCCCCTTTCCTGACGGGCCAGGCTGCGTGCTCGGATAAGGGTCTGGTACGGATCTTGGGGGGACCATCAAACCATTTTTTCGGTGTAGGGGGGTTCCCCTTAAAATCCATACCAGACCTAAGGGCCTGTTATGCTCCTGGAAGGGGAACCCATGTCGGTATATAGTCGGAGCGACTGCTGTAGTGTACATTAAAATGGCTCCATTAACTAACATTGATTTTCTCAACAGCGCGATTTGGGGCGACTTGGGGCGACCTGAAGTCGGATCCCGAGTGGCCCCTGTGTGAACGGGCTCTTACTGAACCAGCTGAGGTTAAACGCTGATTGCCTATCATGCACAGCTGCACCAGATTCTGAGTGCTCTGGCTTTACAATTTTTGCGATGACGCTACACTAAGGGATAAGATTTACGGCAAGCCTTATGAGTAAACATCAGGATCTGGATCCGTCTGTTAACCCTTGAAGAGGAATGCTGTATGTGACCTGTCTGATTGATTCAGGGGACTATATCCTGAGGTGAGCGGCCAATTCTGTCATTGGTGGAGGGTGTCACTCAAATCACCATATTTTGATGCATAGATCATCTGATACACTGGACTTCTTGCATTGAGCTCATCGCTTCTCTTCATTTCTCATTTATAATTATTGGACTATTGTGTTGTTAGTGGTTATTTGTTTACATAAGTCTAAGTATCTGCGCTGTACTGCTTTTTTATAATTAGCTGCTTCACTGGCTTCAGTAGACAGGGAATTAACTGAAAGTGAAAGAAACAAAGTGCTTGTCACTTACAGTTTCATTACTTGCATGGGAGAATGGGGAATAGATGTTCCCCATTCTCCTATTGCCCTCACAGCTGCGGCAGTTTACATTGGTCCCAGGCTCCCCAGATAAATGGGAGAGCCCGGGAACCATCACTGGCAGCAGCAAGTGATGGTGGAAGGGAAGGGGGGAGTGGCCTGGTCGGAGACTAGGCTGAGGTTGCCACTCCATTCATCTGAGTAGGACACCATAGATGTGCAACTTCCAGGGGTCACCCTTCCTTCCTTGAGCAGCAGACGATGGTGGAGGGAAAGGAGGGGGTGTCCTAGATCACTGACTAAAAAAAAGTAATACCAAGCTCATGGCTACTACTGCAGCCATGATGTTTGTTTAGCCAAAACATTCTAAAATGGCCTAAGGATGGCAACTGGTTAAAATATTGGTGTTTTTCTATGTTGCTCTTGAAGTTGAATTAAAAAGTAGACCATCTCCCTGCTGTATGGTATTTATTTTTGTTTTGTTACATGCCATGGCAGTGCCCAGCTCCCCATGCCTTTATTTGATAATCCCTTGCCTATTGGCCTTGAAAATGGACAGAATTGTCAAGGTTAATCTCTTATAGACTTCAGTTTTAATGTCAAAGTTTTCAGACCTTGTAATAAACACCCAGGAAACCAACCCAAATACGTTTGCTCATCCCTAATTGCGGCAAATAAATTTGGTTTAGGCTATGCAAGAAGACATTACACATCAGTTTTTATTCTTAGACATGAACCACTGTGCTTATTGTTGGGTATCCTATTGAGCCAGGTTAGAGCTGTCAAAAACCTGTAGAAAGCTATTTGACAGTATACTGGTTTTACACTGTCAGGATGACAGTTCGGGTGTTTATAAGCTGTGTACAATAAATGACATACTCAGTAGTATATATAACACAAATAAAGGGAGATTTTACTTCCAGCAGTTGCTATAAACTGTGTTTGACCCTTATTGCCGGAGAGAGATTAGCGTAGCTGTCTAAGCTGGCACCACACTGAACTGCTGCCTGTAATTAATAAGAATCTTCCACTTGGGATGCAGGCAGGGACTTTTCTCTAGAGCTGCCTCACTCGGCTGGATGCAGGATCGTTTGATGTGAATCTAAACTGTTCCTGATGGATTTCGGAGTTTTACCCAGTGCTTCGTTTCATGGGATTTGTGTTGTGTGCGCTTTTTCAGTGTTTATCTCAGATGAATGATGTATTGTGTAATGCACAGTTGTGGAACATCTCCAAGCATTGTGCAGTTTTTCAGCCCACGTGCAAAGTAACAAACACCATTCTGAGACTTTATTCACATGAGTCTTTTTGCTTTTACCATTGTGACCCTCATTGTACTCTGTTCCCTGTGCAGAGATTTATTTTGTCATGTGATCTTACACAGTTAAAGTGGGCCTTTCAACTACTGTGTCTGAATGAATAAATTCTTGGCATGTCTAAAAAAACACAAACAGTATCATTTTTAAAAACACTTCATCTTTTATCATTAAAAAAGCTACAATTAAATTCCAGTTCAATGGTTTTGCCTAGGCTGAGATGATGACATCAGTGTTCTGAAAGCAAGAGACAACTGGCAGGGGTTTCTATTGCCCAGGTGACTGTCATAACCCTGTACCAGCACGGTCACATTAAGAATTTACAGTACAAAATTGATTAATTTGTAAAGTATGATCTATGCATTAACTGTAATTATGTATATATATATATATATATATATATATATATATATATATATATATATATTATACATGGTTATTCACTATGGAGAAGGATTTGTGTTACTTTAATATAATGTCTTGTACAGTGATTTTAACTTTTGTTTTAGCCTATGGGGACCATGGCACAGTTTGAATAAATAATCCTATGCAAATTAAATCAATCATGCTATTAAAATGATATAGTTACAGAAAATGTTTAAATATCCAGGTAAAGAATCTAGGGTTGATCCTAAAAATATATACGGTATCTCACAAAAGTGAGTACACCCCTCAAATTTTTGTAAATATGGTATTCTATCTTTTTAACACTGAAGAAATGACACTTTGCTACAATGTAAAGTAGTGGGGGTACAGCTTGTATAACAGTGTGAATTTGCTGTCCACTCAAAATAACTCAACACACAGCCATTAATGTCTAAACCGCTGGCAACAAAAGTGAATACACCCCTAAGTGAAAATGTCCAAATTAGACCCAAAGTGTCAATATATTGTGTGGCCACCATTATTTTCCAACACTGCCTTAACCTTCTTCGGCATGGAGTTCACCAGAGCTTCACAGGTTGCCACTGGAGTCCTCTTCCACTCCTCCATGATGACATCACGAAGCTGGTGGATGTTAGAGACCTAGCGCTCCTCCACCTTCCATTTGAGGATACCCCAGAGATGCTTTATAGGGTTTAGGTCTGGAGACATGCTTGGCCAGTCCATTACCTTTACCCTCAGCTTCTTTATCAAAGCAGTGGTTGTCTTGGAGTTGTGTTTGGGGTCGTTATCACATTGGTATATTGCGCTTTGGCCTAGTCTCCAAAGGTAGGGGATCATGCTCTGCTTTGGTATGTCACAGTACATGTTGGCATTCGTGGTTCCCTCAATGAACTGTAGCTCCCCAGTGCCAGCAGCACTCATGCAGCCCCAGACCATGACACTCCCACCACCATGCATGACTGTAGGCAAGACACACTTGTCTTTGTACTCCTCACCTGGTTGCCCCCACACAAGCTTGACACCATCTGAACCAAATAAGTTTATTTTGGTCTCATCAGACCACAGGACATGGTTCCAGTAATCCATGTCCTTAGTCTGCTAGTCTTCAGCAAACGGGTTACTTGTGCATCATCTTTAGAAGAGGCTTCCTTCTGGAACGACAGCCATGCACACTAATTTGATTCAGTGTGCGGTATATGGTCTGAGCACTGACAGGTTGACCCCCCTACCCCCACCCCATTCAACCTCTGCAACAATGCTGTCATAACTCATACGTCTATTTTCCAAAGACAATCTCTGGAGATAATGCTGAGCAAGTGCACTCACCTTCTTTGGTCGACCATGGCGAGGCCTGTTCTGAGTGGAACCTGTCCTGTTAAACCACTGTATGGTCTTGGCCACTGTGAACATCTCAGTTTCAGGGTCTTGGCAATCTTCTTATAGCCTATGCCATCTTTATGCAGAGCAACAATTATTTTTTTCAGATCCTCAGAGAGTTCCTTGCCATGAGATGCCATGTTGAACTTTCAGTGACCAGTATGAGAGAGTGAGAGTGATAACACCAAATTTAACCCACCTGCTCCCCATTCACACCTGAGACTGTGTAACACTAACAAGTCACATGACACTAGGGAGGGAAAATGGCTAATTGGGCCTAATTTGGACATTTTCACTGTTTAGACAGCAATGGCTGTGTATTGAGTTATTTTGACGGCACAGCAAATTTTCACTGTTATACAAGCTGAACACTCACTACTTTAGATTGTAGCAAAGTATCATTTCTTCAGTGTTGTCACATGAAAAGATATAATAAAATATTTACAAAATTGTGAGGGGTGTGCACACTTTTGTGAAATACTGTATTTTCTTTCCTAACTGAAATGATCTAGAAAACTGTAGAAATCATATCTCTTGGAAGCTAGGTAATCAATTTGCTTAGTAGATTGAACAATGCCAGCACATATTTGGGTCTGTGCAAATCTTATGATTCATTTCAGTTTGTTTACATGCCTTTCACTGAAATTTTTGAATATAGAAAATGCCAGGTGAGGTAGTACAAAGCATACCAACACAGGTTATAATATCCATATAGTGTCCATGGGGTATTGCACAGAGGTACACAGAGGAGATAAAGAAAAACACACCGAGATGTGCAATGGTCAAATATCTATAATACATTAGGTGTTATAAACATGATAAATTGAAAGTAGACAACATAATTTATGTGTTCTCCAGATTGGGGGATCTAGATGACAATTGATAGAGCAATTGGGTAAGGGTAGTACAGGTAAATGGTATTTAAGAGTTATGAGCAGTCCAGGTTGGTCCCATCTGCAGCATTTTATATTGCAGAGAATGGAAATAAGACCAAATGCTTGTTTGAGGATTCTCACAATTTCCTAGATTAGAAAGGCTTCCCAATGGTCTTTTTTGTAGGTTTTGCTAGAACAGTGTTAATATAGTGATACACTTTGGTCCATGAGCACTGTGCTGCCCCAACAGGCATAAAATTTATATATATATATATATATATATTGTTCTCCTAACCATTTTTCTATGGTCGTTTATATTCAGTTCACATGCTGCCATCTAGCGACCTTTTGTGGTAATGCACCTGTGTTCTCAAGTTTATTTTCCCCTTATGTTATTATATACTTCCTTTGTATGTAATGCTCCACCCTTCTTCCTGTGTTTTGTACTTCCTGTGTTTTGTATGTCCTGTGTCATCAATGGAATAACTAGCCTCATGTAGCAGAGCACATGTATTCTACATTGTAAGCTACAGACACTATCATCTTTTGACCGCACAATACCACAACCTGTTCATCTGTTTGTATCCTGTCATTTTCTGTAATCTGATGATCAGAATAAAGCATCTGTGTATGGAAATTGGTATTGGTGAGTTCAAGCTATCTGATGAGGCTTGTCCTCAGTGATTATATCTGATTATACAGGCCAGGCATAGAGGTCTCACAAGGGATAGATTGCTTCACAACAATCGGAGTCAGAATAAGCACCCATCTCATTTTTAAGTTTGAGCAAACTTTTTTTATTTCAAAGATGACAGGTCGGTTAAATTCCAGAAAACATAAGCTATAAATGAAAAAGAAAATAATATGCATGTATGCCTTATATTTTCTTCACTCATATAGAATTTTTTTTGTGGTTTGTTTCTCTAGGCCCCTGGTGTCCACACTCTGGTCCAAGGGCCACATGCAGCAGCCTTTTGGAACTTATTCAGCAGCCCTCAAAACCACTTAATTTTTGGCTTACCTGTAAAATCCATTTCTTGGAGTACTACAAAGTTAATTAACCTGATGGGTGAAGAAAAAAAAGGGTACCACATCCATGATTAAACAAGAAATAAGAGCAAACAGGTGGACTTTATCGATACCCACAGATAGGGATGAGCTTCGTGTTCGAGTCGAACATACGTTCGACTCAAACATCGGCTGTTCGCCCGTTCTGCGAATTCCGAACGTTATGGGCCGTTCACGCCAAATTCGTGTGGCGCTCACGGCCCACAATGCACAGCATCATCGCAGTGCATTGCTGGCTCATGATTGGCCAAGCATGCACTGTGACCCCGCATGCTTGGCCAATCACAGCGCCAGCAGCGAGGAGAGCCATGATTGGCCACAGGCAGGATGCCTGTGGCCAATCATAGCTCAGGCTGTGTAGTACACGCCCCACACTATATAAGGCCGCCAGCGCGGCGGCCTAGTGTAGTGTGTTGGCGTCTGAAGCAGTTAGTGGGTGTTCTGTGTACCTTCAACACAGTACACACCGATCTTTTTCGGCCGATTTTCGATCTTGCTGTTGTGTAGTGGTTGTTGTCTGTGTGCCCTGACCGCAGTATACACCGCTATATTCACCTCACCTATATAGCTAGTGATCTATCTTTTATAATAGAACTTGCAGTCAGTAGTGTTAGGAGCTTGTGCGTGCTGTCTGCGTGCTCTGTACCCAGTACACACCGCTATATCCACCTACATAGCTCTTCTCTATTTGAGCCCACTTGCCATCTGCAGGAGTTATTGGAAGTTGTGTGTGCCTCCAGCACAGCACAGTATACATCTGTATATACCCCTTTATCTCTGGTGTTCTATAAAAAAGGCATCTGCAGGAGTTAGTGGGTTTTTTGTGCCTCCAGCACAATATACACCTGTATCTACCCTTTATTGCTGTTCTCTAATAGAGCCATCTGCAGGGCTTAGTGGGTGTTGTGTGACTCCATTACACTGCTGTTTTACTCAACTCCCTTCAGGCCATTACCATGTCTGGAAGGCCAGCAAGGAGAGGCAGACAGGCGCGAGCCGATAAAAGAGGGCAAGCAGGCTCTGTGTCTAGAGACAACAGTGCTGGTCGTGGACGCGGTGCATTGTCATCAGCACGTGGCCATGGGACACGCTTGTCCTTCTTTTCGGCAGCTGGACATGTTGAACCGCAACATGCCAACGACTTGGTAGAGTGGATGACCAAGCCCTCTTCATCCTCCTCATCCTCTCTCACCCAGTCTCAGGGTACTAGCAAAGCAGCTGCCAACGCATCATCTTCCCTCCTCTCAATGTCATCATCAGTGACTCCTTCCCTAGACCCACCACGTCCTCCTGAGGAGTCTCCTGAACTCTTTGAGCACAGTGTTGGGTACATGCTCCAGGAGGATGCCCAGTGTTTTGTGGGCTCTGATGATGACACTCAGCTAGAGGAAGGCAGTAGTGTGAGCGCAGAGAGAGGGGATGCTCAAGAAGGACAGCAATCTGGCAGTCATGTTCCACAAGCTGCAGCATACTGCCAGGTTTGCTACAGCGATGAAGAGGGAGGGGATGATGAGGGCAGTGACTCCACGTGGGTGCCTGGTAGGAGAGAGGAGAAGGAGGAGGAAGAGGAGGAGGCACATGTCCAACGAGGCAGGATGCCCTCCGGGGGCCAGCTTAGGGGCAGCACACCGACTGAATCACACCGCAGAGCTCCGCCTGTGCAGGGTGCTGCCTCTGCACGTTATTCTAAAAGTTCTTTGGTGTGGGCCTTTTTTGAGACGAGTGCATCAGATCGCACCGCTGCTATTTGCAACATATGTCTCAAGCGTATCTCGCGTGGCCAAAACATCAGCCGCTTGGGCACCACATGCTTGACCAGACATATGTTGACCTGCCATGCCGCTCGTTGGCAAGCGTACCTCAAAGACCCACACCAAAGAACAAAGCGGACCTCTCCCTGCTCCTCATCAGCTGGCATCTCCAACCCCACTAGACCTTCAGTCCTCTCTGAAACCTGCTCTGAGAGGAATGAAGGTGTAGAATTAGGTGTGTCACAGCCAAGTGCTTCCGGGAACTCTGCTAGCGGTACACCCACGTCCGATTATAGCAGGCAAATGTACCTGCCCCAGCTGCTGGTCCGGCGAAAGAAGTTCACTCCCAGCTATCCACATGCCCAGCGGTTGAATGCTAGCTTGGCTAAATTGCTAGCACTTCAACTGCTGCCTTTTCAGTTGGTAGACTCGGCCCCCTTCCGTGAGTTTGTACAATGTGTGGTTCCTCAGTGGCAGGTCCCCAAACGCCACTTTTTCTCACGGAAGGCGATTCCGGCTCTCTACCAGCATGTGGAAGGCAATGTCCTTGCCTCGCTGGACAGGGCGGTCAGCGGTAAGGTGCATATTACCGCTGACTCATGGTCCAGCAGGCATGGACAGGGACGTTACCTGTCTTTCACGGCCCATTGGGTCACTCTTCTGGCAGCTGGGAAGGATGCAGGACAAGGTGCAGTAGTGTTGGAGGTTGTTCCGCCACCACGCCTCCAAAATGCTACTATTGGTTGTGACACACCTTTCTCCTCCACCCCCTCCTCTTCTTCTTCCTCCATGGCCTCTTCCAGTGCTCTGTCCTCAGAACCAGCGGTGCTCCGTAGGCGTTCCAGGGGCTACGCAAGTACGCAGGCAAAATGATGCCATGCCGTGCTTGCGCTGGTTTGTTTGGGGGACAGGAGCCACACTGGGGCAGATGTTTTGTCAGCTCTGCAGGGGCAGGCCGAGAGGTGGTTGAAGCCACGCCAGCTTAAGCCAGGAATGGTGGTTTGTGACAATGGCACCAACCTCCTCTCCGCCCTCTGACAGGGACAACTGACCCATGTGCCCTGTGTAGTTCACGTCCTTAACCTGGTGGTGCAGCGGTTCTTGGGCAGGTACCCCGGTTCACAGGATGTACTGAAGCAGGCCAGGAAAGTCTGTGTGCATTTCCGCCGATCATTTAATGCCTGTGCTCGGCTGGCTGAGCTCCAAAAGGAGTTGAACCTGCCCAAGAACCGCCTTATATGTGACATGCCCACCAGGTGGAACTCAACGTTAGCCATGCTGCAGCGGCTGCACACGCAGCAGAGGGCCATCAATGAGTACCTGTGCGACTACGGCACCAGGACAGGGTCAGAGGAGCTCGGTTTTTTCTCACCACGCCAGTGGGGCATGATCAGGGATGCATGCACTGTCCTGTCACCGTTTGAGGAGGCCACAAGGATGGTGAGCAGTGACAGTGCATGCATCAGTGACACTGTACCTCTTGTCCACCTCTTGGAGCATACGCTGTGTGGAATAATAGACAGGGCACTTGAGGCAGAACAGAGGCAGGAAGAGGAGGACTTCCTTGCCTCTCAAGGCCCCCTTTATCCAGACAGTGTTCCTGCTGTGCCACTCATCACACAGGAAGAGGATGAGGAGGAGGAAGAGGAGGAGGAGGATGATTGTGTCAGCATGGAGGTGGAGGCTGGCACTCAGCATCAGCAGCAGCAGCAGCAGCAGTCTTGTAGGGATGATTTACAGTCCCAAGAAACACGTGGACTTGTACGTGGCTGGGAGGAGGTAGCTGCGGATCATTTTGCCCTTAGTGACCCAGAGGACTCCGGATCGAATTCCTCAGCTAACCTATGCTGCATGGCCTCCCTGATCCTGCAAAGCCTGCGGAAGGATCCTCGTATTCTTCGGATCAAGGAGAGGGACCATTACTGGCTGGCCACTCTCCTTGATCCACGGTACAAGGGTAAGGTTGCCGACCTTATCTTGCCATCGCAGAGGGAGCAGAGGATGAGACATCTCCGGGAGGCCTTGCAGAAAGGTCTGTGCAAAGCGTTCCCAGAGACTGGGAGGTTACAAACTCCAGGTCCTGGACAACGTGTTGCTAAGGCATCGGTCAGAAGGAGCGGTGGAGAAGGTGGCCGTCTGACTGATGCTTTCAGACAATTTTTTAGTCCGCAGCCCCAATGTATGATCGGTTCCAGCAACCATCGCCAGCGTCTGATTTACATGGTGCAGGAATACCTAGGGGCAAGGTCAGACTTGGACACCTTTCCCACCGAAAATCCTCTGGCTTACTGGGTCTTGAGGATGGATCACTGGCCAGAGCTTGCACAGTATGCAATTGAGCTACTGGCCTGTCCTCCTTCCAGCGTTCTTTCGGAACGCACCTTCAGTGCTGCTGGTGGCTTTGTTACCGATCACAGGGTGTGCCTGTCCACCGAATCAGTTGATCGACTGACCTTCATCAAGATGAATCAGTCTTGGATCACCCACAGCTACCAAGCACCTGAAGCTGATGTAACCGAATAATTTTTTTTGAAATATCACATCCCTTCAAGACTGCCTATGCTGATGCTGATTGTCTATCCTCTTCCTCCTCCGCTGTTATGTTGATTGTCTATCCTCTTCCTCCTCCGCTGATATGTTGGAAGAACATTTCTGGTTCTGGGTGATGCCATTAGCCCAATTTTTCTGCCCCTGTTTAACAGGGGCGTTTAAGTACAATTTTTGATGCAATGCTTTGCAGCAGGGCTAATTCCTGCAATAAAACTAGAGTATATGGGAGAGGTTGCAGTGTGGTGGCACCAGCACCAGTGCCTAAGGCCCAATTTTTCTGCCCCTGTTTAACAGGGGCGTTTAAGTACAATTTTTGATGCAATGCTTTGCAGCAGGGCTAATTCTTGCAATAAAACTAGAGTATATGGGAGAGGTTGCAGTGTCGTGGCACCAGCACCAGTGCCTAAGGCCCAATTTTTCTGCCCCTGTTTAACAGGGACATGTAATTACAATTCTTGATATAATATTTCACAGGAGGGCCCGTTCCTGTGCCCACCCAGATTAACTGTGAGGACTTATAGTGTTGTGGCACCAGCACCACAACCACCAAAGGTAAATTTTTCTACCACTGTTCAACAATGGCATGTAATTACAATTCTTGATATAAACGTTCACAGCAGGGCGCTCCAGCTCCCAGCAAGAGTCACTTTGAGGGCTTACAATGTTGTTGCAAAACCAACACCTTGTTCCGTCATTTCTGCAGAGCATATAGGGCAGGCCCCTACTTTCAAACATCCAACTTACAAACATCTCCTACTTGCAAACGGAAGGAGACAACAGCAAGTGAGATGAAAAAAGATGGACGACAAAACAAATTATACAGGGGTGATAACCCTTCCCTATGTTTTCCAAAAAGCTTAAAAATAGTTTTTTTGACTGGAGCTACACTTTAAAAATGTACCAGTTGAAAATTACAAACAGATTCAACTTAACACAACAAACCTACACAGTCCCTGTCTTGTTTGCACCGCCTGTATACTGCTGTTTTGAGTATATAGGGCCTGGGGGCCACACGCATTTCCTTTTTTTAATATGGGTACAGGGTTCCCCTTGATATGCGTAGAAGACCCAAAGGGGCTGGTAATGGGCAGGGAGGGCTACCCATGCCATTTTTCTCAATGGTTTTCAACCATATTGCAGGAACCAGATATAACATTAAAACCGCAAGCAGTTTTCAATTATGTTATTTCTGTTTAATGTCATTTTGTGCAGGGACTGTTCTAAACACGGGAAACACGTGGCACTTCACAGGCATACTACAGACACCCCCCAGGCACGATATTTAAAGGAATATTTCACTTTTTTTTCCCTTTAATCATCATTAAAATCAGTGCTCCCGCCAAAACGGCCATTTTTAAAAACATTTTAGGCATTGACCCATGTCCCCTGGGGCAAGAGCCAGGTCCCCAAACCCTTTTTAGGACAGTATCTTGCATATTAGCCGTTAAAATTAGCACTTTTAATTTCGAACGTTCGAGTCCCATAGACATCTATGGGGTTCTAAAGTTTATTCGAATTTGGGGTCCGTTCGAAAGTTCTGGTGCGAACCGAACCGGGGGGGTGTTCGGCTCATCCCTACCCACAGATTACACATACTGGACAAATGAGATAAAAGTACAAATTGTATTTAAAAAGAAATGGAAAGATAAAAAACATTGAGTCTAAATTCTATAATATAAAACTCAAACATTGAGAGGTATTTACTCCATATACATATAGGTCTCCCTTATTAGGCTAACTTTGGGGTGAGAGTGGGAGTGCAAAGACCAAGGCCATTATACAGGGAGAAAATAGAATATAGGAGTATTGGATTCATTTATATTAAGGGTACTTAACACTGTAAACTTGGCTGAGGATGTAAAAAAAAAGGAAAATAAAATCACCCACCTATAGACTGTCGAAGAGTTATATGAGTTATCTAAACACAGATTATCCACCTCAATAGTGCGCAAAACTGTATCCAAATGAATTTTTTATCATTTTCTTCTCATAAATAGAGCTTTCTTTTGGTGGTATTTAATCACCGCTGGGATTTATTTTTTTGTTAAAAAAGAAAAAGAAAAACGTTTTGAAAAGAAAGTTTTTCTTTGTTTCTGTCAGAAAATTGTATAAATAAGTAATTTTTCTCCTTCACTAATGTGCGCTGACGAGGCTACACTGATGGGCACTGATGGGGTGGCACTAATAAGAAGGTATAAATATGAAGCACTGATGGGCACTGATAGGTGGCACTGATATGCAGCGCTGGTGAGCACTGATAGGTGGCATGGATGGGCAGGCACTGATGGGCACTGATGAGCGGCACTGATGGGTGGGCACTAAAAGGCAGCACTGATTGGAAGCACTAATTGGCACAAATTAAGGAAAAAAGAATCCCAATAATCGCAGAAAATATTGTTCTCAGTCATCACATCCCAAATAGATTGTACAGAAAGAAGGAAAAAAAAACCAATAAAACGGGACATTATAAGTGACTGAACACACAAGTAACGGATATTATTACAATATTTTATTAAATACAAAAATTAAATTTAAATATGCATATAAGGCATTTAGAAAAATGCATCATCACAAACAGCACAATATGATACATAAAATGGATCAAGCACACGACCAACCCAAATTGGCACAAATTGGCATCACTGATGGGCACTGTTGGGGCTGCATTATAATCAGGACACTGGTCATCAGTGCCTATACCTATACAAGTCCCCCTGTGAGGAGATGCCGCTGATCGGCTCTCCTCACACCCTATCAGTGTGAGGCGAGGAGAGCCTATAAATGGTATCCCCTTGTTTACATGTGATCGGCTGTAATTGGACACAGCCGGTCATAAGGGTAATAGGAATCACCCTGAGAAGGTGTCCCAGTAATGGATGGGAAAAAAGCATAACAGACTAGCAATCATTACCAACGCATTTAAGGCAATTACTAAAAGTAAACAATGATAGTGTCAATAGCAAAAATAATGGTAAATATCTGAGCCAATATAGGATATGCACACTGTTAACAAATCCCCATCACTGAGACACCACCAGTGTGTACCCCATGCAGCAGCAAGCCCTTATGAATGAGCTTCTACTGTAGATATCTGTGCCTGCAACTGCAGGCACAGATATACATTACGTGACACAGAGCAACCTAATTATTCCTTACTAACTGAGTTATGCACCAACTATGGGTGATTGAACACTGGCAAAAACAAAGAAAGTCCCCTCCTATATAACCCCTCCCATACAGGTAGGTCTTCAGTTTTGCAGCAGGCCATACACCCCAATACAGGGGGGTGGGATCTCTGTGACCCATGATGTACTCTAAGAAATTAATTTTACGCATAAGTCAGTTTCTTCATTGTACATCACAGGACACAGAGTAGCTCAATTATTCCTTACTAACAGGGATATCCCAAAACACTGCTCATGGTCGGGGGGGGGGGTGACAAAACAACCACCAACAGGCCAAAAGAACCCTATACAGCCTGCAAAACAGAGGGAAAAAAAGTTGCATCCTCAGTGGCTCTAACATCTACAGTACCTGGAAAATTCTTGTAAAAGTTTGAACCGAAGACCAGGTTGTGACATTGCAGACCTGGGCCACTGAAGCTTGATGATGGCTAGCCCAGGAGGCACCTACACTCTTGGTAGAATGTGCCATGACTGAAAAACGTGGAGCCATTGCTTTCAAACCAACAGCTTGAGAGATATGAATGCAAAGAGAAATAGTGGACTTGATACCAACTTAACCGTTTTTTATTTGTCTTCTTTGGAAGGACAAATAGAGAGTCTGATTGCCTGACCACGGCCGTTAATTTCAGATACATGTTGATAGCCAGACCCACATCTAGGATGTAGACAGCCTAGTCACCCATGAACAAAAAAAGGGAAAAAGTCAAAACAATGTCCTGGTTGGCTGTGAGGGTAGCACAGCCAAATGTAATGTATTTTACCAGCTTCCTCTCCACTGCAGGTCCTGGTTCCAAAGGGAGCATATCCAGCTCCGTTAATTCGAAGCCTTACCAAACTCAGGCCGCACTCTGCAAATGACAACCATGTCAAGGGTAAAAGAGCATGGCTGAAGGGCAGGGACTGTGGCTGACAATGACCCCTTAACTTTCTCTAGTGATACGTTCAACACAGTTGACATTTGCAGAGTGCAGCATGAGTTTGGTATGATTGTGAATGTTCTGTTGAGATGGAAGGTCAAAAGCACCTTAGGCAAAAAAGACGACTGAGAATGAAGAACCATCTTGTCGTGGTGCAGTTCCAGAAATGGCTCCTTGCAAGAAAGAGGCACCAGTTATGAAACCCCTTGACCAGTAGGTCTCAAATTAGCTCAAGTGGAGGTCTCTGTAGAACAGAAACCAAATTGAGATGCTATGTGATCAAAGGCGATCTGACAGGAGGAACAATATGCATAACACCTTGCACAAAGGCAGGCACCAAAGAATGAGAAGCAATTGGCCTCTGAAAACGTGATGTACTTGAAAATCAGATGCATATCAACCCTTATTTGGAGAAAAGCCAAGGCATGTCCCACAACATACTTGTGAGGATGAAATTTCCTAGCTTCACACCAGGCTACTTAGGATTATTAGGTTCTGTGGTAAATTCCTTGAAGTAGACTTATTGGCTCTCAAAAGCTTAAGAATGACTGCAACAGATACTTTCCTGTTCTTCAGGATTCTGGCTTCATTAGCTATGCTGTTAAAGCCAGTGGCTATAAAGATAAAAGATCAGACCTTGCGAGAGTCCAAGGTTCTGTCCACCTACTGGCCTACATTATCGTAATACCATGCTTTCCTGGGCCAGGCTGGTGTAATCAGAATCACTGACGTTCCCTCTATCCAAATTCTACAGAGTAGATGTGGAAGAAACTGTGACAGAGGGAAGGCATAAATCAGGGAGAATTGGTCCAAAGATGTCAACAGAGCATCCTCCGCAAATGCCTGAGGATCCCTGGTCCTGGAAATGAACCTGTCCAGTTTTAATTGAACCTGGACACCAACAAATACACATGAGCAAAAAAGGGGGAATTTTGGGACTTTAAATGAAGTTCTAGACCAGGTGGAAATGTAAGAGGAAATGCATGTTTATTAACACGAAATGTGCTGCAATAAAATATCTGCATTCTGGGACCGTACATCATGATACATGCATGTTATGGACATCAGGGACATATATTCATATCAACTTGGAAACTCATGGTAATATGTCAAATACATACAGAGCATGGACATCAAGGGTACAAAGTAATATCAGCTTAGAATACATGGCAGCATGAACATAATGAACAGTTCCCATGATCACATACATATATACACACATAACATTCCTTGGAGCGGCACTGTGCATGACAAACAAGAAGTAAAAGATGTAACCCAAAGTTACTTTTGGACCAATAATTGAATTTGCTGATGTAAAAATGTGTTGGCATCCTGGATTGCCGAAGCGTTTCGTGTTAATACACTCATCAGGGGCGGATGCTCTCAACTAAAAAGAAGAATAAATAAAAATAAAATATATTAAGTCTATAGTGACAATGGGTATGACAGGAAATGGCATATACGCCAGTCCTGAAATACTTAAATGCAAAGTTGATCAAAGCATTCTATGATCTGAAAGACATTTTTGCAATGGAGTCACTGTCTGCTAATTCTACTGAGATTGTAAGTTACAGCTGTCTTGCCACAAATGCATCAGTTATAGAGATCGCACTTGCAGCGCTTAGTTTGGAGGGGCAGAAGACCCGCAAGTCTAGGATATTGATAGGTAGTGACCTCTCCCGCAAAGGCAAAATTCCCCTATACTGAAAGGTGATCTAGAACCTGCCCATTCCCCCCCCCCCCCCACCTGATAAGCAGGGGTCCATCATCAGTGTCATCCAAGAAAGGACGTAAAAAGACTTCCCTGCCTCCAACTGTTGGGGAGACATCCACCAATCCAGAGACCTTAGACTGCTGGGATGTGAAGGCATTGGAAAGTTTAAGGACTGTATCCTCTTGTTCCATACTATCAGATTATTCCACTGCAGAGGTCTGGAAAGAAATTGCACAAAAGGTACTGACTCAAACAAGGCAACCATCATCCCCAAAACCCCCATGCAGAGAAGAATTGAGGGATAACTCAGGGACCTAAGAGAAGCCACCTGATTTCTCAAAGCAAGACATTTGCCCAAAGGCAGAATCACTTTCACTTGGGAGCCCACTTTTCCAAACAGGGGTCCAGTCTTCAACTGTCATGGTGGGCTGTGCCCCAGAAGGCCACCAGGGACTCTATTCCCCAGTTGGGGTTCAGTGCCCTGGACCTGTATAACACAGTACTGGAAGATACTGGGGCAGTTATACTGTGCAGGGTTCAAAATAAGCAGGGTCCAGTGCCAACCGTCAACATTATGGGCCATAACCACATCATGTCCCTTTTATCTGAATCTGGCTTTGTTGTGCAGAGAATCGCACAACAGTGACTATACCATCACCTTCAAACAGCGTTTAAAAACTGAGGACCTTCCTGTATGGGAGGAGTTATGTAGGAGGGGACTTTCTGTCTTTTTGCCTGTGTCCAATCACCTGTAGGTGGGGCATAACCCTGTTATTGTGGAATAATTAGGCTGCTCTGTGTTCCGTGATGTATGATAAATAATTCTTCAGTCTGGTTTCTAGTAGGCAAATAGTTTGGTTTGTTTCTTTCACACCCTTTTAGATTTTTTTTCTGTACTGTCCATTTATGTTCACATTTTATATTTTTTTCTGATCTTTTATAATGGATGTTGCTGAGAGACTAGTTGGGCTGACTAGTACAAGCAAGTCCCCAGCACACTTTCAAGGCTAATCAGTGCCAGCGGTAAAGCGGCGCTATTTTTAGTGCCGATTTACCGTTGTTTTAGCACCACTATTCGGCCGCCAACGGGGGGGGGGGTTTTAACCCCCCGCTAAACGGCCGAAAAAGGGGTTAAATCCGCCAGAGTTTTGCCGGCGATATAGCAGCGCTACCCCATTGATTTCAATGGGGAGGAGCGGTGGAAGAGCGGTGAGTTCACTGCTCCTTCACTGCTCCAAAGAAGCTGCTGGCAGGACTTTTTCTGACGCCCTGAATGGAGCAGCTGTTTTAGGGCGGTTTGCAGGCGCTATTTTTAACGTTATAGTGTCTGCAAATTGCCCCCAATGTGAAAGGGGTCTAACACTACCTGAGTTTCCCTACTAAGGGAACATACTATAAATAGCAATGCACAGACAGAGGGCAGACTCACCTGGAGGCTGCCCTTTCCTCAATAAAGGTACAGCAACACACCAGAATCCCAGACACCATCTTTGTTAATTAAAAATAGATCAAATCAGATCTTACCATCTCCTCCTGATGGGATTTCTGCAGTCTTTCACAACTTTTTTATACCGTTACATTTACTGAGTACTATGTGCTGAGATCAGAAGTCACACTCAAGACTACTTGCTTTGGCAATCTGGGGAATTATTGCTACAGAAGAAAGGATAACATTTGGGCTACATTCACACAGCTGCACAAAGACTGTCGTTAGTAAGAGTCAAAACATTTTTGACTATCCGATAATACTAAATGCTGCCTGTACACTCTCTGTGTGGCCAGCAGCAGCTATCAGCCATGGCTGTGAAATGTTAGCATATAATGGTGCCTTCTCCAAAATGTCCACATGAATGCATACAGTACATACTAGAACACACACAGCACTTTGCTTCTGTGGAATCTGTTATTATTGTAAAGATAATGCTACAAGTTATTGTAGATTCTGTGCCCTGCAGTGTTTAACCTACACTGGGGCTCATTCACACCATGGTGCAGAGACATCAGTTTTTCTGCACATGTTCTGCAAGGGCACAAAAAACAATTGTTCTCTATGTGTCCTGTTTACACAATGTTCAGATTTTTTTTGCACAGGAATCTGAAACATGTTTGCAGTTTTCTGCATGTGAAAAAACTGACATGACAACATTGGTTTGAACAGGGCACATAACTGACACGCATGAAAACTGATGTAAATGGTTGTGAAACTGATGTCTCTGCAAGTGAAATCTGCGTGGTTTTCCCTTCAGTTCCCATCAGTTTTCATGCACGTATGATGTGAGCGAGCCCTGAGAGTAAGTACCACTCTTAAAATAGAACTTCAGAAAATACTGCTCACCTCCTCCATCACAAGAGTGGGCTCTCAAACACTGAGCTCAGAGCTGTTGCATCATGTTAGGGGTTTCAATCAGAGAAACACAGAAATAGCTCACTTTAGTGATGGTGGAGGTGAGCAGTAAGGACTGGACCTTACTTATAGGATTGCCACCTGTCCAGTATTCACCCAGACAGTCCGGGTTTTGAACCATGTGTCCAGGTTTCAGTCTACCTGAAACCTAGACACATTATTCAGACCGGATTGTCCCTACACCTTACACCTAGTTTTCCTGCGCATTCTGCAATTCCCTCCCTCTAGCCTGGCTTTCTCCAAGGAACTAGTAATATCCACCCAGCTGAGCTGTAGAGGGGCCTGATCCACGCTGAGCCCGCCTCCCGGAGACATCACATCCCAAAAAAGGGGAGAGCAGTGCCCTGGTTGGCAAAGCTCCGCCACCTGGATGCTCTGCTCCTCCTATGGTTGCTCTTGCCTAGAGTGATCCTTCTGGGGGAGGATGACTACTCTGACCTGTACCAAGAGTCCGGAGGAAGACAAGGCTGGTGTGGTGAGAGCTGGGGTGGATGAGGGGCAGGAGGAAGGGAGCAACTTAACTCCCAACTTTATTATTACTGGATTAATACACCCCACCCTGAATGTATGTGTGTGTACAGGTGGCAGGACATGGGGGGGGGGGGGGACCCTGCTACATTATAACTGTGTACACACGTAGCAAGACACTGTACTGTCACTCTGGATTTGGGTGTTCACACAATACATGTTCTGCGCTCTGTTACTTTGTATCTCTGTGCACACATATAGCAGTACATGCACTGTACTCACGTACAGCTGCTGACTTCACTATGCCAAAGGTACATAATCCAAGCAAAGTTTATGGGTACAAAAATGTTTTTGTTTTATTTAACCATGCTCCTTTAAGCCCCTTCCACTGTTAATGTAAATTGGCCACACCTACTGTTTGTTGTGGCAAGCTAAGCTGCATTACTACTTTTTTTTACTAATTTTCCTGGGCCACTCAAAAGTGTCCCAGGGCTTTTATAATCCTATGGTGTATACTAGGGGAAAAAATTGCTGTGCAAGTCCATACATTTTTGGTCATGCCTGTTTCACATGATACCAGCACTTGGTATTCCTTATATAAAACCAGAGGCCAGAAACAAAGAGTGGTTGCACAGGGAAACCAATGTGGTACTGCTACTTTCTGCAAGATGAAGAGGAGGTTGTATATTATGCCTTGCTAGTGACTGAGGAAAGGGAATATTGCCACCAAATACTGAAGGAGCAGTCCAGGGATCAGTTGTTAGATAGAGATGGGCGAGCTATTAAGGCCAAGCATTCATTCAGTCCCAAACAGTGCCCATTTCGGTGTTCGGCAAGCACCCAAATTTGCAAGGCACTCGGCAGGATGTTCGCCCACCAAGTGCCCCACAATGCACTGCATGCTGCACAGTGCATTCTAGGGCCCTAATTGGCTGAAGCAGTGCACTTGACCGTGGGTCAGGTACAAAGTATTGTCCAATCAGGTCAGAGAGCACTGTCAGAGCCCCGATTGGACAAATTCATGATGACTTTGCCCAATCATGGCTCAAGGCTCAAGTCCCACCCCACACTATAAAAGGTTCCTTCCCAAAGGAACCTTTTGCCTTGTGTTGTTGGAGATAGAGCAGGGCTCAGTGATAGCTAGTTAGTGTTATTGTGACTGAGTGTATAGTGTCAGTGTGGTGTTAGTGTAGTGTCGGTGTAGTGTGATTATAGTGTAGTGTTAGTCTAGTGAGAGTGTAGTGTGTCTCAGTGTAGTGTTAGTGTAGTATCAGTGTAGTGTCAGTGTAGTGTCAATGTAATGCAAGTGTAGTGCAGTGTTTAACAGCATTACATTTAGTGCTGTATATAGTGCAGTTTGTCTTATTATGACTCTGGTGTCCCCCTTTTTTTATTAATATATATATTTTATTTTTTTCGTTTTTCAATTTATAGTGCACCAAGCACCACATTTCATTAAATAAAGTGCATCCAATCACCCATTTTCTATTATCTAATAAATTTGTGTAAAAAGCCCCCCCCCCCATCATGTCTGAGAGGCCAACAAAGAGAGGCAGACATTCCCATGCAACCATGAGGGGGCCAGCAGTGTCTGTGTCCACAAGCAAAAGTGTAAATGGTCTGTCCTCAGACAGGGCACTTTTGTCACTTTTTACTGATGTTGGCCGTGCTATCCAGCCACAGCATCCCGAGAAGGTGGTGGACTGGCTTACTAAGCTGGGACTAGTTCACAGTCCATCACAGCTGCCAGAGTGGCTTATTGTGCCTCCTTGTCCACAGCTACTCCTGCCATAACCCCACCATCATGCATGTAGTAGTCACCTGAATTATTTGAACACAGCATCAGTCACTTGCTTCTTGAGGATGCACAGACATTACTTGATTCTGATGTTGGTTCTGAGGTTGAGGAAAGGAGTAACGTGAGCCTACAGAGAGGGGATAACACTGATTGGCAGTCATGTTTCCCCACGAACTTGGGCCTGAATGTACTATGATTTGGCTTCTTTACTTTATTTATTTTATTTTAAGATTTGCTCACTGTGGTGCAAAACTTATGTTATTTCCCTCCAAAGCCTGCCAAAGAGACACCAGAATTTATCCAAAAAATCTCTAATCTTGTGCCGAGTGCACTAAAATGTGGCTTTATCATACAGACTGTCTTCTCAAGCTGCTGTTTCCAAAATAAAGAAAGCTTGCAGGGAAAATCTATTTAAATGTATTTTTTTTTTGTCTTTATATATGTCAGTTTTGCTGCAGCAGGTTCTATACATGGTACAGATGGGCCACTTTACACACAGACTCATTTTTATTGTTTCACTTTAAGCATCATTAAAATCACTGCTCATTTAAAAAACAATATTTTTTAACTTTTTTTTTTGCATTGATAAACAGGGCAGTACCCGGGCCTCTATACCCTTTCTATAGAAAATAACTTGCATATAAGCCTTTAAAGTGGGGACCCATGAATTTTAAAGTTCTGGTCCCATAGACTTTAATAGGGTTCTGTCAGAACTTTTTCCCTGTTCTGTAGTTCTGGTGTAGAACAGAACCCAGGGTTGTTCTGTCCATCACTACTGTTAGAATGCATCTGTGTGTCTCATTCTCTTGTTGATCGAGATAGGGTTTTGTTTTTTTTGGTTAACTTGATTCAGGCTTGTACAGAATTAGCTTTGTCCAGTATTTCTAATGCCATGTACACACGGTGGGACTTTTCGTCAGTGAAGGTCCAACAGGAGGAATCCGTCTGACAATTTGACCGTGTGTGGGTTTCATCAGAACTTTGCTGTTGAAAAATCAATGGACTGTAGATTTAGAACATGTTTCACATCTTTCGAGTCGGGTCGAAAAATCCGTTTGTCTGTATGCTAGTCCGACAGATGAAAACAAATGCTAGGGCAGCTATTGGCTACTGGCTATGAACTTCCTTATTCTAGTCTGGTCATACGTCATCACGGTTGAATCCGTCGGACTTAGATATGATTGTGTGTGGTCAAGTCCGTTCATTCGAAAAGTCCATCAAAACTCCTCTGAAAAGTCAGTCGGGAAGACCGTCGGACCTAGTATGCCGGAAAGTCCGGTCGTGTGTACACGGCATAAAGGTAATAAGGACTTTTCTCCTCCTTTTAGTATGGCTCAGGTGGAATCTCTGGTATGCTTGCTGTAAGATTACTCATTTATTTGAGCCTGTTCACAACAGGTGCTATTGGATGCAGTTAATGCAGTACATTCCCTAGTAATACAAGGGAATTGTAAACTGAGTTTTATTAAACCCCTACTACAAGCCTGGTCAGATATATTGCACTTAGTCTCAGCCAGCTTGCGCCAATCAACTCCTGCTGCTAGACACCTATTTTCTCAATTACTTCCCTCTTCATCATCCATAGCATTCACAGTTGCTTCCCAGTATACTTTGCTGCCAACTATAAATCAATACCCTGTCTCCACTAGTCGCACTATCCCCGCATTCAACCCATTGAAGACCTTCCATTACACTCTGTTGGCCTTGCCAATAGCTCAGAAATCCTCCTCTGTGACTTCTCCTTTTTCATCGTCTCTCAATTCTGCTCCTACTCCTACCTTAGTTGTACAACCTGTGTCCAGTGCCCAGTCTGATGGTCTTGTGCCCAGTGCCCAGTCTAATGGCCCTGTGCCTGATGCTCAGCCTGGTGTTTCTGTGCTCAGTGCCCAACCTAATTGTTCTGTGTCCAATGCCCAGACTGCCTCTGATGTTTTGGTGTCTGATGCATAGCTTTTCTCTGATGGTCCTCTGTCTGATCCCCAGCTTGTCTCTGATGGTAAACTGCCCGATGCCCATCTTGTTTCTGATGGTTCGCTGCCCGATGCCCAGCTTGCCTCTGATGGTTCACTGCCTGATGCCTAGCTTGCTTCTGATGGTCTGCTGCCTGATGTTCAGCCTGCCTCTGATAGTCTGACGTCTGATGCCCAGCCTGCCTCTGATTGTCTGCTACCTGATGCCCAGTCTGCCTCTTATAATCTGCTGGCTGATTCCCAGCCTACTTCTGATGGTCCAATACCCCATGCCAGTGTGTTGCTTCTATGGTACAAAAGCCAGGTGGGCTAAACATACCCTCTGTAGGTAGTAGCTGTATTTGCTTTCACTGCCATCGTAGTGGTGAGCTCCAGAAGACTGGCAGAATACCTTTTTTCCCTTGTGATTACCCAGATGAAATTACTACAATTCCAGGTGCACTAAAAGACCCGAGTCGGGTAACCGTTGCCTTGGAAAGTCCTAGGTAGCTGTGGATGGGCAGAACAAGTCCTGGAGTTCTGTTGTTGTCAAATTACCCCATGGTTAAGTTTTTTGATAGTTTGTGGTACCCCAGCATTAGGATACCTGCTGTCTTAAGGGACTTCAAGTATCAAATTTCATACCTCTCTGAGAATCTGGGCAACAGGACATCCAGCATGTTGCCAAACCCCAGCATTGGGGTAACCAGTCAGTTGTCAGACTTTGGCGGTGGGACATCTAGCCTGGATTTTAATGGGCTAGGACAGGGCAGCAGGGCATCTTGTTGCGAATCTAGTGCTTCTTTGGTTTATGAGAATTTTCCCCTCTGGACTTATTCGGCGGGTCGATATCTCTTTAGGACTCCTATAATTAAGGCTGGTTGGAGCGTCTTGAGGCCGCTCCTTAGAGGGGAGGAACTATCAAGAATTGGATCACTTGCTGGTGGCACTGTGGCTCTCAGACCTGTAAGTTGTAGTTTCAGTATCCACCAGTGAGTGTCTCTTAGCAGCCATCAGTTCCTAACAATTAGTCATTACCTGATGCTGGCTGCTGGGAGGGTATTTAGTCCCTCCTCTGCTACCCCATCTTACCTTGGTGATCCACCTGTGTGCCCTTGATCTGCTCCTGTTCCTGGTCTTTTCTCCATCTGATTGAATCTACTCCCAAATATCCTCTCCCTGTCCTCTTTCCTGCTTCTTGGGCTTGACCTGTTGTGAATAACCCTGGCTCTGATACTGATGTAATCTCTTTAATCTTACTATGCTATCTATATATAATTAGCTAGTTTAGTTAGTTGGTAATGGTAGTGTGCTTATCATTCCCACTCCCATCCATTAGGGCTTACTGGTATTGGTGAATGGGGTTTTGTTATTCTTGGTGTATTGGATGCATGTTCATAGTGTTGTTTTACTAGCATTGTCTTTTAATAAATCACATTTTTTTTGTTTTTGTTTACCATATTTGTGCCTGGTGTTCTCAATGCAGGTCCATACATTTCTGGTCATGCTTGTTTCACAGGATATCAGCGATTGGCATTCCTTACACTCCTAATCATTTCCAAGGGGTGTGGAAATCCCTCCACTGCCTGCTGCCGCTCTCTGGTGTGATCGGGGAGCCCGGGACCACTGTAACTTGTTGGTCCGGCTGAACACAGAGGAAATACAGGTATATCTGTATTCACTACTCTTCTGTGACAAATGAAACAGGAAGTAACAAAGATGTTGTCACTTCTGGTTTTGGTTTGTTGTGTAAAAGCCGTTCCGGCTTGTAGAGCATCTAGTCAAATCAATCACGGTTTGTTTAGATGCTTTTGAGGGTAGGGGAGAGATCTGGGGTGCAGATCTCTAAGTAAAGAGTACTTCCCTAAATAATAATAATAATAATAAAAAGTGCCCCCCCTCGTGCTCATGTGGACACTTACCTAAATCCCGCATGCATATATGAATGATGATTGCACCACACATGTGAGTTATAAAGACGAACATCAGAATGAGAGCAATAATTCTAGTGCCAGTCCACCTGTTTAACTGTAAATAGGTAATGTACAATAGTGTGATGCCATTCCATGGGCATGGGCAATTTTAAAGCATGACACATTAGGTATTCCATTCACTTGGCATAATATCACCTTTTATATTTTACCAAGAAATTGTGTTTTTTGTATATTGTGTTTAAGTGCACTAAAATTCATTAAAGTGTATTTTTTCCTGAATATTTGAGTTTTAAAATAGACTGTGCAAATAACGTTTGACATAAAAAATTGCTACAATCACCATTTTATTCTCCAAGGCCTTTGCTTTCAAAAATCTATAATGTTTGGGGGTTCGAAGTAGTTTTCCAGCAAAAAAGAAATGCAGATTTTACCATGCATGTGGCCAGGGTGGCAAGTGGTTAAACCACTGCAACCCCATACATTTTTCCTTTAGCTCCACATGGGTTTGACACTCATGGGTTGTGCACCTTGTTCACTGAGCAGGAAGTTGACACACTAAACTGCAACAGCACATAGCAGTGTCATTATCATTGGTAGGCAGTGTGTCCAGAGTGTGTGAAAATAAAGTGGCTAAACATATTTACAAAATATTATGGCAGCAAAAGCAGTTTACGTATTTGAATTTCAACTGTGTATCTAGCTGTTGTGGCTAGAGTTACTTTACCAAATTAGGGTTATCTGTTTTTTTTTACATGTTATGTCTTTGTTCTCCATAAATGCGAATGTGGATGTGTAAACCTATTAAACAACATAAAATCAGACACTTAATATAATTTGCAGCAACATTTTCAAATAATATGCAAAGTGAACAAGTGAAAAGAGCCCTTCACAGCTTGACTACACACATAATGAGATTCCCTTGGGTCAGTTACACTTACAGAGGGCATGATATTCAAACAGCCCTGCTTCCTTTCAATAGTATTGATACAATTCTATCCCATGCCCTTTATAAAGTAACCTCTAATAAGGTCAGCATGGACCCCACAAATCAATTATATTGAATAGATGAGGGTGCTCAGTATTACACAGAGTTTACCCTGTCTGTCATATGTAATCAATGCTTCATTTGGCAGGCTAATGGTGCCAGGACACAAAACATCACACCCAAATCAAACCCATACAAGCTGAGCAAATGTTCATTGCATCATATCGTATATACAGTTGTGCTCAAAAGTTTGCATACCCTGGCAGAAATTGTGAGATTTTGGCATTAACCACTTCCCATCCCAGCTATAGTCATATAACATCCGCAGGAGGGATCTCCCATCCTGGGCGGGCGTCATATGACATCCTGTGCTTCCTGGCCATCTAGGGGGCATGCCCCCGCCGCGTTGCTCGGGAGCCGATGCGTGTGCCCGGTGGCCGCTATGTCCGCCAGGCACCCGCGATTGCCTGTTAACAGAGCAGGACCCTGGATCTGTGTGTGCAAACACACAGATCCACATCCTGTCAGGTGTGAGGAGACCGATGGTGTGTTCCCAGTACAGAGGAACACTGATTGGTCTCCTCCCCTTGTGAGTCCCCACCCCCAACAGTTAGAATCACTCCCTAGGTAACACAATTAACCCCATGATCGCCCAATAGTGTTAACCCCTTCCCTGCCAGTGACATTTATACAGTAATCAATGCATTTGTATAGCACTATCGCTGTATAAATGTGAACGGTCCCAAAATAGTGTCAAAAGTGTCTGATATGTCCGCCGCAATGTCGCAGTAATAAAATTGCAGATCGACGCCATTACTAGTAAAAAAATTATAATAAGAAAAATGCCATAAAACTATCCCTTATTTTGTAGATGCTATAACTTTTGTGCAAACTAATCAATATAAGCTAGGGATGAGCTCAACACCCCCCTGTTCGATTTGCAGCAGAACATGCAAACAGGCAACAAATTTGTTCGAACAGACGAGCACCATTAAAGTCTATGGGACACGAACGTGAAAAATCAAAAATGCTAATTTTAAGGGTTAATATGCAAGTTACTGTCATAAAAAGTGTTTGGGGACCTGGTCCTGCGCCAGGGGACATGTATCAATGCAAAAAAAAGTTTTAAAAACAGACGTTTTTTCAGGAGCAGTGATTTTAATAATGTTTAAAGTGAAACAATAAAAGTGTAATATTCCTTTAAATTTTGTGCCTGGGGGGATGTCTATAGTATGCCTGTAAAGTAACCCATTTTTCCCGTGTTTAGAACAGTCCCTGCACAAAATGACATTTCTAAAGGGAAAAAAGTAATTTAAAATTACTTGCGGCTATAATGAATTGTTGGGTCTCTGCAATACAGATAAAAGTCATTGAAAAAAACGGCATGGGATCCCTCACAGTCCATTACAAGGCCCTTTGGGTCTGGTATGAATATTAAGGGGAACCCTGAACCAAAATTACAAAAAAAATTGCGTGGGGGTCCCCCCAAATTCCATACCAGGCCCTTCATGTCTGGTATTGACATTAAGGGGAACCCTGCACCAATTTTAAAAAACAGGCGTAGGGGTCCCCCTCAAAATCCATACTAGACCCTGCAGGTCTGTTATGGATTTTAAGGAGAACCCCGCGCCAAAATTGTAAAAAAATATGGAGTGGGGGTCCCCCAAAAATCCATACCAGACCCTTATCCGAGCACACAACCTGGCAGGCCACATGAAAAGAGGGGGGATGATAGAGTACTCCCCTTTCTGAACTGTACCAGGCCACATGCCCTCAATATGGTGAGGATGTCCCCATGTGGATGGGGAAAAGGGCCTCATCCCCACGACCCCCACGCAATTTTTTTTTTTAAACGTTTATATATATATTTTTTTGGTTTAAACGAAAATTTCACTTTTATTGTTTCACTTTAACCATTATTAAAATCACTGCTCCCGAAAAAACATCAGTTTTTAAAACTTTTTTTTTTGCATTGATGTCCCCTGTGGCAGGACCCAGGTCCCCAAACACTTTTTATGACAATAACTTGCATATTAACCTTTAAAATTAGTACTTTTGATTTCTACCATAGACTTTTAAAGGTTGTTCGACGACTTTCGAATTTGGTGTGAACACCCCAAATTGTTCGCTATTCGGATTGCAACCACAACTGGTGGAAGCAGGGCCGCTGATAGGGCAGTACAACCAGCCCTGTTGTACTGGGCCCGGCCAGCAGGGGGGGCCCGAGCAGCTTTTAACTTCTAGCTAAAAAAAAAAAAAAAAAAAATCGAAATAACTATATTAACCTGCACCCACTTGATTACTAACATATATAAGGAATATATATTCATTTCCTGGGCCCCATCAGGTTACCAGAGGGGCCCAGGAGGTGAAAGCAGAAGAGGGACTTTTTTTCTATTTTCGGGTGCAGGGATACAATGCTGTGCCGCATGCTGTTCTCAGTATACCTGCACAAACTAAAGTTCTTCCTGCTCACTGTATGCCTCTCCGGCGGATGGATATTACTGTTATACGGCTCCCTTCATCCAGTAAGTGCTGCAGCTTGAGGGACTTATCACTGGGACGGCTGAGGCAGACAGAGCAGCCGGAGTAATCTGGACAAATGGCAGTGGTGCACAGGCAAGCAGTCCCCTGCACACACACACACACACACACACTGACAGGTCACACTATTGTAGCATGTGCAGTCCCTAGACTCTGTGTGCTCATGGTTATTATCATTATGATGATCAGGGCACAGTAGGTGCTGTATGGCTCTGTCAGTGTAACATGACTGTGTGGTGCTGACTTTCCTGATATATGACTGTACTGTGTGTTACAGACTATAACTCAGCACAGCCATAACAAAGTCAGCATCACACAGTCATGTTACACTGACAGAGCCACACAGCACCTGCTGTGCACTGATCATCATAATGATAATGACCATGTGCACATAGTGAGATGCTACTTTTACACATGTGATGGGGGAAGGGACAGTAAAAATACATAGCCAAGCTGCATTTTTACCACCCCCAAACCACTCTCCTTTCATAACCTTTCACCCAAGCTTTGCAATTAGGTCCTTTTTCATGCAGACCTGATTGAAAGCTCCGTATGAAGACACAAACTGAATGGGCACAGATGTCAAAACACTGACATCTCTCCCATTCAGATGCAGTTATGATTGTTAAATGTTCCAGCTCCTGCCTCCTGCCCTGACAGCGTGGAGGCAGGGGTGGGGTTATGGGCGGAGCCAGGATGGGTTGTGGGCGGGGTCAATGGGGCCCCGTCAGGTAGGCTGTATGGGGCCCCATGATTTCTAACAGCGGCCCTGGGTGGAAGAATTACCCAGCATACAAATACCCACAGATAACCTCAGGAGAAATACAGGATTCTCTCCAAAAAGACAGTGTGGTTGTTTTTAACTGCTTCTGCCCCGTAAGATTTTCCCCCCTTCCTGACCAGAGCACAAAATTTACATCCTTTTTCTTCCAACAAATAGAGCTTACTTTTGGTGGTATATGATCACCTCTGCGGTTTTTATTTTTAAACAAAAAAAAAAGCGTCAATTTTGAAAAACATTTTTTACTTTTTGCTATAATAAATATCCCCCAAAAATATATAAAAAAAACTATATTTTTTCCTCAGTTTAGGACAATATGTATTCTTCTACATATTTTTGGTAAAAAAAAAAAAAAACTATTTGCAAAAAGCATATATTGATTGGTTTGCGCAAAAGTTATAGCATCTACAAAATAGGGGCTAGTTTTATGGCATTTTTTATTATTCTTTTTTTTTATTAGTAAGATCTATGATTTTTATTGAGACTGTAACATTAAGGCGGACACATAGGACACCTTTGACACTATTTTGGAACCATTGTCATTTATACAGCGATCAGTGCTATAAAATGCACTGATTAGTGTGTAAATGACACTGGCAGGGAAGGGGTTAACCACTAGGGGGCGATGAGGGGGTTAAGTGTGTCCTACAGAGTGATTCTAGCTGTAGGGGGGATGGGCTTCAACTCACATGACAGCGATTACTGCTCTCGATGACAGAGAGCAGTGATCTCTGTCATGACACAAGCCAAAACGGTGAAATGCATTGTTTACATAGGCACTTCCCCATTCTGAGGCTCCGTGACATGATCGCCTGCGAGACCAGTGGACATCGAGTCCACCGGTCCCGTGAGCATGGTCACGCTGTCACGGTCATGGTCATGGTCACATGGCTTCATGTGATCACTATCCTTGAATAAAAGACAGTTTCTTGGTATGATTAGTCATATATTCAATATAAATGCCAAAATGTCACAATTTCTGCTAGGGTATGCGAACTTTTGAGCCCAACTGTACATCGTGTTTCATTCATAATCAAATATAAACACCATAGGTTTCAAAGGTTATTTTCTATGAAAATAATTTAGCTTTGGAATATTTTGTTTCATTTATAATATAATGATAATAAAAAATAATAATTATGCATCTTCTGAATGAAATGTATTCTGGATTTCACACACCCCAATGTTGGCACTTTAATCCATGAACATTTAGCTGTATTTGAAATAAAAGCTGCTTTATGGCACTTGTCCTCTGGAGAGCTGCCTAAAGGAAACTCAACAACTCAAGGTGGTCCAGCATCCAATACTTCTATTACTTTTTTCATTTTTGGCACAAATCAGCATATTCATATAGTAGGAATTCAGTTTTTTTTTTATCGCTGACCCTTGTTCACCCATCAAACCTTATTCATATTATGTGAAACAAGGTATGTATGGCAATAGCAGCCCAGTGGACTTATGAAAAGTATGATGTGCAAAGTGCAGTAGCCCAAAGTTAACCACTTCAATATAGGGCACATTCACTGCCTTCCTGTCCAGGCTAATTTTCAACTTTCAGCGCTGTCGCATTTTGAATGACAATCGCACGGTCATGCAACACTGTACCCAAGCAAAATTTTGATAATTTTTTTTCTCCACAAATAGAGCTTTCTTATGTTGGTATTTGATCACTAATGGGATACAAAACGCTGTAAATAACATTTTCTCCTTCACTGATGAGCACGATGAGGCTGCACTGACGGGCACTGATGAGGCAGTACTGATTAGCACTGATGAGGCACTTATATGCAGCACTAATGTGCACCAATAGGTGGCACTGGTGGGCACTTATAAGCAGCACTGATAGGCAGCACTGACCAGGAGGCACTGGCAGGCATACAGAGTGCCATCCCTAATAGGGACTGATTGGCATGGATTGCCATACCTGGTGGGCTCTAGCGAGCATTCCTGGTGGTCTCCAGTGGGCATACTCGATGGGTCTGCACTGATAATTATCAGTGCAGACCACCCGTCAGGAGAGCAGCTGATCGGTACTCCTTCTCTAATGGCACTTCCTGGTTACCATGCGATGAGCTCTGATTGGACAGAGCTCATCACATTGTAAAGAGCCTACGTCATAGGCTCTTTACTTAGATCGGGCGCTCTGGTGGCTTATCCTGCTGGACGTCATATGACGCCCAGTCAGGATAATGCAACCACTTTGTGCCCGACATTGTTCTATATGGTGGACGGGAAGTGGTTAAGGATCAAACCACTTCAGCTCTGGAAGGTTTTACACCCTCATGAACAGGCCATTTTTTGCTATGCGGCACTGCCCTACTTTAACTGACAATTGCGCAGTCATGCAACACTGTACCCAACTGAAATGTATATAGTTTTTTTCCATACAAATAGAGCTTTCTTTTGGTGGTATTTGTTCACCTCTGGGTTTTTTATTTTTTTATTATTTATAAAATACAATTTTGAAAAAAATATATATTTTTTTTACTTTCTGCTATAAAACATATCCAGTAAAAAAAAAAAAAAATGTAATCTCTTAATACATTTTTACCAAAATGTATTCTGCTACATGTCCTTGGTAAAAATAATCCCAATACATGTATATCGATTTCTTTTGCATGAAAGTTATAGATACAAACTATGGGATATATACTGGGATTTTTTTTCTTTATAATAGTAATGGCAGTGATCAGCAACTTTTAACAGGGCTGCGATAGTCCGGCAGACAATCTGACACTAACTGACACTGGGGGGGGAACTAGCTAACTGCCACTGACATCACCATTGCCATTATTACAGTGATCTGTGCTAATAATATGCACTGTCACTGTCCTAATGACACTGGGCAGGAAGGGGTTAACATTTAGGGTGATCAGAGGGTTAAATTTGGGTTCCTGACAAGTGTTTATGTGTGTACTGGGTGATGCTTTTACTGGGGATAGGAAGGAATTACAAAACAACGAGATCCCCTGAACACAGCTCTGTGTTGTTTACAATCACAGAACTAGGCTCGGGAAAGATCAAAGACGATCACTGGGTGCTGGCGGTCAGTCATTGACTAGGACCCAGTGATCGGCATATGCTGTGTGAATACATACGGGATTCTTTGCAGCTAGGCTGCACTGTAGCAGTAAAGCTACAGTTCGCAGTCGGCAACTGGTTCAATTAATTTAATTTGATTTAAACTAAAACAAATATGTTTTCTAATGGATAAGTAACATCTAAATATGTTAATTGTTGTCTAAACAGTATCCTGAAAAATATACCCTTTGTCTGGAAAGACTCCTGAAAAAATAGCAGTGCATTTCCAGGTGTGTGAGTGCGATTAGGCTCTCACATACAGCCTCATAGCTGCAGATCCTCTCTCAAGAGATTTGATTGGAGAACTAGTGATGTCAATACCGTGTAGCTTACTGTTCTCCTTGCTGGAGGCTCTTTCATGAGGAAGAAAAGCCCTGCCTCTACCAAGATCTACCAAGTCTGCCTTTACTTGGGAACAGTTACGAATGAGTTATTTTTCAGTCGAGTCCCATTCCAATCTGCCCCCACACACAAATCTACCAAGATTCTACTAAGTCTTTTTAAAAAGTCAAGTCCCATACCAGAGTCCACCACCACCCTGCCTCTACCAAGATCTACTAAGATTCTACCAAGTCAGCACCAAGAGTTTTAATCATTTTATTTGTCAGCTGAATAGGCTAGAGCTACGCAGGAGATATTACAGCAGAGTTGCAGGCAAAAATGTAACTCATTTGAAAATATAAGCACACAAACATATTTTCTTCAGGACTTCCGTCCCATGGTACCGTGGCAAGGTACGTCACATCTACATTTTTTTGTCCTCTCCTCCTTCCCCTGTCGCCTTCTGGGACCTGTGTGTGTCCCAGAAGATGACTGGACCATTCAGAAAGCGCCACGCAACTCAAGCCGCAAGGCTTCACTTCCTGTTTCCCTCAGTAAGGAGCCTGCACCTGCAACCCAAAGCCAATAGATGGGTCAGCTTTGGGTGCCGACATCGCGGGCTCCCTGGACAGATAAGTGTCCTTATTTTAAAAGTCAGCAGCTACAGTATTCGTAGCTGCCGAATTTGAATTTTTTTTCACCCAGGCTGGAACCCGGTATTAAGTTGCACAGCCCCTGCTATTAAAACGCTAAGCGAAAGTGTAGGAAAGGATCAATGGGAAGTAAGCTACACAAGCAGCAATCAGTCACACATGCATTGAGCATTATGGAGCTCATGCTAGAATGACTGCTAGATGTAGAAAATGATTGCTTAACAAATGGAACAAATGTCTCCCTATGCAGTGAGCTACACAAGTAGCATGTAGTAAAAGTAATTCTCTCGTGAGTGCACAATGATCAATGCATGTGCAACTGATTGCTACAAGATGCTGCTCGTGTAGCTTATTCCCTAGTGGTACTTTTCTACACCTTAACTAGGCGTGTTGATATCAGGCTTAAGCTACTCAAAATCTCCAGTGTAACTGGATCAGGTGACTTCTAGCAAAGGGTAAATCTCTAAATTGAACAAGATAAAACCTTATATATAGCATTTGGATTTTTGAGCAAAAAAGGTGTTACAGAAATATACATAGGAAACCTAAACTGGTAGATTTTCTAACGAACGTCACTTTAAGGCTGGGTTCACACTGCTGTGGGGGGGAGATCCGGATGTGATTCGCACCGCAAATCACATCCGATCTCCATAGCGATGCGAGTTCAGCCATACAGATAGTATGGCTGAATTCGCAGCGCTCCCGCAGCAAACTCGCACGGGACCCTTTTTTTGGTCCGCAACAGAATCGGATCGCATGGGGGTTCACACCATGCGATCCGATTCCTGTGCGAGTCGGCAGATCGCACTGCGATATGCGGACGGATCTGGGGGTGTCATTAACATAACATTGACACTCCCAGCCGTCCGCATAGGGCAGTGTGAACTGCCGGCGGGAGTAATGCGATGCGGGAAAACGCCGCGGATTCGCGGCGTTCCCGCATCGCAGCGGTGTGAACCCGGCCTAAAATCACTTTAGTATGTTTGATAATATCTACAGAGACTTCACAAAATGCATTTAAAACTGATTTTGGAATTAATGAAAATTCCTGAATGAAAACCACATACACTCTTAGAAATTTGTTAATTTGAGAAACATTTTCCATTCTGCTCAATTCAATTTTCTCATCACTACAGTGAAAATAAATGTCGATTTGACCCATCTAAAAGAACGAATATTCCAAAAATGTAATTTGTAGTAGCATTTGACCATAGTTCTGCACTATACAACTTGCTAAATTACCTCCTTAACCACTTACCCTCTGGAAGGTTTAGAAATTAGCCCCCTTCATGACCAGGCCGACTATTGCATGGGCATGCGACACTGTACCCAAATAAAAGTTATGTCCTTTTTTCCCCAGAAATAGAGCTTTCTTTTGGTGGAATTTGATCACCTTTGTGGTTTTTATTTTTTGCACTATATACAAAAAAGTTCGACAATTTTGAAAAAAATTATATTTTTTACTTTCTGTTTTAAAACATTCCTAATACAAAAATTTAAAAAATCAAATTTCATTCATTAACCACTTCAACCACGTCCTATAGTCATATGACGCCCACAGATGGGATCTCCCATCCTGGGTGGGCGTCATATGATGTCCTCTGATTCCTGGCCATCTAGGGGGCGCGCACACACCCGCAGCATCACTCGGGACCCGATGCGTGTGCCCAGCGGCCGCGATGTCCGCGATTGCCCGGGAACACAGCAGGACCATGGATCTGTATATGTAAACACACAGATCCGCGTCCTGTCAGTGGAGAGGAGACCGATGGTGTGTTCCCAGTACAGAGGAACACCGATTGGTCTCCTCCCCTTGTGAGTCCCCTCCCCCCACAGTTAGAATCACTCCCACAGGGAACATATTAAACCCTGCAGCGCCCCCTGGTGTTAACCCATTCCCTGCCAGTCACATTTACACAGTAATCAGTGTAATTTTATAGCACCATCGCTGTGTAAATGTGAATGGTCCCAAAAATGTGTCAAAAGTGTCCGATGTGTCCGCCATAATGTCCCAGTCACGAAAAAAAAACGCATATCGCCGCCATTACTAGTAAAAAAAAAAATGCCATAAATATATCCCTTATTTTGTAGATGCTATAACTTTTGCACAAACCAATCAATAATCGCTAATTGCGATTTTTTTTTACCAAAAATATGTAGAAGAATATGTATCAGCCTAAACTGAGGAAAAAATATATATATTTATATTTAGATATATTATATTTTTTTTAAATTGGATATTTATTATAGCAAAAAGTAAAAAATATTGTGTTTTTTTTTTCAAAATTGTCGCCCTTTTTTTGTTTATAGCGCAAAAAATAAAAAACGCAGAGGTGATCAAATACCACCAAAATAAAGCTCTATTTGTGGGAAAAAAAGGACGTCAATTTTGTTTGGGTGCCATGTTGCATGACCGCACAATTGTCAGTTAAAGCGACGCAGTGCCGAAACGCAAAAAGTGCTCTGGTAAGGAAGGGGGTAAAATCCTCCGGGGCTGAAGTGGTTAATTTAGGCCAATATGTATTCTGCTACATATTTTTGATAAAAAAAACAAAATGTGTATTGATTTGCGCAAAAGTTATTGCTTCTACAAACTATGGTTTATTTTTATTTATCTTTTTTTGCTTTTTTTTTACTAGTAATGGCTGGCGATCAGCGACTTATAGTGGGACTGCAATATTGGGCCAGACAAATCAGACACCTAACTGACACTTTTTGGGGACCAGTGACACTAATTTAGTGATCAGTGCTAAAAAAAAAATAAGCACTGTTACTGCAGTGTTTCTCAACTCCAGTCCTCAAGTCGCCCCAACAGGTTGTGTTTTCAGGCTCTCCATTATTTTGCACAGGTGATTTGATCAGTTTTACTGCCTTAGTAATTACCACAGCAGGAAAATCCGAAAAACATGACCTGTCGGGCGCCTTGAAGACTGGTTGAGAAACACTGAATTACTGTACTGATGACACTGACAGGGAAGGGGGTTAACATCACGGGCGATCAAAGTTTAAATGTGTTCCCTAGGAGTGATTACTAACTGTGGGGGATGTGCTTTGATTGGGGAAATATAAAGATCCGTGTTCCTGCTTAGCAGGGACATAGGGTCATCACATTCCTCTCTCACAAAGCGGCGGTCTGCCTTGTATACATAGGCAGAGCGCCGTTCTGCCTTTCTCACGAATGATAGGTGGGTCCCGGCGGGAAGCGATGTGCAATCACAGCAGGAGCAGGTCACTGGCAGTGTGATTTGGCACAGAGCAGTCGCCCTGCCGCAGTATATCTATGGTGGGCGGATGCTAACCGGTTAAACCTTATTTTTATTTAGGGTTCATTCACACAGGCATATGCGTATTTTTCTGCACAGGACACAGGTTATTGCTGGCAGAACTAGCGGAAAACTCTGCCTAAAATGTGCACCTAAAGTTCTAATGTTAAGGCAGGATTAGATACGTACAGTTCTTTCCTTCAGATGATTGACTACACGCGTACATGTTTATATGCATTATTATACATTTTTACATGTAGACACATCTGTGTGTATGGGCTCATTGATTACTAGTGTGCTGCATTTAGATACACACAAAACTATAATCCGTGTGTATCTAAACACAGTTGTTTCTGCCTGTGTGAATGTATTAAACTCTTAAAAGGCAATGCTCCACCCTAATAAATTGAAGAAAAAAAGAGAGAGAGAGAAATACAGTACATGTTTGCAGCGTCGGAAGGGAGTGCCAAAGATGGCTTGATTTTAGTATATGAAACAGGCCTAGGACTGCTGGAACACACAGGACAATCTTTTTTTTTTAATTATAGCGTAGGTGATTATGTCAGTTCAATAAATGTTTCCTATTTGACTTTCCTTTAAAGAAGGTCGGTCACAAATCTGGGCAGTTCAAATCAGGCATATGGTGAAAATAATCCATAAGCAGAGAAAATCTTTGTTAAAAACCAAAAGTCCAGTTCGTAGATACGTAGAATATACGCAACTCCAGCTGCCTATCCCTCGTGATCTGGTGGTCATTTTTTGGTTCGTCCTTTTCCAACGAAGACAACCTCTACATACGCACATTTTCATCATGAACTCAGTTTTCATTGCCCAGATTTTTGACTGTTTTACTTTAAAGTAGACAATGTAAGAATATTGTTTAAGATAACACCCTCAAGAGAGCAGCAAGTATCCCCCTTATCGGCCTTCTATATAAAGAGTTCATTGGGAGATAGGGAAATAGGTCTAGCAGTGGCCTTTGTACAGGGCACAATATACTGCTCAGACAAACGCTAACCTTCAATAGGATGGAAAAAGCAGCGATCTTCAACTGACATCTAGTGGTACAAATTGTGTATTACATGATAGCCGATAAGTGCAGGGAGAGTTTTGCAGCAATCTGAACCTATTTTTTAAATACTTTGTAAAATATCCAGATAATTCAATAGTAAATAATAATTTAAAAAAAATGTAACACAAAGTAACATGTAAACTACAAAATCATAAAGGTCTGGGGGCAAAGGCCTACTACAGCCAAAAATCGGAGAAGGGTGGAAAAGGTTAAAACCTGCATCATGTTTTTATAACTAGCTGTGTCCTCAGTAGAGAAGATTCCCCTCACTCTGTCAAAAGGACAAAGAATGATTGAAAATCTCTTCAACGAGAGCACAAACAAAACATTTTTTTTTTTTTTACTAGGGTGATGAATTGTTGGAATTGTAAGTCTCTATCCTGGTGACACTTGTTCATTTATTTATTTTGGGTACTTACAGTATATAACACCAACAATTCATGCAGCACTTTACATATATATTGTACATTAACATCAGTTCCAGTCCTCAAGCAGCTTACAATCTAAGGTCCCTAACTCACATTCATACATGCACATACTAGGGCCAATTTAGACAGGAGCTAATTAACCCACCAGCATGTCTTTGGAGTGTGGGAGGAAACCAGAGTGTCTACAGGAAACCCACACAGGCACAGAGAGAACATGCAAACTCCAGGCAGGTAGTGCTGTGGTTGGGATTTAAACCAACAGCCCCCTAGTGCTGCCAGGCAGAAGTGCTAACCACGTAGCCACTGTTATGCCCTATGTTGCGCTGCTTTCTTGTCCCTGTGCCAAATAACATAAATTACCTCAAAATCTTCCATTGAGTTCAGCAATGTCAAGAAAAACACTCAAACCCTCCAAAAAAAAAACATTTATAATGAAGCTAGGCTTTCAAAAAAAACACATAAAGAGGTTGCCATTGCTGTCCCCCTCTAAAAATGCTAGTTGCCTGGTTGTAATCCTGTACCTTCAATAGTTTATGATGCACTGTCGAGGGACTTGAAGATAACATGTTTCTTCTTTTCTCTGACTTTCTAAATGGCAGGTGCATACCAAATCGTAGACAGGCAATTAGAACAGCAAAGGATGAGGAAAGCAATGGCAGGCCTTGCATCTCTCTCAGTTCAGGTCTCCGTTTAAGTGATCCTGTCATGATAAATTAATTAGTCAAACCCATTACATGACAAAGATGACTGTACTTGCCTTTTCCAGTGTTTTTGCTGCCAAACACCAAGGCTTTATTCTGGTGGAACATGCCAGAACGGCATTCTGGCACCTCCGCCAGAGACAGTGTGGGAGGCACCGGAAGCAAGGTCCACTGCTGCACCAGAGTGATCGTTTTGGGGAGCAGGCAAACGGGAGATACGGCTCAACTCTGGCTGCAGTCTGAGAGAGTGGAAGGTGAAGTGATCTGCACTCCGCTCTGCCTCTCCCTGCAGACCGGAAGCTCATTTTGGCGCACCTGAAGTGAAGCTGCTGTCATTGTGTAGCAGAGGTGTGGAGTGGATCAACTGTCTGTGGAGACAAGTTTTGAGCCCCTTTTTTGGTAAATGAATTGGCAATGCTGCTGATTGGGACTGTGCTGTTCCTGTCTCTTTCCTGGATTTGGGCTTTCTCTTTGGTGGATTTTGGTTGTCTCTTTGCTGGACTGGGCATGTCTCTTTGCTGGACTGGGCATGCCTCTTTGCTGGATATGGGCACGTCTCTTTGCTGGATATGGGCACGTCTCTTTGCTGGATATTGGCACTTCTCTTTGCTCGATATGGGGATGTCTCTTTGCTGGATATGGGGCTCTCTCTTTGCGGGTAATGAGGCTGTCTCTGTGCTGGACATGGGCCTGTTTAAATTGCCTGGGAATGCCTCTGAACTTTGATAACTTCTGGATATTTCTAATATTTTGTGCATGGGAACCTGAGACTTCCATGATAGACCCCTATAGCTCCCACTGGTTCCCTCCCTTAATATCTAAGTCAATGTAGGATACAGAAATGAAGTGGCAGTCGAAACCTGTAACCAATAAAAGCTGTGGGTGACACAGAAAATAAAGATATCTGGAAGAGATCGCTTTAACAGTGGAATAAAGAAAATTCTTTATTTTTTTTTCTGCTGTAAACAAAAAAAAACAACAGTGTAAAAAATACATTTCAATAAAATAAATATATTTTATCATTTTTTTTATTGCTGCAATCCCCTGCACATGTGCAAATGCAAACAAAGGTCCTGCATACATATTTAAACAGTATTCACATCACACGTGTAAGGTATTACTGTGAATGTTTCAGAAAATCTATATTGTTTGGGGGTTCTAAGTAATTTGCTAGCAAAAGAATGTAAAAAGAGGAAGTAAGAGAGAGACACTGCTCCCTTGAGGATAATGGGATTTTAATTGGAGGTATAGACGTCTGTTACCAAGGTAAGCACGCATACAATAAAATTTAAGAAAATATTACATTTTATTACTTAAAATCAGATAAAAATCACATAGTCATCATAGCATTTTGACCATGAATTTATACTTAATACAAGAAACAAGATGCTTGGATATGCAGAGGAGCTGACATGTTTCGCAGATTCCTGCATCTTTAAGGCACCATATGCATCTAAAGTTTCATCTAGGTTACATAAAATAAATTTATACATTTTAAATTTTAACAATACTAAGATAATTCATAGCAGAATTACAGTAAATGCACCTGCTCAGCTAACTTGAAGTTTTAGATACTTTATTAAGTGGTTGTGGCATCGCTCTGTTCAAGGATCAACCGTCACTGAAAAACCACCTACAGCAGCTTCCTGGAGGAGGTCAGATCCACCAGGGTTGGTAAGTTGAGGTATTGGATCGTGTTAGTAACCGGGGGGTTATTTCATGATACCGATAGTCTAATAATTTAAGAATACTGACATTAGGAAATTAGTAATTAACTAGTAGGTACCTCCTATCAGAGGGTAAAATGTATTCTATTAAATGGTAAAAATAGCTTAATGGCATCTAGTCCCATATGTGCAAGATGCATTAAAATGTTTGAATAGGGAGAGGCAGGGGTTTACTTTAGATGTTTTTTTTTATATTTATCTATATATCTATATATATATATTTATATACTATTTTATTCTCTTATCAATTATTGTTCGGTGGATAAGTTATTCATTTGTTGGAGTTATACGCCTGTTGCTACCCTTTAGGGGGTATAATGCATTTCAGTTAATCTTTACAATTGTTAGTTGATTAAATATATATGTTGGTAATTGGTAATACAATAATAATATAAATGAATAATATAAATTAAATCAGTTATTGCCTATATCTATTCAGTTTAAAAAATAGAAAGATGTATTAGCCACTAGTTTCCCTAGAAAGTATTTTCATGGCTAGTATATTGTTCCTATAAGGGGAGCATATTATATAGCACAATATGTTTTTGTTAAACAAGAAAAACCCATTGTTGCGGCCTCAAAAAACTCCTACAAGTTATATCTCGCCAAACATAGTGACCCTTACCTGTCCCAGATAGACAATTCAGAGCCTTGACACATCAGAGTCGCGATCGGCACATTGGTGCCTCACAGTACTCTGTACTGGATAAGATGCGTGTGTCGGCATACAAGCCGCCACCGCCGGAAATGTTGGGTCAACCTTGATCCCTGACAGCACTTCCGGTGTGGGGGCCCCTGGAGGCACGCATTCACACCAGGACCAAATACATGGTCATCAGTGCGCAGGAGCCCTAAATCCCACGCTGGATATAGCGTGTAAAGGGAATGAGAAGGGGAATGATATCCCTCCTCATCACCAGGGGCGCCCAAATAGCTCCACTAGTTAACCACCACCCATGGGAGTTTAAACAGCCGATCCAAAACACAAAATGCCACCAACAACCAATCATAACATACATGTACCTCAAGATAAATAGGTAGATAAAAATCTTGTGTGTTCAATATTTCTAATATGACTATACAAACGGTTTATGGAGAACACGCATATAAGAATGTGTCCTTCTTGATGTCTAAAGTACATAAAGTCACCCACAAATAATTTAAGAAAAAAAAAGTGGTATAATAATGTATGCAGTATTCCTTATCTAAACAATAGAAGAAGCGGCGCTGAATATAAATCCACACCAGTGAATTCAAAAATATTAAAGATAATAGACCCAATCCAGTGAACATGAATTACTAAATGTTACTACACTGTGCAAGCCCTGCCCCGAGCATACAGAAAATAGAAAAAATTAATCAATAGTTTGTATCGAAATTAATTAACACAACTTATTATATAGTTACATATTACCAGAAGAATAGTGATAACAAATATATATACGATCTGTTGAAAAAAATATCCTGTGACTAAATATTATTCAACACTAAAAATAAATAAACAAGTAACGAGAATCTAATGAATTGTTTCAAGTTCTATCAAACAATGTCCACTTCCCAAGAACATTGTTACCAACACCACTGTGAAAAGCTCCTGAGAATATAATGTATCCCAGTAAAATCATAGTCCATACGTTGAATCTTCAGATCATAATCCAAATAATGGAATAGTGAAAAAAATGTTTAACCAGTGTCTCTTGAATAAACAGCAGATTACATCTACACTCCTCCACCACACCGCTCTAGATGTGACTCCTCTCCCCTTATGTGATTACACTCACCCGCTGTATATGCCTCACACTTTCGTGTTTGGCTGGATGTGCTTTTTCCCTTTACAGGGTTTAAATGGGGTATCCAGGTTTCCACTCCAGAATGCAGGGCTAGTACCATGGCTGTTCTCATAGACGCCACGGATGAGAACAGCCATGGTACTAGCCCTGCATTCTGGAGTGGAAACCTGGATACCCCATTTAAACCCTGTAAAGGGAAAAAGCACATCCAGCCAAACACGAAAGTGTGAGGCATATACAGCGGGTGAGTGTAATCACATAAGGGGAGAGGAGTCACATCTAGAGCGGTGTGGTGGAGGAGTGTAGATGTAATCTGCTGTTTATTCAAGAGACACTGGTTAAACATTTTTTTCACTATTCCATTATTTGGATTATGATCTGAAGATTCAACGTATGGACTATGATTTTACTGGGATACATTATATTCTCAGGAGCTTTTCACAGTGGTGTTGGTAACAATGTTCTTGGGAAGTGGACATTGTTTGATAGAACTTGAAACAATTCATTTGATTCTCGTTACTTGTTTATTTATTTTTAGTGTTGAATAATATTTAGTCACAGGATATTTTTTTCAACAGATCGTATATATATTTGTTATCACTATTCTTCTGGTAATATGTAACTATATAATAAGTTGTGTTAATTAATTTCGATACAAACTATTGATTAATTTTTTCTATTTTCTGTATGCTCGGGGCAGGGCTTGCACAGTGTAGTAACATTTAGTAATTCATGTTCACTGGATTGGGTCTATTATCTTTAATATTTTTGAATTCACTGGTGTGGATTTATATTCAGCGCCGCTTCTTCTATTGTTTAGATAAGGAATACTGCACACATTTTGTTTTTTTAAAGTGGCGGCTTAGTGTATAGTGTTTTGTTTAGCGCAGTGGTGATACACAATAGATGGAGGGAAAGAGTAAGTGTGTCCTTGTTTTATATAATAATGTATGGCTGTATAAAATAAAAATAAATACATTAAAATATGGGAAGTGGCTTCCAAATCTTCACGATGCGTGGAGCAGAGGGAGACGACCTATAAGATTTTACTATTTTGGTACAGAACCCCAGAAGTCCTGCATAGATACGATCCCGGGGTCTCCCAGGTGTGTTGGAGATGCCGGGGTGACATTGACTCACACTTTTATATTTTTTGGGACTATCCCATTATTCAACCCCTTTGGTCCTCTATCCATACGTACTTGCAAAATCTATTTGAAACCAATCTTCCTTTAACCCAATCCATTTCCTTCTAGGTTTACCATTCCCCGGCATTTCCAAACACACTCAAAAATTAGCTGGCTTTATCCTTTTGGCAGCGAAACGAGCCATACCCTTCAGATAGTTATCCTCATCTCCACCCTCTCTCTCAAGTGTTGCAAATATTGGAGCAGATTCGCAGAATGGAACACCTCACTGCTACTATCCATGACACACTTCCTCAATTTTCACAGATTTGGGACCTGTGGGACCACTCATAACTTAACCCTAGGACGCTCCCATTACCTTCTTAAAACCTATATGGTGAATGTTTTAAGAAGGCAAAATACCTTCTTAAAACCTATATGGTGAATGTTTTACCCCCTCGACCCCGCTAACATATTACCTTAAGGATTCCATGTTGCCCCCCTCCTCCCCCCCCCATGTGGGAATCCCATGGAGTGTCTCTGACTGGTATAGGCACTCCTGAGACCCCACTAACCCTAGACCCAGTGAGCAACAACTTCTATGGTGAAATATACCAATATACCTGGATTTCCCACTCCCTGGGTCCCTCCCCACCCCGCCCCCTCTCTTTGCCTCCCTCCTTTGAACTACACAACTGCTGTATTGTAAACCTGCAAAGTTAGTTGCACTGTAACCTTACCTTTAAGGCTTCCGCCTATGTTATATACTTTTTGAATGATTGTACTTATTTTGTACTCACAACTATTTGACGTTGCCTTCCCTTCTGTATTTTTGAAATCCTTTAATAAAAAATACAAATTAAAAAAAAAAAAAAATACATGAAACAAGTAAAGAAATTACATCACAACTTGGCCAATCCTAGCAACTATAGTGCAAGCAATTAATACCCAATATCCAACCCGTTTAGTAATGTCACATTTTCTCAAAATTAGAAAATTGATATTTCTAAAAGTGAAACATAAGATATATATTTATATAACAATGATATAGGATTTTTTATAAAGTTATATATATTGGGAATACTTATATATAGGTATTGGAGGGTGAATATAGGATTTGTCATTACAGAAAGGGTTTAAACGATAGAGCTGTGTTTAGGCCCAGTGGGTAGGTGGCTCTTTGATTGAAAATCCACATCTATTGCTAGAGGATCTTCTAGAGGATCTTCTTGTTGAAGTCTCCTTCCCTCTCAAGTTCAGGGATAACCTCTAATGCAAAGAAGGAGATGTATGCTGGATCGTAACTATGGTTTAGTCCCACATGTTTGGGGTGTATAATAAACCAGCGTCTAAATAGTAAAGATGATCCTGTATGCACTTAGCAAATAGTGTTTAGTTTTCCCAATGTAAAATGCATCACATAAGCAGGTCACTAAGTAGACTATACCAATAGTACGACAATCCGCATATATGTATGTATAAACTTCGCAATCTGAGGTTTCACTGTACATACATTTTGTTTTCTTTCTTCATTTTCGAAACAACATTTGGCAACAAATGATATTTGCAAACTACTCGCCATGCCTGTTAGCTAATATAGTGGAAACGTTTTTCCCCCTTACGGGACTTTAATGGCCCGAGTGATTGAACCAATCACAGTATGTAATTAACAATAGGAAAAAATCCAAAATATACATTTTATTAATACATAGAGTTTAAAATGACATGTAAACAAGAATTAGCGCCTAATGAACAATGTGTCAACATCAATGGCAATATTTCTAATAATACTCATAGGTCCCGGACTTGTCGTGGTGGTAGACTGAGTCCTGGGGCCATACCCAACGCGTTTCAGAATCCCTTCTTCAGAGGTGTATTAGAAAATGGGGAGGTATTATCTCTATTATATAAATGAGTAAGACTTAAAAAATGGTAAAAGGTGAGGGGCGTGGCCTGGACGGCGATGGAGTAGGTCGCAAGTGAGTTGCGCTCCGCTCCCGGTATATCCTGCACGCTTATCCTGCCTTCAGCGACTGCCTTTTCATCACGGAGAATCGGCGGATAGGGGTCCGGTCATCCTTCCAGACATGTCTCCGACAAAGAAGCACAGCTCGGCGGCGGCTTCCTTGGATAAATTCCGTAGGCAGGATAGAGAGCCGGCCCAAGATGGCGCTTCCTCGCCTTCCGCAACCCCTCCGGCGGCAAACGACACGGACAAGGTGCTTGAAGCTATCTCTGCCTGCCAATCTTCCCTTACAACCAAAATTGAAGAGATCAAAGTCGACATCTCTCTTATGCGGCAGGACATGTCCAAGATCAGGGATCGTGTAAAGGAGGCCGAGGACAGGCTTGGTCGGGTGGAAGATGAGCTACATCCGCTCCAGCACTCCCACGAGGAGGTGAGGCGCCAACTCCATCTTCTAGCTCAAAAGCAAGATGATCTTGAAAACAGGGCGCGCAGGTCGAACGTTCGGTTTATCGGCCTGCCGGAGGGAGCGGAGGGCCACGATCCGTCTACTTTTCTAGACTCTTTTGATCAACACCTACGGTCGGGAAGCATTTTCTAATACCTTCGTTGTGGAGCGAGCGCATCGCATGCCAGCGAGGCGCCCGCCGGAAGGCGCACCACCACGCACGTTTATCGCCAAACTGCTCAATTTTCGGGACAGGGATGCAATTCTGCGCCTTAGCAGGGAGAAGGGCAACATTCCGTTTCAAGCAGGCCATGTTATGGCATTTCCAGACTTCTCTGCAGAAGTGCAAAAACAGCGCGCCCGCTTCATGGAAGTTAAGAAGAGGCTGAGAATCCAACATTTGAAATATGCTATGATGTACCCAGCGCGGCTGCGAGTTCTGGGCGAGGACCGAGCTCATTTCTTTGATGACCCGGCGCAGGCGATGGACTGGTTGGAAAGGAGGGAGGCTGATAGGAACCGCCGGGTGCAGTGACTGGCCCGGTCCCCCTGACCTGGGATGTTGTCCTGGAGTTTTGCCCCCCCGATATACTTACCTATCGCCGGTGAAGAGGTACTTATCCTGGAATGGCCTACCTATTACCGAACATCATACTGATGATGACTGTTGCCACTGTGGGCCTTCCCCAAGGCGGCCCGTGCCTGTTTTGTTCCCACTAGACTGTTGCGAGGGCAGTAGCTGACCTGCACCTACTCCGGAGTGCCCTGCTGGACTGCTTACGGCTCTTGCTTCTCCTCATTCTATCTGAAATGGACTTGGAACTTTTTATAGCGAGGCCCCGAGTTTTCCTCGGGCTGCCCTTCACCATGGGTATTCCGTGCTGGGACGTGTGCCCCCCTCTTTCTTTCCTTCTTCTTCCTCTCCTCTTCTCTTTTCCCCCTCTTCTTTTACTCTGTTTCTGATCGCTTTACCTCAGTTCTCCTGCCTTCTCTGTTATTGACCCCAATATTGATTTGCCTATTCCATATGTGTCGCTGATGGGATCACCCTTTTTTCGTTGGCACCGGGGGCGGAGGCTGTGACCCTTGTTTTACGGCTTAGCCAGATGGGCTACTCTATGCGCCATATGCAGCGAGTAGTCGCCCCCTGTGTAGTTAAACGCCCGACCTATCCCTGTGTGGCTGAGTGCAGTCCGGGCAGTGGAGGGAGGTTCTGCTGGCTGCATTCGCTACAGGGGATGAGGGCGAAAGTTTGGATGTTTGGGGACGTGTGCTCCAGTTCAGTTGGAAGGACTGAGAGCTGGGTGGGGGGTGGGGGGGTGGATTGGGGGTTTGGGTTCATGATATTTTCTTGGTTGTTGTTTTTTGGGGTTATGGTACAAGGGGAACTATTTCAATGTCTGATGATGAGGTGGTGGGTGGGAAAATTGAGAGTTGTGCTGGGCTCTGCACTGGGGATCAGTCCGCCTAGCCAGTTGTATCATTTAAACGCCACTATTAAATGGCTCCAGTTAAATTTTTGACGTGGAATGTCCGTGGGATTAGAGATAAGCTAAAGCGTACGGCTGTCTTTGCATGCCTTAAATCCTACAGAGCAGACATTATAGTGCTGGTGGAAACGCATGTAACGGGCCAGCTACAGCTGGCGGGTTGGCTGGACTTACCACGCTACCCACACTCCATATTCTAGAGGAGTTTCCTTATTAATAGCTAAGACATTGCCCTTTCACCTCCTTGATTTGCGGACTGATCCCCAGGGCAGGTTTATATTTCTTAATTGCACTATTCAGGGCAGGAGGTTTCTGATTTTGGCGGTATACATACCGCCCCCATACTCGGCTGCTGTCGTGTCTGAGGGTATGTCATATATGGCCCGATACCCTGATACCCCGGCCATCTGGCTAGGGGATTTTAACCTTGCCCTTGACCCAAGCATGGATAGACTTCGGGGTGGCTCCGCCCCTGCGATCCATATGGGGTCTAGACTGAGTCGCACCCTTCGGGAATTTGCATTGACAGATGTGTGGCGCTATAGAAACCCCACATCCCGGGTATACTCCTGTTTTTCGGCTACGCACTCTACTATGTCCCGCATAGACTATATTTTGACGTCAAATGTCCTTCTACCTCAGCTAGAGGATACAGGGTTTCATGCGCGGTCCCTCTCAGATCACGCCCCCTGTTGGGCTACCCTGTCTCTGATGCAGCAGCTGGGGCCTAGGAGCTGGCGCCTTAATCCCTTCTGGCTAAAAGCGCTGGAGGAGAGGGACGACTTGTCTGGGGAATGGAGTAATTTTTTTGCAGCTAATCGGGGGACGGCCACGGGCGGAAATGTTTGGGAGGCTTTTAAACTGCATGCACGGTCCTTGTTGATCAGGCGGATAAATAGATTAAAATGTTCCTCTAAACTGATACTCCGTCAGGCGGAGGAGCAGTTGGAGGTTGTCACCCGGGAGTTTACGTTACATCCCAATGAGGCGAATGCCTCGGCCCTCAGGCTTCAGACCCGTGTTCTTGACCAACTACACTTTGAGCAGGCTAAACGCAAGCATTTTTTTACACGGCAGCGGATTTTTGAACAAGGCGAGAGAGCGGGTAGGCTTTTGGCTTACCTCGCCCATCAGGATGCGAGGCCACCTGTAGTGGTGTCGCTGATGGATGGGAGCGGCGCTCTTGTCTCTGAACCGGGAGCGGTGACCGAGATGTTCCGGTCTTACTTTGCTGACCTCTATGCCTCTCGTGTGGAGGTCACGGCTCAGGAGACCCGAACTTTTTTACGAGATGTTCCCTTCCCTCAATTATCGGTGGCTCAGATAGCTGATCTGGAGGCTCCGATCTCACTAGACGAGGTTGTGGTGGCGTTATCTTCCCTGGCAGCGGCCAAGGCTCCGGGACACGACGGTCTACCGCTGGATTTTTACGCAACATACTCCGACGTTTTGGCCCCTGAGCTGTTGAATTTATATAATTACTTATTTGAGTCCGCTTCCCTTCCGGAAACGCTGCGCCAAGCGACGATTATAGTTATTCCAAAACCGGGCAAAGACCCACATTGTCTAGATTCATTTCGCCCGATTTCCCTGCTACAGGTGGACATAAAGATTTTAGCCAAGATCCTGGCGTCCCGATTGTGCTCCCACGTTTTGTCCCTTATCCACCCGGATCAAACTGGTTTCATGCCTGGTAAAAATACGGCCATGAATATTCGTAGACTCCACATGAACTTACAAGCCACACACGACAATGGTGGTACCAGGGCCGTGGTGGCGTTGGACGCGGCCAAGGCGTTTGATTCGGTGGAGTGGGGATATCTATGGGAGTGCCTTCGGCGTTTTGGATTTGGGCCCAAGTTTCTGCAATGGGTCCAGATATTATATTTTTCCCCGGAGGCGCGCGTGGCGGTGAATGGTTGCCTGTCCGAGCCCTTCCCCCTGGGGCGCGGGACCAGACAGGGGTGTCCCTTGTCGCCGCTCCTGTACGCCTTAGCAGTAGAACCACTGGCTATTTCCCTTAGGTCCAGCGTCCATGTTGGGGGTCTCAGAGCAGGGCCCCTAACGGAAACGGTAAGCATGTACGCGGACGACATGCTTCTGTACCTTGCGGATGAGGGACCCTCCCTGAGAGCGGCCCTGGGTATTATTGAAGAGTTCGGTAGACACTCGGGCCTCACCATAAATTGGGCAAAATCATTGATTCTTCCCATTGACCTCTCTCCGCCGGAGAGGGACACTTCGTCCCTTCCGCTGCGTAGAGTGGCCACTATTCAGTATCTGGGGGTTCAGATCACTAGGGATCCCTCCGATTACATAACCCTTAATATAGAACCACTGATCTTATATTTAAAATCCAAAACTCAATCTTGGGCTAGGCTCCCTCTAGGTGTCATGGGACGGATAAATTTAATCAAGATGATCCTCCTCCCCAAATTCCTCTACAAACTCTGGCAGGCCCCTATCCTTATCCCCCTTAAATATTTTAAAACTATAGACACAATTCTAAATTCTTTTATCTGGGGTTCTGGTAGACATAAATTAGCCTGGAATACTCTTAAAAACCCTACGGATATGGGAGGAGCTGCGCTCCCCGACTTTCGTGCCTACTACGTAGCTGCTCAGCTCTCCCACTTTTTTCACCTCCACAAGATGGACGCTTCCAGGTACCAGTCGCTACTATGTGGGGGGTCTTCTGGTAGCGCCCATTCCCCCCTGCAGGTCTTGTTTAGGGGGAGAGAGTCTAATAGGAGGAGGAGGAAATATGCTCCATTACTGCTACAGCACAGGCGGATCTGGGGCATCGCACAAAAGATGCTGGGAGCGGACTGGATGCACTCACATACACCCCTGTGGTACAACTCCCAATTGAAGGAGCTTAGGGGGCTGCCGGGAGCGGACCTCTGGGCCTCCCGGGGAGTGATGTACCTATACCAGGTCGTCTCCCCACGAGGGGTGCGTGGTTTCCAGGCGCTGCAAAGAGAGTTTGAGCTCCCCGCCTATATGTTATTTCGTTATGCACAGTTATCCCATGCCCTTCGGGCTCAATTCGGGGAGGGATTCCCGGATCCACAGGAATTATCGGTAGTGGGTGTTATAGTGGGAGAGGAGCCCACAAAGTTAATTTCGACCCTATACAACTCCCTTAGAAGAAGATCGGTGGCTGCAATTACGGAGAGTACGAGATACCGATGGGAGGAGGATGTGGGCCCGATCTCGGGGGAGGAGTGGGAGGAGATCTTGACTACAGTTAAGCGAGTGTCCCCTAGGGTGCCAGATAGGTTAACCCAATTATATATCCTCCATAAGTCATATCTTACGCCGGCCAGGATCTGTAGATACAGGCCCTCCCTGGGGCCGGGGTGTCCGCGATGTGGGAGCCTCCCGTGTTCCTTTTACCATTTACTGTGGTCCTGCCCCGATATTCAGGCCTTCTGGCTACAGGTGGTACGGTTTCTACACGATCAAATGGGCTCCCCCCTTCTGATGGATCCTAAGGCTTGTTTGTTAGGCTTGGAGCTGGGCGCCCCTGAGGCACCCTCCGATGCGACCTTTACCCAAGAAACGTTGTTCAGTGCGAGGAAACTAATTGCCAGGTTGTGGATGCGGCCCGAGACTCCGACATTCGGGGCTTGGGTGGCTGAGGTTAACTCTAATTTACCGCTGAAAAAAGTTATCTACACGCACAGGGGGTGCCCTGGCAAATTTAATAAGATTTGGGATCGCTGGCTTAATGACCCGGATACTTGTGGGAGCTGAGTCCACGTCAGGGTTGGGTTCGATTAGATCTTATGTGCTATCATGTTTCACCTCCTGCTATTTAGTTCAATGAACTTTGCAACTCCAATATTGATGTCTGTATATCTGACTTTGTTTACATAGCTATGCTCTGGATATCTTGTTGTGCTAGTACGGCATTTAGGCGTTTTTTGCTGTTGGCCGCTGAATGTACCGTTGACTGTTGTTCATTCTTTCCTTTTTCTTTCCCTGTAACCTGTACCATTTCCCAATAAACTTGTTTTTTTCAAAAAAAAAAAAAAATGGTAAAAGGTACTTATTGCTTGAATATTTAGAGTTGCTATTTTTATAAGGCAACATTGATACACTGTTGACATTATAGAACACAAACAGAATATCAGCAACAAAGAACCACACAAGCAGCAATGTCCATCCAAAGGTCTCCAAGAGCCAAATATCCACTCACCACACCAGCAGGATCCCAAAGAGGTCCAGCAAGACTGGGTGATGGAACAACCCCAGAGGCAAAGCGGCAGAGAAGCTGATATACCAGCCAGAACAGGATCTATACAGAACAAAATAAATTGTATGCTATAATACATTGAAGCTGCAGGCTGTGGCAGAACAGAAAAAAATATTAAAAATAAAACATTTATATATATAAATAGTTTTTTTTTATCTTAATGTATTCTATGCATGAAAATAAAAGCCTTCTGTGTGCAGCAGTCCCCCTAATACTTCCCTGAGGTCCCTCAAGATCCAGCGATGTTGCAGGAGTGTCTTGGCTGCCTGGGACTTCCCTCATTGGCAGAGACAGCAGTGAGGTGCCATTGACTCCCACTGATATCAGTCAGCCACTGAGGAAAGAAATGGTGTGGGGACGGGCCACGGCTCCATGTCTGAACTGACACAGAAAGCTGTGGCTCGGGTGCCCCCATAGCAAGCTCAACAGGAGAGTCAGGAGCACCAAAGAAGGACCCGAGAAAAGGGGATCTGGGCCGCTCTTTGCAAAACATTTACAAAGGGCAGGTAAGTATAACATGTTTGTTATTTTTAACAAAAAGGAACCCACAAGACTTTAAAATCAGTTTAAAGTGTCACTAAACCGTGTGTTGGCAGCTCTGCACATGCTCAGTTTTCAGTGAGTTTCTATGCTGAGCATTTCCTCCCTATCACATATGAGTAGCATTTAAAAGAAAAAAAAGACCAAAAATTTTGAAAACATTTTTGCTTTCTGCTGTAACACATCCAAATAAAAAATTCTTCCTAAATTTTGGCCAAAATGTATTCTGCTACAGTACATGTCTTTGGTAAAAAGGTAAAAAAAAAAAAAAATCCAATAAGTGTATATTGATTAGTTTGCAAGTTATAGCATCTACCATCTATGGCATATATACACTGGAATTTTTTTGCCAGTCATCAGTAACTTATAATGTGACTGCGACAGGGTGATCAAGGGGTTAAATGTGTACCTAACAATGTAATGTGTGCTGATTTTTACTTAACCACTTCCATACCTGGCTTATTCTGGCACTCCTCTCCTACATGTAAAAATCATAATTTTTTTGGCTGAAAAATTACTCAGAACCCCCAAACATATATATGTTTTTTTAGAAGACATTCTAGGGAATAAAATGGCGGTCATTGCAACTCTTTATGCTGCACGGTATTTGCGTGACAATTTTTCAAACGTGTTTTTTGGGGAAAAAGACTGTTTAATCAATAAAAAAACAAAAAAAATATACATTTTATTAATACATAGAGTTTAAAATGACATGTAAACAAGAATTAGCGCCTAATGAACAATGTGTCAACATCAATGGCAATATTTCTAATAATACTCATAGGTCCCGGACTTGTCGTGGTGGTAGACTGAGTCCTGGGGCCATACCCAACGCGTTTCAGAATCCCTTCTTCAGAGGTGTATTAGAAAATGGGGAGGTATTATCTCTATTATATAAATGAGTAAGACTTAAAAAATGGTAAAAGGTGAGGGGCGTGGCCTGGACGGCGATGGAGTAGGTCGCAAGTGAGTTGCGCTCCGCTCCCGGTATATCCTGCACGCTTATCCTGCCTTCAGCGACTGCCTTTTCATCACGGAGAATCGGCGGATAGGGGTCCGGTCATCCTTCCAGACATGTCTCCGACAAAGAAGCACAGCTCGGCGGCGGCTTCCTTGGATAAATTCCGTAGGCAGGATAGAGAGCCGGCCCAAGATGGCGCTTCCTCGCCTTCCGCAACCCCTCCGGCGGCAAACGACACGGACAAGGTGCTTGAAGCTATCTCTGCCTGCCAATCTTCCCTTACAACCAAAATTGAAGAGATCAAAGTCGACATCTCTCTTATGCGGCAGGACATGTCCAAGATCAGGGATCGTGTAAAGGAGGCCGAGGACAGGCTTGGTCGGGTGGAAGATGAGCTACATCCGCTCCAGCACTCCCACGAGGAGGTGAGGCGCCAACTCCATCTTCTAGCTCAAAAGCAAGATGATCTTGAAAACAGGGCGCGCAGGTCGAACGTTCGGTTTATCGGCCTGCCGGAGGGAGCGGAGGGCCACGATCCGTCTACTTTTCTAGACTCTTTTGATCAACACCTACGGTCGGGAAGCATTTTCTAATACCTTCGTTGTGGAGCGAGCGCATCGCATGCCAGCGAGGCGCCCGCCGGAAGGCGCACCACCACGCACGTTTATCGCCAAACTGCTCAATTTTCGGGACAGGGATGCAATTCTGCGCCTTAGCAGGGAGAAGGGCAACATTCCGTTTCAAGCAGGCCATGTTATGGCATTTCCAGACTTCTCTGCAGAAGTGCAAAAACAGCGCGCCCGCTTCATGGAAGTTAAGAAGAGGCTGAGAATCCAACATTTGAAATATGCTATGATGTACCCAGCGCGGCTGCGAGTTCTGGGCGAGGACCGAGCTCATTTCTTTGATGACCCGGCGCAGGCGATGGACTGGTTGGAAAGGAGGGAGGCTGATAGGAACCGCCGGGTGCAGTGACTGGCCCGGTCCCCCTGACCTGGGATATTGTCCTGGAGTTTTGCCCCCCCGATACACTTACCTATCGCCGGTGAAGAGGTACTTATCCTGGAATGGCCTACCTATTACCGAACATCATACTGATGATGACTGTTGCCACTGTGGGCCTTCCCCAAGGCGGCCCGTGCCTGTTTTGTTCCCACTAGACTGTTGCGAGGGCAGTAGCTGACCTGCACCTACTCCGGAGTGCCCTGCTGGACTGCTTACGGCTCTTGCTTCTCCTCATTCTATCTGAAATGGACTTGGAACTTTTTATAGCGAGGCCCCGAGTTTTCCTCGGGCTGCCCTTCACCATGGGTATTCCGTGCTGGGACGTGTGCCCCCCTCTTTCTTTCCTTCTTCTTCCTCTCCTCTTCTCTTTTCCCCCTCTTCTTTTACTCTGTTTCTGATCGCTTTACCTCAGTTCTCCTGCCTTCTCTGTTATTGACCCCAATATTGATTTGCCTATTCCATATGTGTCGCTGATGGGATCACCCTTTTTTCGTTGGCACCGGGGGCGGAGGCTGTGACCCTTGTTTTACGGCTTAGCCCGATGGGCTACTCTATGCGCCATATGCAGCGAGTAGTCGCCCCCTGTGTAGTTAAACGCCCGACCTATCCCTGTGTGGCTGAGTGCAGTCCGGGCAGTGGAGGGAGGTTCTGCTGGCTGCATTCGCTACAGGGGATGAGGGCGAAAGTTTGGATGTTTGGGGACGTGTGCTCCAGTTCAGTTGGAAGGACTGAGAGCTGGGTGGGGGGTGGGGGGGTGGATTGGGGGTTTGGGTTCATGATATTTTCTTGGTTGTTGTTTTTTGGGGTTATGGTAGAAGGGGAACTATTTCAATGTCTGATGATGAGGTGGTGGGTGGGAAAATTGAGAGTTGTGCTGGGCTCTGCACTGGGGATCAGTCCGCCTAGCCAGTTGTATCATTTAAACGCCACTATTAAATGGCTCCAGTTAAATTTTTGACGTGGAATGTCCGTGGGATTAGAGATAAGCTAAAGCGTACGGCTGTCTTTGCATGCCTTAAATCCTACAGAGCAGACATTATAGTGCTGGTGGAAACGCATGTAACGGGCCAGCTACAGCTGGCGCTTCGGAGGCCGTGGGTTGGCTGGACTTACCACGCTACCCACACTCCATATTCTAGAGGAGTTTCCTTATTAATAGCTAAGACATTGCCCTTTCACCTCCTTGATTTGCGGACTGATCCCCAGGGCAGGTTTATATTTCTTAATTGCACTATTCAGGGCAGGAGGTTTCTGATTTTGGCGGTATACATACCGCCCCCATACTCGGCTGCTGTCGTGTCTGAGGGTATGTCATATATGGCCCGATACCCTGATACCCCGGCCATCTGGCTAGGGGATTTTAACCTTGCCCTTGACCCAAGCATGGATAGACTTCGGGGTGGCTCCGCCCCTGCGATCCATATGGGGTCTAGACTGAGTCGCACCCTTCGGGAATTTGCATTGACAGATGTGTGGCGCTATAGAAACCCCACATCCCGGGTATACTCCTGTTTTTCGGCTACGCACTCTACTATGTCCCGCATAGACTATATTTTGACGTCAAATGTCCTTCTACCTCAGCTAGAGGATACAGGGTTTCATGCGCGGTCCCTCTCAGATCACGCCCCCTGTTGGGCTACCCTGTCTCTGATGCAGCAGCTGGGGCCTAGGAGCTGGCGCCTTAATCCCTTCTGGCTAAAAGCGCTGGAGGAGAGGGACGACTTGTCTGGGGAATGGAGTAATTTTTTTGCAGCTAATCGGGGGACGGCCACGGGCGGAAATGTTTGGGAGGCTTTTAAACTGCATGCACGGTCCTTGTTGATCAGGCGGATAAATAGATTAAAATGTTCCTCTAAACTGATACTCCGTCAGGCGGAGGAGCAGTTGGAGGTTGTCACCCGGGAGTTTACGTTACATCCCAATGAGGCGAATGCCTCGGCCCTCAGGCTTCAGACCCGTGTTCTTGACCAACTACACTTTGAGCAGGCTAAACGCAAGCATTTTTTTACACGGCAGCGGATTTTTGAACAAGGCGAGAGAGCGGGTAGGCTTTTGGCTTACCTCGCCCATCAGGATGCGAGGCCACCTGTAGTGGTGTCGCTGATGGATGGGAGCGGCGCTCTTGTCTCTGAACCGGGAGCGGTGACCGAGATGTTCCGGTCTTACTTTGCTGACCTCTATGCCTCTCGTGTGGAGGTCACGGCTCAGGAGACCCGAACTTTTTTACGAGATGTTCCCTTCCCTCAATTATCGGTGGCTCAGATAGCTGATCTGGAGGCTCCGATCTCACTAGACGAGGTTGTGGTGGCGTTATCTTCCCTGGCAGCGGCCAAGGCTCCGGGACACGACGGTCTACCGCTGGATTTTTACGCAACATACTCCGACGTTTTGGCCCCTGAGCTGTTGAATTTATATAATTACTTATTTGAGTCCGCTTCCCTTCCGGAAACGCTGCGCCAAGCGACGATTATAGTTATTCCAAAACCGGGCAAAGACCCACATTGTCTAGATTCATTTCGCCCGATTTCCCTGCTACAGGTGGACATAAAGATTTTAGCCAAGATCCTGGCGTCCCGATTGTGCTCCCACGTTTTGTCCCTTATCCACCCGGATCAAACTGGTTTCATGCCTGGTAAAAATACGGCCATGAATATTCGTAGACTCCACATGAACTTACAAGCCACACACGACAATGGTGGTACCAGGGCCGTGGTGGCGTTGGACGCGGCCAAGGCGTTTGATTCGGTGGAGTGGGGATATCTATGGGAGTGCCTTCGGCGTTTTGGATTTGGGCCCAAGTTTCTGCAATGGGTCCAGATATTATATTTTTCCCCGGAGGCGCGCGTGGCGGTGAATGGTTGCCTGTCCGAGCCCTTCCCCCTGGGGCGCGGGACCAGACAGGGGTGTCCCTTGTCGCCGCTCCTGTACGCCTTAGCAGTAGAACCACTGGCTATTTCCCTTAGGTCCAGCGTCCATGTTGGGGGTCTCAGAGCAGGGCCCCTAACGGAAACGGTAAGCATGTACGCGGACGACATGCTTCTGTACCTTGCGGATGAGGGACCCTCCCTGAGAGCGGCCCTGGGTATTATTGAAGAGTTCGGTAGACACTCGGGCCTCACCATAAATTGGGCAAAATCATTGATTCTTCCCATTGACCTCTCTCCGCCGGAGAGGGACACTTCGTCCCTTCCGCTGCGTAGAGTGGCCACTATTCAGTATCTGGGGGTTCAGATCACTAGGGATCCCTCCGATTACATAACCCTTAATATAGAACCACTGATCTTATATTTAAAATCCAAAACTCAATCTTGGGCTAGGCTCCCTCTAGGTGTCATGGGACGGATAAATTTAATCAAGATGATCCTCCTCCCCAAATTCCTCTACAAACTCTGGCAGGCCCCTATCCTTATCCCCCTTAAATATTTTAAAACTATAGACACAATTCTAAATTCTTTTATCTGGGGTTCTGGTAGACATAAATTAGCCTGGAATACTCTTAAAAACCCTACGGATATGGGAGGAGCTGCGCTCCCCGACTTTCGTGCCTACTACGTAGCTGCTCAGCTCTCCCACTTTTTTCACCTCCACAAGATGGACGCTTCCAGGTACCAGTCGCTACTATGTGGGGGGTCTTCTGGTAGCGCCCATTCCCCCCTGCAGGTCTTGTTTAGGGGGAGAGAGTCTAATAGGAGGAGGAGGAAATATGCTCCATTACTGCTACAGCACAGGCGGATCTGGGGCATCGCACAAAAGATGCTGGGAGCGGACTGGATGCACTCACATACACCCCTGTGGTACAACTCCCAATTGAAGGAGCTTAGGGGGCTGCCGGGAGCGGACCTCTGGGCCTCCCGGGGAGTGATGTACCTATACCAGGTCGTCTCCCCACGAGGGGTGCGTGGTTTCCAGGCGCTGCAAAGAGAGTTTGAGCTCCCCGCCTATATGTTATTTCGTTATGCACAGTTATCCCATGCCCTTCGGGCTCAATTCGGGGAGGGATTCCCGGATCCACAGGAATTATCGGTAGTGGGTGTTATAGTGGGAGAGGAGCCCACAAAATTAATTTCGACCCTATACAACTCCCTTAGAAGAAGATCGGTGGCTGCAATTACGGAGAGTACGAGATACCGATGGGAGGAGGATGTGGGCCCGATCTCGGGGGAGGAGTGGGAGGAGATCTTGACTACAGTTAAGCGAGTGTCCCCTAGGGTGCCAGATAGGTTAACCCAATTATATATCCTCCATAAGTCATATCTTACGCCGGCCAGGATCTGTAGATACAGGCCCTCCCTGGGGCCGGGGTGTCCGCGATGTGGGAGCCTCCCGTGTTCCTTTTACCATTTACTGTGGTCCTGCCCCGATATTCAGGCCTTCTGGCTACAGGTGGTACGGTTTCTACACGATCAAATGGGCTCCCCCCTTCTGATGGATCCTAAGGCTTGTTTGTTAGGCTTGGAGCTGGGCGCCCCTGAGGCACCCTCCGATGCGACCTTTACCCAAGAAACGTTGTTCAGTGCGAGGAAACTAATTGCCAGGTTGTGGATGCGGCCCGAGACTCCGACATTCGGGGCTTGGGTGGCTGAGGTTAACTCTAATTTACCGCTGAAAAAAGTTATCTACACGCACAGGGGGTGCCCTGGCAAATTTAATAAGATTTGGGATCGCTGGCTTAATGACCCGGATACTTGTGGGAGCTGAGTCCACGTCAGGGTTGGGTTCAATTAGATCTTATGTGCTATCATGTTTCACCTCCTGCTATTTAGTTCAATGAACTTTGCAACTCCAATATTGATGTCTGTATATCTGACTTTGTTTACATAGCTATGCTCTGGATATCTTGTTGTGCTAGTACGGCATTTAGGCGTTTTTTGCTGTTGGCCGCTGAATGTACCGTTGACTGTTGTTCATTCTTTCCTTTTTCTTTCCCTGTAACCTGTACCATTTCCCAATAAACTTGTTTTTTTTTTTTTTTTTTTTAAATGGTAAAAGGTACTTATTGCTTGAATATTTAGAGTTGCTATTTTTATAAGGCAACATTGATACACTGTTGACATTATAGAACACAAACAGAATATCAGCAACAAAGAACCACACAAGCAGCAATGTCCATCCAAAGGTCTCCAAGAGCCAAATATCCACTCACCACACCAGCAGGATCCCAAAGAGGTCCAGCAAGACTGGGTGATGGAACAACCCCAGAGGCAAAGCGGCAGAGAAGCTGATATACCAGCCAGAACAGGATCTATACAGAACAAAATAAATTGTATGCTATAATACATTGAAGCTGCAGGCTGTGGCAAAACAGAAAAAAATATTAAAAATAAAACATTTATATATATAAATAGTTTTTTTTTATCTTAATGTATTCTATGCATGAAAATAAAAGCCTTCTGTGTGCAGCAGTCCCCCTAATACTTCCCTGAGGTCCCTCAAGATCCAGCGATGTTGCAGGAGTGTCTTGGCTGCCTGGGACTTCCCTCATTGGCAGAGACAGCAGTGAGGTGCCATTGACTCCCACTGATATCAGTCAGCCACTGAGGAAAGAAATGGTGTGGGGACGGGCCACGGCTCCATGTCTGAACTGACACAGAAAGCTGTGGCTCGGGTGCCCCCATAGCAAGCTCAACAGGAGAGTCAGGAGCACCAAAGAAGGACCCGAGAAAAGGGGATCTGGGCCGCTCTTTGCAAAACATTTACAAAGGGCAGGTAAGTATAACATGTTTGTTATTTTTAACAAAAAGGAACCCACAAGACTTTAAAATCAGTTTAAAGTGTCACTAAACCGTGTGTTGGCAGCTCTGCACATGCTCAGTTTTCAGTGAGTTTCTATGCTGAGCATTTCCTCCCTATCACATATGAGTAGCATTTAAAAGAAAAAAAAGACCAAAAATTTTGAAAACATTTTTGCTTTCTGCTGTAACACATCCAAATAAAAAATTCTTCCTAAATTTTGGCCAAAATGTATTCTGCTACAGTACATGTCTTTGGTAAAAAGGTAAAAAAAAAAAAAAATCCAATAAGTGTATATTGATTAGTTTGCAAGTTATAGCATCTACCATCTATGGCATATATACACTGGAATTTTTTTGCCAGTCATCAGTAACTTATAATGTGACTGCGACAGGGTGATCAAGGGGTTAAATGTGTACCTAACAATGTAATGTGTGCTGATTTTTACTTAACCACTTCCATACCTGGCTTATTCTGGCACTCCTCTCCTACATGTAAAAATCATAATTTTTTTGGCTGAAAAATTACTCAGAACCCCCAAACATATATATGTTTTTTTAGAAGACATTCTAGGGAATAAAATGGCGGTCATTGCAACTCTTTATGCTGCACGGTATTTGCGTGACAATTTTTCAAACGTGTTTTTTGGGGAAAAAGACTGTTTAATCAATAAAAAAACAAAAAAAACAGTAAAATTAGCCCATTTTTTTGCATAAGTGAAAGATGATGTTACGCTGAGTAAACAGATACCCAACATGTCATAGTTTAAAGTTGTGCACACTCATGGAATGGCGCCAAACGTAAGTACTTAAAAATCTCCATAGGCAACGCTTTCATTTTTTTTTACAGGTTACCAGCTTAGAGTTACATAGGAGGTCTAGAGCATTGTTGCTCTTGCTCTAATGCACGCAGCGATATCCCACACGTGTGGTTTGAACAATGTTTACATATGTGAGCTGGACTTATGTATGAATTCGCTTCTGTGCGCCAGCAAACAGGGATGGGGGCGCTTTAAAAAAAAAATTCACCACTTTAAAAAAATAAAATAAATTAATGATCCCGTGCTTTTCAGTCGCAATCGCTGCTTTGTTTAGAACCGCGGCCCGGACGTGATGTCATAACATTGCGTCCGGGCCTCCGATGGCCACAGAGAGGACTGGTGACCATCTGGCCATCTGAAATCTCTATGCTCGTCATCCCCAATGGCACAGGAGAGCCCGGGGGAAGCACCATAGGGTGGCGGAAGGGGGGAATGCCTCCCGTCGCCTGTAAGAATGATCAATTGGTGGAACTGCCACTATCATCATTCTTACGGTGGCCAGAATCGCAGGCTCTAAAAGATGATACCTCAATAATGCCTGTAGCTGCAGGCATCAATCAGATATCCCCACTAAAAGTCAAAGATGTCATATGACGTCCTTGGGCTGGAAGTGGTTAATGTCTGTTTTTCGGAATAAGAAACAAAGAGATGGTTCTGGGTTGTGACTGGACTGGCCATGAATCATTGGCTGGGACCTGCTGACAGACTCCTGCTGTGTACAATCACCTAAACCTGGAAGCAGGCAACGACGTACAGATACGTTACTTTGCCTGAACGGGCCACCTATCTGCAGTAAATTGGAGGTTACAGTTTTTAACCACTTCTGGCTCCTGCAGCTGTATACCCCTTATAGACTAAATTGTTACATTTCAGCTATGGGCCTATTGATTTCGCAATAATTTGTAATTGTGCATTATAATCATATACTACATGTGGTGCTGGCCCCCAAAAGGAGGCGCTTGATGTGTTGGGTCCCCTGTTCTTGTGCTCATGACTCTGCAAATGGCACCATACTGACACACATGGCTGGGTGAGGAATATTTAATGCAGATGCATAGGCAGTACTCCAATGGTAAAATTTATGGCACAGCAAGGAATATGTATACAAATACCATAACCCATTGAGGCATGGACTCCACTATAACTCCAAATCTGATCGCAGGTGCAATGCTCTGCAGGCTCCTACAAACAAAAACCTTTTTACCTGCAAAACAAATGTATTATTTTCAGTTACCAATTTTAAAATAAATGATGGGAGATCCCCTAATGTACTGGGGCCAGAATGATTGAAGCACAATTGATTGAAGCCAAAAAGATTGAACTGTTCATTACAGAACAAAACCAGCAGTTCAGACAAGAATGGGGTTGCTTTTCATTGGGGTGCAACCTATATGCTATAGATGTTTTGCACCTAAATGGAAGGGGGTCTACTGTGCTGGGGGAAAGGTTTATGGGAAGACTGAAAGTTTTTAAACTAGGATTGTGGGGGGGAGGGTGAATTACATTTTAATGGGGCAGACAGGGGTCAGCCCCTATTGGTGGGTGGAATGGGGAAAGATGGGGGAGGGCTATGGCAGATGATATGAAGGTTTCTATGCTACAATCAACCATTGGAAATGGTACTATAATAAAAAAATTACATTTGCAAAATGTGACAATGAATTAAAATGTTTGTTCACTAATGCCAAGCAAAATAGGTCAGTTGGAAGCTTTGGTGCACGAGGAGAACTATGATCTAACTGGTATTGCTGAATCTTGGCTTCATTCTTCTCATGACTGAGCAATTAATATTCCCGGCTATGCTCTCTTTCGGAAAGACAGGATAAAAACAGAGGGGTGGTGGGATCTGTCTTTGAGAAGTGATCTCAAAGAGAGGGTGTGAAAGAGGACATAGTTGAGGGAGTGTGATAAGTCTGAAGCATTATGGGTGGAACTGTACATGGGTGTGCGTACTACAAAGGTTGTCATTGGAGTTTGCTATAGACCTACCAGTGTTAGGGAGGAGGTGGAGACTCAGTTCCTTGCACAGATGGAAAGGGCTGCAAGGGCTGGGACAGTGATAATAAATGGGGGATTTTAACTACTCTGAAATATACTGGAGCAATGGCACTGCTGGAACAGTTAAAGGGCGAAAATTTATAAACCTATTACAAGACAATTTCAAGGTCCAGTTTATTGAGGCCCCAACTAGGAATGATGCTCTGCTGGACCTGGTAATCTCAAACCATGCAGAGCTCATTATTCATATAAAAACACCTGTGTAGCAGTGGCGGTGGGTCCATAAGAGCGCATGGTCGCGCCCCCTCTCTCCAGCCAGCCCCTCTATGTAAAATGTATAGATTCTTGCATTGTATGAGTCTAACCATGGCCGCTGTAGCCACCCCCTATTCAGGCGTCCAGACCCTTTTGAAGCACCCGATTAGAGCCATAGGCTCATAATAGGCTTAAAAACAGGTGAACTTGTGGCGCACAGCATTGCGCTCAGAGTCCACCCAAGTGTGTTGGCAAAGCAAATAAATATTTTCTTTGCTACCACTGAACCGCGGAGGATGCGGAGCTATGATCCTGCCAGTCCTACAGCTCACCACCATTACCCATATTATGGGCACAGGCTGCACATGGTGGGCACACAGGCTACACATGTTGGGCACAGCGAGGCTGCAATTGATGGCACAGTGAGGCTGCAATTTTTTTTTTTCAGTGTTTTACAAAATTTGCAGTTTGTTTACACCCCCCCCCCCCCCAAATTTTGAACACCAGCCACCACTGCTGGGTATCAGTCACCATAACATGATTTCATTTGAGTTGTAAGCAACAAATGCATACAGGAAAAAATACAAACACTTAACTTTAAAAGAAATAACTTATTTTTTCTCCGGGACTTGGACTGGGAGGGGATATTGGCATCAATGGACACAGAACAAATGGGAATTCTTCAAAGTGACTGTATGTAAACTCACTGCAAAGTATATTCCCATGGGCAATAAGTTGAATAGGCTAAAAATAAAACCTATGTGGCTCACAGCCAAAGTTAAAATGGCTATAAATAATAAAAAAATAGGTTTTAAAAAAATATAAAAATGAAGGAACATTATCATTGTTTAAATTATACAAAGAATATAACAAAATATGTAAAAAGGAAATCAAGTACGCAAAAATTCTAAACGAACGACAGATGGCAAAAGATAGGAAAAACCCCCAAAAAGTCTTCAAATATATTAATAGTAAAAATAGTAGGTAAGTAAGTAATAGTAAACAGGTCAGGTCTGAGCATGTAGGACCTTTGCAAAATAATTTAGAGTGGGTGACTGGGAACAAAGAGAAGGCAAATTTATGAAATACTTTCTTCAGCTCTGTGTATATAAAGTAGCATGGGGGAGCTCATGTCTATAATGGGGATAGTATTGATACAGCCCTAAATGATCCACAATGGCTCAAAAGTGATATGGTCCAGAAATTTTTATACAGAATAAGGTGGATAAAGCACCTGGACTAGATGGCATCCACCCACGGGTCCTTAAAGAATTGAGCTCTGTCATTTCAAGCCCATCGTTTCTAATATTTAGGGACTCGTTATGACTGGAATGGTGCCACTGGATTGGTGCAGGGCCAATATGTTGCCTATGTTTAAAAAAGGGATCAATGTCTTTATCAAGTAACTATAGACCTGTTAGCTTAACTTCTATAGTCGGCAAGATACTGGAGAGTTTAATTAAAGACCCCATAGATGAGTTCTTGCTGGAAAAAAATATTTTAAGCAACTGACAGCATGGATTCATGAAAGGCAGAAGTTGTCAAACAAACCTAATTTCTTTTTATGAGGTGGTAAGTAAAACCTTGAATAGAGGGGTGGCAGTGGACGTGGCATATTGGATTTTGCAAAAGCATATGGCACAGTTCCCCACACATGGCTCATGGGTAGACATGTGCATTTAGTTTTGTTCTGAATCGAAATTCGGACGAATTTTCATTATTCGGACATTCAGATGTATCCGAATTACCGAATTACAATTCAACCGAATTCAGACGAAATTAGAATCAAATTTGAAAAATGACCCAAATTTGGGGCCACGTATCTCGGGGCCACTTGTAGCTAAAAACCCCAAATTTTGTATGCAAACACAGTAGAACTAGCACTACAACATCTCCAAATTTGGGGTTTCTAGCACCAAGTGACCTCGAGATACATGGCCCCAAAATCAGGTCACAAAATGTCAAGCTCTTTTCTGCAGCAGAGAATTACATTTTGCGACCCGACTTTGGGGCCACATACCTCGGGGTCACTTATAGCTAGAAACACCAAATTTGGTATGCAAACACAATAGAACTAGAACTACAAGGTTTCCAAATTTGTTTAGTTTCTAGCACCAAGTGACCCCGAGATACATGGCCCTAAATTCGGGTCGCAAAATATTTTCCAATCCAGTTGAAATAGTTTTGAATGTGGTTGAAATAATTTTGAATCATGTTGAAATCATTTCGAATCCAGTAGAAATATTCTCAAATTTGGTTGAAATATTTTCGAATGCGACCGAATTTGGGGTTTCTAGCTCCAAGTGACCCCGAGTTATGGGGCCCCAAAGTCGGGTCGCAAAATGTCAAGCACTTTTCTGCAGCAGAGAATGACATTTTGCGACCCGAATTTGGGGCCACATATCTCGGGGTCACTTGGTGCTAGAAACCCCAAATTTGGTGATGTTGTAGTGCTAGGTCTACTGTGTTTGCATACTAGCTACAAGTGGCCCCGAGATAGGTTGCCCCAAATTCGGGTTGCAAAATGTCATTCTCTTCTGCAGAAAAGTACTTGACATATTGTCCATATCTCGGGGTCACTTGGTGATAGGAACCCCACAACTTGTGGCAGGTGACATGGCAAGTGGACAATTCACAACTTGTGGCAGGTGATGTGGCAAGTGGACAATACACAACTTGTGGCAGGTGACGTGGCAAGTGGACAATGACATACAGCATATGTACTTGCCTTGCGATCGACATCCGTGACTTCTTCAATCAGGCATGCTGACAACTTCATTGATGTGATAAATATAAATGAAATAAGATGTGTGTGTTTTTTTGCACTGGTACACTGCAAGTATGAGAAGTTGATGTGACAGATGTATATAAGTAAGTAACTAACCTTCTTCCAAAATTTCTAATTCAAATAGAAAAGATTAGAAAAAAATATAATTTAATAGAAAAAAATAGAAAGAATATACAGCCATCTTCTGAAATTCAAATTTCAAATAGAATAAATTAGAATTTCGAATAGTATGAATTAAAAAATTTTAATTCATTCATTTAAAATTTGGATAGAAAAGATTATAATAAAATAGAAAATAGACCAGAAAAACAATAGATTGTGTTTGCATACCAAATTTGGTGTTTCTAGCTATTAGTGACCCTGAGATATGTGGCCCCAAAATCGGGTCGCAAAATGTAATTCTCTGCTGCAGAAAAGTACTTGGCATATTGCCCATATCTGGGGTCACTTGGTGGTAGGTGACGTGGCAAGTGGACAATCCACAACTTGGTCACGTGGCACTCGTGTCAGGTCACGTGGCACTCGTCGTGGCAAGTGGACAATACACAACTTGTGGCAGGTGACGTGGCAAGTGGACAATACACAACTTGTGGCAGGTGACGTGGCAAGTGGACAAATATAATACACAACTTGTGGCAAGTGGACAATGACATACAGCATATGCACTTGCCTTGCGATTGACATCCGTGGCTTCTTCAATCAGGCATGCTGACAACTTCATTGATACCATAAATATAAATGAAATAAGATGTGTGTGTTTTTTTGCACTGGTATACTGCAAGTATGAAAAGTTGATGTGACAGATATATATAAGTAAGTATAAGTAACTAACCATCTTCCAAAATTTCTAATTCAATTAGAAAAGATTAGAACAGAATAGAAAAAAATATATAATTTAATAGAATAAAATAGAAAGAATATACAACCATCTTCTGAAATTCTAATTTGAATAGAATTTGAATTTCGAATAGTATGAATTCAAATTTTTAAATTAATTAATTTTAAATTTGGATAGAAAAGATTATAATAAAATAAAAAATAGACTAGAAAAACGATAGAACAGAACAGAATAGAATATATTATATTTTATTCTGTTCTATTGTTTTTCTAGTCTATTCTTTTATATTCTATTAAAATCTTAATAGAGGTGGTTTTGACAAGTTCGGTAGATTGCTTTAAAAAAGGCCTGGATTCTTTCCTAAATGTACAGACTACAACTGGGTACCAACATACTGTATATAGGTAAAGTTGATCCAGGGAAAATCCGATTACCTCTCAGGTGATCAGGAAGGAATTTTTTCCCCTGCTGTAGCAAATTGGAGAATGCTGTGTTTTTTTTTGCCTTCCTCTGGATCAAGGTGGGTGAAGGATTGTGTATATGGGATTGTAGCAGTATTTTTTTTTTTTTTTGGTTGAACTAGATGGATTTGTGTATTTTTTTCAACCTGGCCACTTATGCAACTATATATGTATAGCTCCCTGCTCCTAATGAGTAGGCGCTATTGTTTTTTAAAATTAAGTTGTCTGAAGCTGTAGTTGGGCTCAGACTAATTATTCCAAAATGTTCTGGTTTCTGTATCAGTTCAGCTGGGTTGCACTAATTTCCACTTGACCATGGGTGTCGCTGTCCCCACCGGTGGGTGTAGAAATGCAACAAGCTGGATGTATTGAATACCACTTCTTGCTCGGAAATAGCCCAGTGGGAGTGGTTTCCCTGCTGTGCATTCTGGGAGAGGGTATTTAAGATACCGCCATTTTGTGGGGTCTCTTTTCCGGGGTTCACCATCCCAACCTCATGGCCCTCCTAGCCTGGGGTGTGTGTCGCATGATCCTGTGCCTCGGAGCTGGCTGGCCCTAGGCCTTGCAACTGAGAAAGTAGGAGTCTTAGGGCCTACTGATCCAGGGGTGGTCCTGTGCTGTCTCGCCTGCGGGGAGAGCCCAAGAAAACTGGAGGACCCAGGGGAGGACTTTTCTAGGAGAGGACTGAGCACAAGGCTGGTATCTCTAGAGGAGCCTGGAAACCTAGTTGGAGGACGCAACCCGGATCAACACCCATACAGTATTGCCGGGTCGGCTGAAAGAAAACTGGTACTGTATGGCAGTTCTTTAAATTTGGAATCTCTCAAGAATATTTTAGTTCAATATACAAGTCTGTGGCAGAGACTTTGTTTGAGCATCCCACCGGCTGCTAGGTCAGTGAGAGGGGCCTATCCGGTGGTTGCTGGATCCAGTCTGTGGAGCGGTTTGTCCTCTGGATCTGACCAATACCTATAACCCGCAATTATAAGGTATCTGACTCTTTGACTCTCTATTGAAGGACTTTGTGCTTATCCCAAATAAATCTGTGAAAAAGGACTAAGTGTCGGATTTAACATTCTATGGGCTATTTTCCAACGGGGCCCCCTGAGACTGAGAAGCAAGCAGGTGAGGCAACAGTAAGCCCAAATAAAACCAGCAGCTCCTTCGGGGGTCAGTCGATGTGGCTGAAGAAATCTCTGCCAGAAAAAATGACCAGTTACACTTACCGGTAACGGCTTTTCTAGGAAATCTTCCTAGAGAGATTGACTGGTCCACCTGACAGGAAACACAATCAACAACAAGTTTAAAAGTTCCCACCCCTCCCTCAGACCCTCAGTTATGGTAAAGAAAAGCCCACATCGGTGTCAGAGGGAACATTCTGTGAGGAATGAATATACCACACCAATAAAAAAAGGGTAGGGAAGTAGGCCTGCCATCCTGGAAGATTTCCTAGAAAAGCCGTTACCGGTAAGTGTAACTGGTCATTTTCTCCAGTCATCTTCCAGGACGGCACACCTGAGACGATAAGCAAGAAGTTCAGGCCTACCTTTAGGGCGGGACAACCGCTTGTAGGACCTTCCTGCCAAATGCCAAATCCTGAGGGGACAACAGCTCCACTCTGTAGTGCCTCAGAAATGTCCTATGGCTCGTCCATGTTGCTGCTCTGCAGATCTGGTCGATTGAGGCGCCTGCCCTTTCTGCCCAGGAGGTCGCCAGGGATCTGGTTGAATGCGCCTTAAGGTGGGCTGGCACTGGTTTACCTGCCTGCCTATAAGCAATAGATATGGTTTGTCTGACCCATCTAGCTATCGTTGCCTTAGAGGCTTGTAGACCCTTTCTCTTCCCTGAGAAGGTGATCAATAAGTGACTGGACCTCCTAAAGTCTTTCACCCTTTCTAAATAGACTAGGAGACAGCGCCTGACATCTAAGAAATGGAACCTTTCCTCTTCCTTATTCTTGGGATTCTGGCAAAAAGACGGGAGAATAATCTCCTGTGTTCTGTGAAATAATGAAGCCACTTTTGGCAAATAAAGAGGATCCTGAGTGAGGATTACCCTTTCCTCTAGGATATGCAAAAACGGCTCTTTAATCGAAAGGGCCTGTATATCACCCACCCTTCTGGCCGTAGTGATAGTCAGAAGGAAGGCCAACTTAAATGATAAAAGTTTAACAGAAATTTGAGCCACCGGCTCAAAAGGCCCCTTTGTTAGGGCATCTAATACCAGGGACAGGTCCCATGGAGGGCAACTGACCGACCTGACTGGAACTACCCTTTCCCTGGCCAACAAAAATCTCTTTATCAGTGGCTCCTGTCCTAGCTTTCTATCAAAAAACACGGACAGGGCTGCCACCTGGACTTTGAGGGTGCTGACTGCCAAACCCTGGTCCACCCCCTCTTGAAGAAAGTCTAGGATGGTAGGTATCATCTGGAGAGCCCCCTCCTTAGACTGCAGCCAATGGGAGAAAACTTTCCAGACTTTTGCATAAATTATTCTGATGACGCCTTTCCTACTGAGAAGAGTGTCTATCACTCTCTCCGAACATCCCCTGTCACGGAGTATTTCCCTCTCAATAGCCATGCTGTCAGAGAGAGACGTCCCGGGTCGGGGTGAAAGACTGGACCCTGACTGAGCAGGTCTCGTTGCACCGGCAGATGCAGCGGGGGAGCTACCGAGAGACTCTGAATGGTGGGAAACCAAACCCTCTTGGGCCACCAGGGTGCTATCAGCACCAGGTCTGTCCTTGAGTAGGTTAACTTCTGTAGAACTCTGGGAAGGAGTACCAGTGGGGGAAAGGCATTAGCCAGCCTGAAATCCCTGTACAAGAGCATCTATTCCTTCTGCTTCTTGATCCTTGTAAAGGGAGAAGAACCTGCGGACCTTCGCATTCCTCCGGGAAGCGAACAAATCTATTTTTGGCTTACCAAAATGTCTGCACACCAGGAAGAAGATTTTTGCTCAATCCCCATTCTCCCTGAAGGATGGGCTGTCTGCTTAGGAAATCTGCTTGTAGATTGAGTGAGCCTTTTATATGAATAGCTGACAGTGAAAGGACCTTCTTTTCTGCTTCCCCAAGGATTTGTTGTGCTAACTTCCTCAGTTTGCCCGACCTTGTCCCCCCTTGGTGCTTTAGGTATGCAACCGTGACCAGGTTGTCTGAGAGGATCTGAACCTCTCTGTCCTGCAGCTGCTCTTGGAAAAAGTCTAGGGCTTTGCCTACTGCCAGAAGCTCCCTGAAATTGGAGGATTCCCTGGCTTGGCTGCGGTTCCAGGACCCCTGGGTATATCGGTCTCCCAGATGAGCCCACCAACCCCAAGCGCTGGCGTCCGTGGTCAAGACCAATGGGTCTACCTGGGACCAGGGGCGACCTTTCAACAGATTGTGTGGGTCGAGCCACCACTGCAGAGAGAGAGAGACCTCCTCTCCAATGTTTCTCTTTTTCCTCCCCATGAGGCAAGTAGGAAGGCCTGAAGCTGCCGAGAATGTAGTTGTGCCCAGGTTACTGCCGGGATGCAGGCGGTCATGAGACCCAGCAGTCTCATTTATCTCAGAGAGGCTTCTCCTCTTTCGAGAAGGGTGACAACCGCATTCTGGACATTCACTACCTTTTCTGTTGGTAAGAATACCCTCTGTGCCTGCGAGTCTAACAGGTAGCCTAGGTATAGTTTGGACTGAGATGGTGTCAGTGAGGACTTCTCCCGACTGACTATCCAGCCCAAGGTCTCCAGAGTCTCTAACACGATGTCTCTGTCTATCACCGATTGCCTCTGATCCACACTGTAGATCAGCAAGTCGTCCAGGTAGGGTATTAACCCTATCCCCTGCAGGTGTAGGTATGCTACGACTTCGGCCATCACCTTTGTGAATACCCTTGGGCTTGCCGCCAGCCCAAAGGGAAGAGCTCTGAACTGCCAGTGTTGTACCTTCTGCTGTATGCATACTGGGAAGCGTAGGTACTTCTGGTGTTCGGGAGCAATGGGTACGTGTAGATATGCGTTCTTCAGGTCCAGAGTGACCATAAAAACTCCTGCCTGAAGATGTTTTCTTACTGAATAAATACTCTCCATTCTGAACCTCTTGTGAAGTAAGTAACGGTTGAGTCCTCTCAAATTTATTATTAACCGAAATCTGCCTGAGGGTTTTGGAACCACAAACACGTGTGAGTAAAAACCCTGGGCTAACTGATTGGCTGGTACTGGAGCAATAACCCCTTGCTCTGCCAGCTCCTTTAAATTTCCCAGTAACCCCTCTGCCCTGGCTGGGTCCCTGGGAGGAAAAGTAATAAGAAAATTCTGTGGGGGAAGACTCTGAAATTCCAGTCTCCTTTAAGAGATTTAAAATATATGGACTCTGCGTAATCCTTTCCCACTGGGGAAGGAAGTCGCTGAGTCTTGCACCTACCTTTACGGCGGCGTAATTTGCCTTCTTTCTGAGAGGCTCCGGAACTGGAGAAAAGAATTGCACTTTTTTCTTTCCCCTTTCCAAGGTTCCACTTCTTCCTCTGTTCAACTTTCCCCTTATGATGATTCTTTGAGTGGGGGCCTCGAAAAAATCTCTTACCCCTTTCCCTCTTGGGCCTCACAGGGAACTTCTTTCCCTTTTCAGTAGACCGGGACAGTACCTGATCTAGCCCTGCCCCAAACAACAGGGAACCCTCAAAGGTAATGCCGCATAAGCGAGACTTGGAAGTGAAACCTCCATCCCAGGTCTTTACCCATAGGGCCCTCCTGGCGGAGTTTAGAAGTGCTGCTGACTTAGCTGTGGTCCTAACAGTCTCCACCGCTGCATCTGCCACATACGCTACTGCTCGATCTGATTACCTCCAGCGAGTCTACAATTTCTTTAGTCTCCTTACTCCGGGGGACGTGATCCATCAATCTGCCAAGCCAGGCGTCTGCATTTCTGGCTACACAGGCGGAGGCTAGGGCCGGCGCCATCGCTGCCGCATTTGCCTCCCAGGCCCTTTTGAGTAATGTCTCAGACTTTTTATCCATCTGATCCTGGATGTTTCCAGAGTCTTCGAAAGGATAAATCAGACCTCTTAGACATCTGTGCTAGGGCTGCATCCAAACGAGGAGTTTTAAAAAATTTCTCCTCCTCCTCATCCTTAAAGGGACACCTTCTCTTCCAAGCTTTCAGTTTGAGGAGCTTACGTTCAGGTTCCTTCTATTCTCTGAAGACTATATCCTTCAGAGACTGGTGGATGGGAAAGGTTCTGGCCTGTAACCTTCCTAGGCCCCTATACACCCTATCCTGTGCTGAAACCTGAGCAGAGGGGACCTGGATATCTTCTGAGGTGTAAATGGCCTTTAATAGGGCTTCCATGTCCTCAGTCGAGAACAAAAGTCCCCCAGGCTTAGCCTCCCCCTGGCTATCCTGGTCTGAATCTTCCTCCCCAGTACTAAAATCTGGGACCTGACCTTCCTCCACCTCAGACAACAGGGAGACCTGGCCCTGGGAACTTTCCGTATAAGATGTGGAAAAATGTTCTTGTGAATGAGGAGTCTCTCTCCCAGAAGGACCCTCATCCTGACTCTTCACTAGAGTAGTTTGGAAAGACTGGAGGGTGGCTAACATCTCTGACTGTAAAGCCCTACATTCTTTCACAACCTGGGTGGTCTCCTTGCCTGTGAGCTTAAAGATAAATCTATCGCAGAAAGGCTTGCTGTGGTCTTGTGCTAATTTAGAATTACAATAACCACAACGCCTGGACTTCGAAGTAGCCTTTCCTTTAGACCTACAGGCTGACCTCTGGGCAGAGCCTTCAGTCCCTGGAAACAGTAAAAAATAGACAATTAGCTACTCATGTCCTAAAGGGGCAAGGGGGGTCTGCCTCAGAGTACCCTGCCCCTACAAAACACAGCTGGATCACTCACCCCCTGTGGTGACCTCAATGGCTGTTTGCTCAGACGGACCTTCCACAGCGATTTAGCTGCCATGCAGGATCGCTGGATCAGGTGCTGTCTTGAGCGTTCCCCTTGTTTGTCTTGGAGATGCTGCAATGCATGAAGCGCTTCACCAGAAATGCTGCCTGGGTGCTTTCCACTGCACCCTCTGCCGTTTAAATGACCGCTGATTGGCGCCATTTTTGGGAGGTCCGTCGCCCGCAAATGACGTCGGGCCCTCCCGTCGGACTTCCGGTCTTGCGCAGTGATGCTGGAACGCACGCCGACGTCCAGAGAACACTGCACCAGCGAGATCTCCTCTATCCGGAAACTATGCCCAGAAGTGACGCGTCCTTTGACCAACTTCCGGACATGCGCAGTAGTGCTGGAACGCACGCCATCCGCGCTCAGCACTGCTTGGAAAGATGCAGCTCACCGCACTCCACCAACGTACACAGTTCAAGGTAAGGCACAAACATAAATGGGGAGCAGCACAATTAGGACAACTCCCCTGTCCCATGCGGCTGAAAACAAGACTTTCCTGAGGAAAGACCTTGAGTGAGGATTACCCTATCCCCCCCCCCCAGGTGTCCCTGGGGGTTTACACGAGACTATCACAGACCCTGTCTGTCTGAGTTCCAGGGCACATAATCCTGTTTAGAGGAAAACGAGGTCCCAGACCCCTCAGCAAAAAAAAAAAAAAGGAGAAACTTGGTTTCGCTGCCATCCTGTGGGAAACACAATCAAGAACTGAGGGTCTGGAGGGAGGGGTGGGAACTTTTAAACTTGTTGTTGATGGCGTTTCCTGTCAGGTGGACCAGTCATCTCAGGTGTGCCGTCCTGGAAGATGACTGGAGAAAATAGGATTTTTTAACAGCTTACCTGTAAAATTATTTTCTTGGAGTACATCATGGGACACAGAGCATTAAGTAATTACTTAATGGGTTATGGGCCACCTTCAGGTGTTGACACTGGTATAAAAAACAAAAAACAATTGTTTGGGACTTTATATGAGACCAAGACCAGTAGGTTTTGTATCTCCATCCCTATCTAATGGAAACAACATGGAAGGAGAGGGACAATGGGAACAGGTGGGATTTTGTATGAAGCATGCAGTCTAGAGGGCAACCAACTAATAATAGTATAATCGCGTAAATAGATACATAAGGGCCATGATCAACAAAATAAGATCAATGAGTGATAGTGGTACTATAACCCCTGGATAAGATTATAAATAAACCTACTCATGTATAAAGTACACAGTCTCAGGAACAACCAGCTATCAATAATAAAAATATAGATCTGTTTATTAAGATGAAAGTAGGGCCATGATTAGTAAGATAAGAGCAATAATTAATAGTGGTAGTATAACCCATAATTACATTTTTATACACATACATGTTACATATCAAAACAGTATTTACAATAGTGGGAATAACCTCCAAACTTGCTAGTCTGCCAAATGTGTTAGGAAAGAGACCCTGAATATGGTATCTCAATCCCATACCACAAATTTAGGTATAATATGTAAAGCACATAATATTATAAATTATATGTTATGTAGACACGGCTTCAAATAGCTCTATGCGTTTCGTGGTTTGCTAGTACCACTCATCAGGAGCAAGCGCGTGATAATGGTCGGAAACTAAATAAATGATTATCCAATTAAAATATAACATAAGAAATTATATATAAATTGGGGTGGACCCAGTCCATTAGCAGTACTTACAGACAGGTCTGCTGTGTATACAAGGCATGGAGAAACACTGGATAGCGGGGGCTCGTGGTAATGTCAAGCACGGGAACTGAGGGAGCGTGTAAGGAGAAGTGACCCAAAACCACCCAAGGTTGACAGATATCCAAGGACAGCGAATCCATATGAGGCAAAAAAAAAAAAAAAAGTGTAGATAATGGTATCTATTGAGAAACATGTAGGCAGTGGCAACAGTAGCAATTATAGGAACTACCATAGTAGAACAGTGTCTCATAATGACAGTGTCAGTATAAGTCTAGTGACTGGCTAGCAGGCATGGTAAAGCCTACACAGCAAAGAATTGGAAATAAAGTGGGTAAACGTGAATGATTGCAATAACAATAGGGGATAATAAAATTAGAAAAGCCCATAAAGTAGAACCCAAAATTAATCAAGATACCTCAATTAGGGAGTGAAAAAATTTAGTTCTAAAAATGCAGGGGAAACCGACCAGCACCGAGGGCCACTGAGGACAGGATTATATGGGCATAACCAAGACACGCCCCCAACGTCTCGCAGCGTGCATGTGAGGGAAGGGTGCCCCATCACCCAGGCATAGTATAACGCCCGGGGTTTGGCACCAACCCTCCGTGAGGCACGCAGGTGGAAAACAGCCACACGTGCGGTAACACTTCAAATGGGACGAGGCGCAGTGCGTTGCACCCATCCACCCCGACATGGGGGGGGGGGGGGTTTAACCAGCAGCGCGCTACGCAGTTCCCAGCCTAGACAAAAAAAGCTACGCTTTTACGTCACTTCCGGGTCGCCGTCGGTGTTTGGTACGCAGGTGGAGCGCAAACCGCGTATCCATCATACGGCTTCCGAGGAAGAATTGTGCTTTTGTTTTTGAACACTACGGAAAGGACTCTATCCCAGGGGGAACACAGCTGAGATCCATCACCTCTATAGGGAGGTTTGTTCTGGTTTCCCTAGATAGTGACTCCATTTTACGTTTATGTTCGTAGCAATATTATATAATTTTTTTATGGTAATTTCTGGGGTCAATCCGGAACTTTTTGGGGAGATTATTACACCAACCCCCTGATGAACTGTGGCCTCACAATATAACTCACTTTATGAGAGTTGTGGCCATTTTTTTGTATTTTTTGTTTTTTCTTGTTTTGATTTTTTGTTGTGCTGTTTTTTTGCCTTTTATGGTTGTTTTTCATATATATATTTTTACATCTAATGTGCCAATAAATCATTTTTTATAACGGATTACACTATGGAGGCTTCCATTTTTTTCTCATGAGGACTTATGGAATCCATGTTGATACATGCTCAGTCATCTACTACAAAGTAAAGAACGGGATATCTGGAGATTGATCTTTAAGGCGCACAACCCCTGCAGGGGTATTTACTTCTGGTGAGTAGGATTCCTGGTGGGGAGCACAGAAGTCACAGTGAAGACTGCATAGGAAGCACAAAAGTCACTTTAAGGATTTTTAAGGATTTTTCTGGATTAGCACCATTGAACTTTCATTTGGGACTTATTTTATATATATATATATATATATATTTTGTCCTGTATACTTCACATATATTTTTTGTATTTTTCTGCACTTTATTTTTATATTTTTATTGTTATTTTTTCACTTTTTTATGTGTATATGCACTTTTCACATATATTTTTTATGGTTTAGAGAATTCTTTTACCTTTATCACCAAAAGGTTTTTTATTATCGTATCTTTCACCCCTTGTGTGCACTAATACACACACATTTCTTATTTATAATTGTCATGGGTTCTGGTTTGTGAAGTGTTTACACATTCCTTATATTTAGTTATTAGGTTTATATATATATTTTTTGGCACTAAACACGGGTTTAACATAAACACTGTTTTAGGCTTATATATATATATATATATATATATATTTTTTTTTTTTTTTGTCACTAAACACTGTTTGAGTATACCCATGTGAATCTAGGTTGTCTATTAATGAATGTTACATATACATATATACCTTTATCACTTTACACTGGTATAGGGGACCTATGGTATTGTTGGTAGCAGGTTTACCACTGAGTGAAAAAAAAATTTTCGCGACTTGATTTATAATCGCATTAGGTTGTATATGTAGTTCGGTACACGTGGTTTTCAGGTTTTTGGCCTAAACTTATAATTTAAATTTATTTGAGATTGAGGGTTTGATTATATTTTGTAAGGAAGTATTCGGGCCTGTTCCAACACCATCAGTTCTTGATATTTCCGCTGCTTTGGAGACTTAATATGTAATGGGTTTGATTATTAGTCCCCGATATTAGAATTCTAGGTTTTGTGACCACTGTCCCTGGTGGCCTATAGATTTATTACACTCACTGTTTGATATAATCTTCTCTGGGTGAAGCTGATGTTTTTTCCGTTTTCCTGAGTTTATCTACATAGAGTTTAATTAGTATTAGGCTGAGGGAGACTATTGGGTTCTTTGGAAAAAAGACCTTGGCCTTTATTGCTATCTATTTATCCTCTACGAGTCCATTTTGGAATGGAAACCTGTTTTTAGGTAGCGCCACTTAACCCGATACCATTTCAGTTATTTCACTCTTAAAAAGGAATCCTATTAAGGGATCCCCTTTTTTTCCGGGGGGCAGCAGCCTTTTTACATACAGGTATACTATATTTATACAGAGGTTTATACTGATCTGGCTTAAGCTACTCCTGTTGTTGAATAGCGCGGTTCTTTTATATTTTTATTTTTACTAATCTTCCTTCTAAGCATTGCAAGGCAGAGGAAAATTAATCTTCATTCACGTATATAGGCGCTGAAGTGTGAAAAGCAGTTTCACCACCAATCGGTTTCAACGACTCACCCTGGCTTGCCATGTAAGGTATCTCCGAAGAGGATGACAGTGTGGAGGGGGTGGAATTTTTGGTGCCTTAGTAGTAACCTTGGAAGCTATAGTGCAAAGCACAAAAGCAGATGCACTCTAAGAATACTGCAATAGTAAAAAAAAAAAAAAAATATTTGGTAGCACAGATTAACTGATGCTAAACAATACAGTATTTTTCCTGTACTGAAAATGCCCGTGTACACCTCTCGCATTGCTCCAGCGCTCCTGTGTCAGCTCCCCTTCAGCTGCTCTGTAGACACAAAGTGATAATAGTCAGCTCTTTTATCATCCCCCCCCCCCCCCCAGGTGTGAACCTGATTGCCTGTGTGTCGTGCTTCACAGGATGCAGAGTCCGCACACGGCCTGTCCAGTATAGCCACACCCACTTTTCTCCATCCACCCTCCTCCTACAAGCATAGCGTGTGCACAGCATGCTACGGGTCTGACACAAACCAGGAAGGAGAAAGAAGCTATATGGCGGCTGCAGCCTATGAGGAAAAAACGTCTCTGAATAAAAAGCACATAACTTCTTATAAAGCAGCCCCACACCTCTCGATATTGGGAGGAGGGATGGCAGGAGAGGTTGGGGGGGGGGGGGGAGATGAGGGTGGGTTCTTAGCACTGAGGCTAAAATAAGTGTGCTGTTTTTTCTGGGAAATGTCACACTGCCCACTGCTTACAGGAGGTTTATTGTACCTGTACCAGTCACTCAGTTTCCCCAATTGTGGGGAAGAGGACTAAAGAACACACATTAGCTGCTAGGACAAACGCTGTTTGTAGCACAGACTGAAAGGGTATTGCAAATCCCTCTAGGGGAGACTTTAAGGCAGTGCTCATCAACCCTGTCCTCAGAGCCCACTAACACGTCAGGTTTGCAAGATAACTGACATACATCACAGGTGATATCATTTGCTGCTCAGTGATTGCAGTATTCTAGTCTGCATCTCCTCAAGGTAATACATAAGGCTCCATGCACACTGAAGCTCAAAAAAGCTTTTTCTGGACACCAGATTGCTGGCAGAAAAACCTGCTTTTAACAGTGTATTGTACTAGCGTTTATGAGCGTTAGCGTTTATGGGCGTTTTTAATAAAAAAACACAGAGGACACTCCAAAAATCCCACAGTGCATTCCAAACTCCCACAATGCATTGAAGAACGCCGAACACTAATTAACACGTTTATGAGCGTTTATCGGCTTTTGTAGTTTTTTGGCAGGGAAAAACGGCACTTTGAACGCAAATTTCTGGCATTCCGAAAAAAGCCCATAAACTCCACAAAGAGTAACGCATCTCTGTCAAAGAGATGCGTTACAGGAAAAACCTCGTTCTTGTATGCGAGGCCCGGGTACCATCCTGTGGCCGCAGTGGCGTGGATGGATCCGGTTGTGGTTTTTAAATCCAGCATGGATCCCTCCTGGAGCTCCTCAGAGCAGAGCACAATCTTCACTCGTGACCAACACCTTAGACACTGGCGAAAAATACTGAGGTACTCTTGAAAGGAGGAGGGGCTATATAGGGGAGTCAACATCCTGTATACCAGTGTCAACACCTGAAGGAGGCCCATAACCCATTAAGTAATTACTTAAAGCTCTGTGTCCCATGATGTACAATAAAGAAAGTTTATGCCGAAGCATAAGAGCTACCACCTGCTGACCACCCCCATGCTCCGAACACTGGGCATACATGTTTTTGTTTTGTTTTTCCATTGGATGGAGAAATCCCCCCCTGAAACGCTGCAGTCACTGACGTATGTATTCTGAGAGCAACGCCCTGCTTCTGTCAGAATACACAGATCAGTGTGGCAGCTGATTTTTGTGCCATGTTGTACACTAAACAGAATAGTTCACTAGTGTGTGGTAGTGACGGAAGCAATGCTTAAGGCAGAGGCCAAGTTGGCCAGGACAGGAGTGACAAAAAAAAAAAAAAAAAAAAGGCATCATGCCTCATTTCGCATTTACCACAGACACCTCTTTTTTGGGGTGACTTTTAATTGCACATAAAAATAAATAAAAGGGACATTTACAATTCCAGTCCTCAGCCACAGAACTGCTCTGCTCATTACTGCTAGACAATCAAAAGAATGGCCTGTATAATGGTAGCTTTTTGGAAGAAATGAAGAGACTTAGCTTGGCCTGAATTCAGCTTTAATGAAAGATAACCTGTGACATTTTGTGAATCGACTTTTTCAGTACAAAAATCTAAAAAATAAAAAAAAACATGTACATGCTATGCTGTAAATTTACCTATGATCTTTTATTGTATATATCTCCTGTACAGATAATATTTTTGAACACAGATGAAAAAAAAAAAACATGCATTCCTATAAAGACTTCAGTCATCTCTTCAATAGCAAACAGTGTTCTTTCTTGATCTAGTTATCGTTTTCTCTGCTTTTTAAACTTGTATATTGCTGCAGAATTTACAGTTTCTTTCTTCACCTTCACTTTATGTCTTTTGTCCTAAACAAAACAACAAATTCAATTACGAGAGTCTTTAATCTTTATAGGAACATTTTTCATTATACAAAATTACAGTCATTACCCAATTTACAACCCTCACCCCTCTCATTCCTCCCCCCCACCAATAAGGGTAAAAATATATGTTAGAAGCCAATGCCACAAGTGTTTCCAGTGTGGGGGGGTTATATTCATGCATGCATGCATGCATGCATCCATCCATCCTATTCTACTACCCCCAACTCCTCTCTATACTAATCCAGCCGCCTCTCACTATCACAGCCATCTAGATGTCTCATCTTCTCATCCATCCCCTTACACTCATTTATACTCGTCTTACATTTAATTTGATCACTTCACATCTTCTCTATACTTTTACACTCCCATTATTTAAATGTTAATACCGCATCCCACCAAGGTTTCCAGATCTTATCATATTTCTTTAATCCACCTTGCCTAGCATATATATCGCTTTTTCCTTCAGGATTATCTCATTCATACCATGTTCCCATTCCCTACTGGACAGAGGTAGAGTAGAGTAGATTGCCATCTCTGGGCAATCCGCTTCCTTGCTTGAAATAGGCATATCAGGGTTGCGACTTGGGCATTTCCTGGGTTTTCCTCTCCTTCTACCAAGCCTAGAATGCATTGCTTCACTTCCAGGTCTATAGAGGTCCCAAACACCCAGTCTATAATTCCTACTACCTCCCTCCAGTAACTAAACTTCAGGCATCTCCAAAACATATGGATTAAATCCCCTTCTACATTCCCACAGCTGGGGATGTTGCAAGAGATCAAAAGAAAGGGCTTACCAAACTTCAGAATAGGAACCCTGAGACACTAAAACAGGGACAACCCAGTCTACAGTGCCAGGCAAATCAGTCTGTCAAAGGACTGAATTGACTTGTCCCACAATGACAGGATGGTAAGTTATAGGGGGCTAGAGTTGAACTGGGCAAACAGGACTGCCTTAAAAGGAGGCAATCATCATTCCCAGAACTCCCTGCAGAGGGGAAGAGCCAGGTGACTCCTGGGATAAATAGTCTCAGTCTGGGAAAAGTGAATATCTCCAGTGTCTAGGAGAAGACCCAGATACTCTAAATGAGTCAATTCCATTAGTGATTTCTGAAAACTGAACTCCAGTGAAACTGAAAAAGCTCCTATGCAGTGGGGCTGCCCCCCCACACTGCAAGAGTTAAATGCTTGATTAGGTCTGGGGGCAAAAAGCTGTTGTACTTGCCCTATTCCCTGCTCTGGTAAGCTCACTTCAGGCTGCAAGACTGGTCTCCACAGCCTCTTCTTCCTTATGCTCCTATTCAGGTACACTCCCTGATGTCATTAAGTGTAATGCAGAGCCCATAGAGCTGCAATAGATGTTAGGATGCCAAGAGACAGTCCACTATTTTTTTGCAGTTGGGAGTGGAGGATAAGGTAAGTAAAAACAGATTTTAGCAGCCCCTTGAACCAAAATGAGCATTTGACCTTTGGGGCAGCCCCACTACAAAAAGGGGAGTATTTTTCCTTTACTTGAAGGTGGGCTTGAAGGTTCAGGACCCAGCTAAACCTTCACAAGGTCTGAACTTTGAGTCATATTGTCAGCCAGAACGTTTTACAAATGTTCCTTCAATATCTCTCAAAAAACAGGGGGGGGATGCCCTGGGAGTGAAGCAGGGCAAGCAAAAGGCCCAAGGCCCAGCAATTTGGTAAACAGGCACAAATAAAAACAAAAATTTAAAAAAGTAAAGTGGTAGGAAGGAACTGCTGATGCGCTGGTAAAAAAGGGGACACACAACCTTGATGTCCACAGAGAACATGACAGACCTGGCGGATTCCATGTCAAATTTCTGAGCCTGAATGAAGTAATTTAGTGCCTTAAGATCAGCGATAGGGCAGATGTTTTTGACAGTCTTGGGGACCCTAAACAAGCATAGGTAGAGAACAGCACTGGTAGAAGTAGCAGGCTGAACCTCCTGTACTGGAGCGCACCCACTCTAGATAAAAAAAAAAAAAAAAAAAAAAAAAAAGGGCACCATGCGGCACAAAACATAGGTATGAAGCCAATCACAATTCCTTAATGGGATGAAACAATGGTATGTAGAAGATTAAAAGTAGAATGCCATCCACCTTTTCTCCCCACAATTTAGGGAAAACAAAAAATCCCATCTTTACATCTCTCCATTATGCCAGCAGTGTTGAAAGGGCAGGTTACAAAAAGGTTGAAGCATGCTTGCAAATTTTTCGTCGCCCAGATAAAAAAAAAAAAAAATATCCCATAAGAAATATCTGAAGATAGAGGACTGCTCCATTACACAAAAAAAATAAGTTCTCATTGTACTATGCCTATTTCATGACTACTGTAACAGGTGCAGAACTGCAATGTGTTTTCCTTACCAGCAGATCTTTCCGGCTCTGTATTTTCTGAGAGACCACAAACATTTTTTTCTCTCGGTCTATTCTTTGGTTAAGAAGGGAGTACTGTTGCTGCCTCTGTTTAGCCAGCTTCTGTTTTTCAAAAAGAAAAAGCAATTTATCTGCAGTTGCATAGTTCGTAAAGTCAGACAAAAATAGGATTTTTATAACAGCTTACCTGTAAAATCCTTTTCTTCGAGTACATCACGGGACACAGTGCAGCATAGTAATAACTATGTGGGTTATAGGCCTACCTTCAGGTGATGGACACTGGCACACCCAAGACAGGATGTCCCTTCCCCTATATAAACCCACCCATGCCGGGGAGTACCTCAGTTTTTGTAGCAAAGCAATAAATATCCCAAGAAGAGGGGAGGGAGGGCTGTGTCCCGTGATGTACTCTAAGAAAAGGATTTTACAGCTAAGCTTTTATAAAAAACCCATTTTCGTTTTTGTACATCATGGGACACAGAGTTGCATAGTAATAACTATGTGGGATGTCCCAAAGCAATGCCGTTTGAGGGGAGGGAGACAAAATAAAAAAATAAAAAAAGACCGGGTGCCATCAGACGTGAGGGACCTATACTGCAGCACACTGCGCCCAAAGGCGATATCCTCATGCCTTTTTACATCCAACTGATAGAATATAGTGAATGTATGTATGTACTTAAGATCAGTAGCGGCCTTGCAGATCTGAGTCATGGAGGCTTGGTGATGCACTGCTCATGAAGCACTAACTGCTCTGGTAAAGTGCGCTCTAATTTGAAAGGTGAAACTCTCCCTTTTAAACCATAAGCCTGAACAATAACTTGCCAAATCCGCTTGGAAATAGTAGATTTCAATGCTGCCTACCCCTTCAGTTTTCCAGATCTGAGCAGTAGCCTTCAGATAAACCTTAACTGCTCTCACTACATACAAAGAAGGTAATGACTTCTCTTCTGCAGAACTAGGTTCTGGAAAAAATGAAGGGAGAACCACATCTTGCTTCAAATTAAAACCTGACACCACTTTAGGCAGAAAGGTTGGATGAGGGTGCAATACCACCTTACCCTTAATGAATAATCAAATATGGCTCTTTACAAGAAAGAGCAGCCAATTCGGATACCCTTCTAGCAGAGGATAAAGCCACCAGAAAAAAAATTTAAAAAAAAAAACAATTTCCGAGTCAAAAGTAGGGGTGCAACAGATCAAAAAAAAACTCACAGATCGGATCAGATCATTTTTCGGATCAGCAAATAATAATTGAATTTGCAAAAACCAGTGGAAATTCCACCATATAGTCCCCACTGTAATATACATCTCCCCCACTGTAATATTGGCTGGGTATGGCAGAGTACTGGCAGGGTATGGAGGGATGGCTGTGACTGCGCTTGTCACAGAGCAGCGCTGTGGGCTCTACAGATGCAGCCCACAGCACTGCTGCCATCCGATCTCTCCCCTCCACTGTACAGATCTGTACACAGAGGTGAGAGAGGAACCGGCTTCATGACACCGGTTTGTTTACAAGTGATTGCTCTGTCATTTGATGGAGCGATCACATTGTAAACGGCGACGGGTGCACCAAGATGGCCGCCGCTTCAGAACTAGGCCGAAGTTGCGGCCTTTCCTAAGGCCGAGACCGTGGATCGCGGCGTGTGCCGATCCGAACGGAGTGACCCGTTCGGATCACGGATCGGTGACGATCCATTGCACCCCTAGTCAAAAGGACTAAGGGGATATGGCATAAAGGCTCGAAGGGCTGCTTTTGCAATGCCGACAGAACCAAATTCAAGTCCCATGGACATAAGGGTAACTTAACTGGCAGATTGATCCATGTTACCCCCCGTTCAAAAGGTCAAAACCAAAGAATGCGTATCCAGCGGTCTTTGAAACAATACCAACAAGGCCAAGACCTGACCTTTGATAGTACTCAAGGCCAGCTTAATTTCCACGCCCAATTGTAGAAAGGCAAGAATTCTACTTATGACATACTTACGAGGATGCCAACCCTTGGCCTCGCACCAAGACACATATGCCTTTCAGACTATATAATATAGGACTCTGAAAGCCGACTTCCTTGCATTAACCAGGGTAGATACTACCGACCCAGAAAGCCCCCGATTCTTTAGAATGTGGGATTCAATAGCCAAACCGTTAAATTTAGATTTAGTAAGAAAGGGTGAAATATTGGGCACTGCGAGAGCAGATCTGGACGAGGTGGAAGGGTCCACGGGTCCCCCTTAGTCATCTTTACAATTTCTGCGTACCAGGACCTTCTGGGCCACGCCAAGGATACAAGAATCACCGGCTTCCCTTCCACCATGATCCTGTGAAAAAGCTGTGGTAACAGCTGAATTGGGGGGGGGGGGGTGCATAAAATTAGTGAACACTGATCATAAGGAATTACCAATTCATCCATCCCATATGCGAGTGGGTCCCTTGTTCATGACACAAAGTTGTTTACTCACTTTCTTGTTGAACCTGGACGCCAACAGATCTATGTCCGGGGTACCCCATCTTTGACATATGGCCAGGAAGATGTCGGGGTAAAAAGACCACTCCCCCAGAGACAACTGCTGGCAACTTAAGAAGTCTGCCTGCCAATTCTCTATTCCTAGAATAAAAACCGCAGATATGCAAAAAGGTACATGCTTCTCTGCCCAGTCCAGAATCTGGTTCACCTCCTTCTGGGCAGCGCGACTCCTGGTGCCCCCTTAGTGATTGATATAGGCCACTACTGTGGCAATGTCGGATTGAATCCTGACAGGACAATCCTGTAGCTTGAGCATCCAAATTTCCAGGATGTTGATGGGCATGGTCTTCTAGATTACGGACCACCAGCTCTGGACATTCATCTCTCCCAGGACTGCTCCCCAACCCAAAAAGGATGGCATCTGTTACCACCTTCCAGGTAACTGGAATGAAAGACCTCCCCTTCTGCAGATTTCTGGGCATCAACCACCAGAGGCTTTGATGCACCCTTGGGGCCAGACACATCGTACAGTCTACAGCTTGGATCTTCTTGTTCCAGGCAGAGATGATATTGTTTTGCAACAGTCTTGAATGAAATTGGGCATATGGAATGGCTTCGGATGAAGCCACCATCTTCCTCAACAACCTCATACAAAGGTGAATGGAGGAATCCTTTTTCGTCTTGACCAGTTCTCTTATAGAAGCGGCTTTTGCCTGAGGCAAAAATACCTTCCTCTGGTCTGTATCTATGACCAGACCTAAGTACTCCAGCCTTTTCACTGGTCATAGGGACGACTTTTCTAGATTAAGAATCCAACCCAAGTATTCCAGATACTTGACTGTGCTGAGAACACCCTGGTTTAAGTGCGCTACCGACTGATCTACTAGCAGCAGATCCTCCAGGTACGCCATTACGGTTATACCCTGAGCCCTCAGCCTGGCCAGGAGCAGGGCCAGAATCTCTGGTGAGCAGGGAAAATAGGCACACGCAGATATGAGTCTTTGATGTCGATTGATGCTAGCAGTTCTCTCTCCGAAGGGTGAAGACTACCAGATTGATTCCATGCAAAAGGAGTGGACATTTAAGAATTGATGTAGACCCTTGAGATCTAGGCTGGGTCTGACATCTCCAATCTCCATTTGGCTTTGGGACCGTGAAGAGATTTGAATAGAACCCAAAGCCATGCACCTCCATCGGAATCTTTACGATCACCCATTGAGACAACAACCGGTCTAGTGCCAGAAATAGAGATCTACTCTTTACTGGAACTTTGGAAAAACTCGATATCAGAAAGTGAGGCGATGGAACCTCTTGCAACTCCAGCTTGTAACCTAGAGATACAATAGAGACGACCCATCTGTAATGGATCTCCTCTTGCCAAGTTCCTGAGAACTGCCAAAGCCTTCCCCCCCACTCGATCAAGCGGAGGCGCCCCTTCATAAGGATGCCTTGGGACTCTGTTTAGTAGGCTTCCGTCCCCAGGACTTCTTGTGTCCCTGGGCTTGACCTTGAGCTTTCCCTCTTGACCCTGACGGCAGAGGCTGTCGTGACTGCCTAGAGGCTGATGCCCCTGGCAATGGAGAGGTTAAAAGAAGGACGTTTATACTCCTTCTCTTAACTGGTAAAAAGAGTACTCTTCCCACTTGAAATCTTTTGGATTGTATTTTTCCAAATCATCCCCGAACAACCATTCCCCATGAAACCAGCCAAAATCTTCTTGCATGGCACTTCAGCTGACCAATTTTTCAACCACAGGATCCTACGCATATGCAGCAACAGGAGCGAAAGGCGCGAGGCCTGATGAATAGAATCCTTAATAGCGTCAACTGCAAAACATAATGCCCTTGGCAGATCGGCTAAGTCTCTGGCTTGCTGAGCAGGCACAATCCTGAGTACCTGCTTGACTTGATGCTTTAGGGAATGACAAATGCCTATCGCTGCCACTGAGGGCTGAGCTACAGCACCAGCCATAGAAAAAGAGGTTTTTAGTAAAGATTCCAGCCCCTTATCTGTTGGATCCCTGAACAGCTGAACAATGTCCACTGGACAAGTTAGACTTTTATTCACACAGGAGATAGCGTCAACTGCTGGCAAACTACACTTTTTGGTGAATTTCTCTTCCATGGGATAAAGTGCAGACAATTTTGGGGGAAGAAAATGCTTATCTGGATGATCCCAACCGTCATATATAAGCTGTTCTAACAGAGGATGAATAGGAAATGCATGCATGGCCTGCAGGGCCTTTAAAAGGAACCCAGGGAAGAAACAGGCCGTTCTGTCAAGGGCAATTTCGCAGAAGAGGAATCCTCAGTCTGTTCCTCTTCTTTTTCCCCCTCCGAAGGAGACTCATCCTCTACTGGCCACTGTTGTTGTGCAGCCTGAGGACTTTGAGCAGGAGAGGGAGACCTACAGCGTTTCCTTCCACCATGGGAAGAAAAAGCAATCAAAGTTGCTAACTGCTCTTCCAAACCTATGAGAGCTGAAGAAAACACCTCCTCCGTAACATAGGCAGGGGCTGGGGGAACAGCTGGAGCACCCGACAGGCCCGATGACTCACACTGGTCAGCCACATCTGGATTTTCTGGAGAGGACCTTTTTGCAGAACCCGTCCCAGTCTTAGCAGCCTTTGTCCTTGAATTCTTGGAAGGCTTAGTCCTAAGAACAAAAGCAGAGGTACTACACAAAACACATCCACTGCAGTAGTCCAGCAATCAATGCTGTTATCCAACGTTCCACCTTATTCAAGTAAATGTGTCCCTGGAAAGGCCAGTATCGACCACTATGTGCCCCCAGCGCTTCTGTGTCCCTCCGTTAGCTTACATCTCCACGAGATGATGTTTATATGGGAGACCAGTCCCACACCTGCGCCGTGTAAGAGTGAGGACACCGGGCCACGCTAACGCCGCCGCTCTAAGCCACACCCCTCCACCATCCCCTAGAGCATCCTTTGCTATGTTTAAAAAACACTGTTTCGAGCGTGGCTGCACAGGTGCGACGTGGGGAGAGGGAGGGTGCTTCCAGAACCCCGAATGGGAAAAGAAAAACGAGCGCCAGAATCATCACAATATGATGGGAACGCGCCACTGCCTGCTGACCCCAGCAATGCCCCCCACTCAACCCCCCACCCCCGGAGCATCCCTAAATGGCTAACTGGACCCAAGGAGGACGCCTGCATCAAGCTTGCTGAACTCAGCGACATACTGAAGACATGAAAGAGGTATGTTGTTTTTACACTCTCTAGTCGCGAGAAAAAGGCATGACATTTACTTTAAAGAAGAAATCCATAAGTGAACCAAAGTTCCTTAGGAAAGCTTCACTTACGTTTCCGTCTCAGGACTCTGCTGATAAAAACAGCCACACCCAATCTTCATCCATCACAGCGAGCTATGCCAAAAGACCTTCCGGTTTCTTTAACAGGGTTTCCACTCCCCTGGACTTATATCGCATCCTGCCAGAAAAAAAACGTTGGTATCTGGTGCATAACCAAAGTACTGGCTCCCAGGATCCAGTCCTCCTAAGAGAAACATTACAGGCAAAACCTTGTTCTTCTTTCTGCGAGGCCTGGGTACCATCCACTTTGGCCGCAATGGCACTTTGGATGGATCGAGTAGCGTAGTTTGCTCGATACTGAAGGATCCTCCAGCGGAGCATCTTTAACTGTGACCAACATCTTAGACACTGACGAAAAAAACTGAGGTACTTCCCGCATGGGAGGGGTTATATAGGGGAGGGGACTTCCTTTCTTGTGTTTGCCAGTGTCCATCACCTGAAGGTAGGCCTGTAACCCAAATAGTTATTACTATGCAGCTCTGTGTCCTGTGATGTACAAAAAACTGGAGTTAGTACTTACCGGTAACTCCTTTTCCGGTGGTCTTCCAGGACAGCCCTTGAGAGATGGAGCTCCTCCCATCGACACAGGAAACACATTGCCACAGTTCAAAAGGCGGTCCCTCAGGTCCCTGGTCAGTCATTCACCAAGAACCGAAGGATGGAACTGAAAAACATATAAACCATAACAGGTAATAACATTAGTACATCACTACAATCAAATAAAGGGTGGGATCGTGCTGTCCTGGAAGACCACCGGAAAAGGAGTTACCGGTAAGTACTAACTCCAGTTTTCCCAAGTGTTCTTCCAGGACAGCCCTTGAGAGGATCCCCAAGTACTTACCAGATTAGGGGGGGACCACGGCCTGGAGGACTTTCCTCCCAAAGGCCTGATCCTGACTAGACATTAAGTCCAGTCGGTAATGCCTTGTAAAGGTGGAAAAGCTTGACCATGTGGCTGCTTTACATACCTGCTCCGGGGTGGCACCAGCTCTTTCTGCCCAGGATGCAGACAACGCTCTTGTTGAGTGAGCTTTAACACCCTCAGCAGGATCTCTATTCAAGGCCTTATACCCCTCTGTTATAGCTAGCCTAATCCATCTAGCTATGGTTACTTTTGAAGCTTTCTGTCCCCTACGCTGTCCGGAAAAAAGGACAAAAAGGGAGTCTGAGATTCTGAATGGATTTGTTATTTTAAGATATTCTAGAATACACCTCCTCACATCCAATAAATGAAAACGTTCCTCTTTCTCATTTGCTGCATTTTGACAAAATGAAGGGAGGACAATATCTTGGGACCTATGGAAACTAGATGCTACCTTTGGTAAGAACCCAGGGTCTGTCTTTAGAATGACTCTGTCTTCTAGGATCTGTAGGAATGGTTCCCTGATGGAAAGTGCTTGGATTTCACTGACCCTACGGGCTGAAGTGATTGCCACCAGGAGAACTGTCTTAAAGGTAATAAGCCTTAGGGAGGCCTCTGAGATAGGCTCAAAGGGTGACCCCAAGAAAGCTTTTAGCACAACTGCTAAATCCCAGGATGGGACTTTTGTGATTCTGACTGGCTTGCGTCTAGCGACTGCCTTACAGAATCTAGCGACAAAAGGATTTTCCTGTAAGCGTTCATCTAGGTATACACTTAAGGCAGCTATCTGTACTTTAATAGTACTTAGGGTTAAACCCTTGTTTACACCTTCCTGTAAAAACTGTAGAATATTAGCCGTATTTATGTCCCGGCCATTCAGCCAGCTATTGAATTTTTTCCAGACTTTTTTGTAAATAGCTCTCGTGACTGGTTTGCGACTCTGTAGTAAGGTCGCAATTACCTCGTCTGACAGGCCCTTACTCCTTAAGATTTCCTCCTCAGTAACCACGCTGACAGCTTCAGTGTGGCGACCTGCGGATGGTAAAGAGGTCCCTGCGACAGGAGGTCCTGTCTGTAGGGAAGTCTTAGAGGCGGACAGTCTGTCAATTGTAGCAACGTTGTGAACCACGGTCTCCTGGGCCAAAAAGGTGCTACTAGAATCAAACAGGTTTTTTCCTTGAGGAATCTTGCTAGGACCCTCGGAATGAGATGAAGAGGGGGAAATGCATACGCCAGACTGAAAGTCCATGGAGTTTGCAAGGCATCTACCGCCAGGGGTTGATCTCCTGGGTTTAGCGAGAAAAAATTGGGAACCTTTGCATTTTTCCTGCTCGCAAAAAGGTCTACCTCTGGTTCTCCCCAGTGAGCTGTTATGAGATTGAATGCCTCTGGGTGTAAGGACCATTCTTGGTTCGAAATCCTCTGTCGACTCAAGAAGTCCGCCTTGTTGTTCAACTCCCCTTTCAGGTGAACTGCAGAAATGGATTCCAGATTGGCTTCTGCCCACTGGAGAATGCGTCTGGCTACCAACATCAAACGAGGACTTCTGGTTCCTCCTTGTTTGTTTATGTATGCTACAGCCGTCGTATTGTCTGAACGGACTTGTAGATGGTGACCCTGTATTGCGGGGTGGAAAGCTAGAACAGCTCTCAGGATTGCTGTTAGTTCTTTCCAATTGGAAGAGAAACATTTCTCCTCCGGGGTCCACTTGTCCTGGACCCAGCTTGAGCCTAGGTGGGCTCCCCAGCCCCAACTGCTCGCATCCGTTGTTAGTGTTGAAGTGATAGGAAGGACCCAATGAACCCCTTTGTTTAGGTTCTCCCTGTCCTTCCACCACCAGAGGGAGCGTTTTACCCTTGAGGGGATCGATACCTCCTCCTCCAGATCTCTGCCTTTTAATTGTTCTAACAGAAAACCCTGAAGTTCTCTTTGATGGAACCTGGCCCATTGTACGGCTGGAATGGCTGCCGTCATAAGACCTAAGACCGACATTACTTCCCTCACCGTACACTTGGGGCTGCATTGAAGAAAAGATATTCTCTGCCACAGATTCAAAATCTTTTCTTCCGGCAGTATAATTTTCTGATCTACAGACTTGATCCAGTACCCCAGATACAGGATCTCCTGTGTTGGGGTTGTCTTGGATTTCTCCTGACTGACAATCCACCCTAATCGACTCAGACTGAGTTGAGTCAATTCTAGGTCCTGAGAAAGACGACTCTCTGAGTGGGCTGTTAGGAGCAGATCGTCTAGGTAGGGGATAATTGAGACTGATTGAAGCCTCAGAGGAACTAAAGCCTCTCCGAGAACCTTGGTAAAGATTCTCGGAGAGGATGATAGACCGAAGGGAAGTGCTCTGCACTGAAAGTGGTAAACCTTTGTGTCTATCTGCACTGCCATCCGAAGGAATTTCTGGCATTCCTCCCTTATTGGAATGTGCAGATAAGCATCCCTTAGGTCCAGGGTTGCCATAAATGTCTCTTTCTGCAGGAGATTCTTTATGGAATAAATGGATTCCATCCGAAATCTCTTGTAACGGATGGAGCGATTCAGTGGACGGAGGTTCATAATTAGTCTGAATCTCCCTGACGGTTTTCTTACCACAAAGATGTGCGAGTAAAAACCGTCCCCTTGTTCCTGAATAGGGACTGGTGTCAATACTTCTTGATCTACCATTTCCCCTATTAGTAAAGGTAAGGCCCTGGCCTTTTCTGAGTGACTTGGAAGCTTTGTCACCAGAAACTTGGAAGGAGGGTTGCTGTGAAATTCCAGCGCATGACCCCTTTTTATTATGTTTAAGACAAACTCGTTCGAGGTTGTCTCTTCCCATTGAGGAAGAAATTTGCTTAATCTTCCTCCCACAGGAACCCTGACGTCACTGGGGTTTGGGATCCTGATTGGGGCGGCTAAACAGTATGCCCCCTTTTCCTTTCCCTTTATGTCCCGACCAATGTTTTTTGGGGGTTGAACTCTTCTCTGATTTAGAGGGTTCCTTAAAGGGACGAAAAATTTTTCTTTGAAAATTTTTCTTTTTTGCAGGAAAGGTTTTCTTTTTGTCCGCCGTCCTTTCTAAGGCGGAGTCTAATTCAGGCCCGAAGACTAAGTCTCCTGTAAAAGGGACGCTGCACAGGCGGGTTTTAGACGCCGTGTCTCCCCCCCAGGTTTTCATCCATACTGACCTCCTTGCTGCCACTGAAAGTGCTGCAGATTTAGCCGTAAATTTAACGGAGTCCGTGGAGGCGTCAGAGATGAAACTGGTGGCCTTAAAAAGCATAGGGAAAGATTTCAAAAGCTCCCCCCTAGGAGTGCCTGCCTTTAAGTGTTCTTGTAGTTGCGATAACCAGAACTCCAGGTTTCTAGCTACACAGGAAGTGGTTAGAGCTGGTTTTAAGCCTGCCATAGAGGCATCCCAGGCCCTCTTTAAGACAATGTCTGTTCTCCTGTCCATGGGATCTTTCAGGTGGCCCATATCCTCAAAGGCCAGATCAGCCTGCTTTGAGATTTTGGACAGAGGGGCGTCTAGTTTTGGATTTTTATTCCAGACCGCCTCTGGGCTCTCATCAAAAGGGAACCTTCTCTTAAGGGATTTAGGAAAGAAAACCTTCTTGTCTGGTTCAGACCACTCCTTAAGGACAAGGTCAGAAAGCACCTTATGTATAGGAAAAACCCTTGCTTTCTTTTTCCCCAGAGCCTCATACATTTGATCATGTCTGGATAACTGAGTTTCTTCCTCCTCAATTTCCAGCGTATCATAGATAGCCCCCATTAGCTCATCTACTTCCTCGAGAGATAATCTATATTTTGAGGCTTTAGATGCTGCTTGATCCTCTTCCTGACCCGAGTCAGTGTCAGAGGATTCGGGGCTAATCAACGTGGGGCTAGGCTCCCTGACCATACGGGGCTCCCCTGAGCTGGGTGTTGTAAGGCATGGTGAGGATGAGATTATAGTTGTTTTACTCGTGGAGGCAGCTGCAGTGATTAACTCCCGGAGGGACTTAAAGGTCGACGCCATTTCCTCTTTAAAGGAGCCCAAAAACTTTGCTAAAGGGGAATCTGCCTCAGATTTAAGCAAGCTTGCAATGCATTGCTTGCATAGGGCTTTGTTAGAGCCAGAGGACAACCTATTCCCACAATTAGGACACTTTTTGCGGCCTGTCTTGTCTTCCCTTGGCATCTCTTTAGCCTGAAAATAAGAAGACAAAGGATTTCTTAGCGTCAGCACCATGTCCCTCTTAGAATCACCACTAACAAACAACCTCACTGTGAGTAAACCGCCACCGTGGGGTACTACAGGGCCCAGCCTACAAACACCACCACTCCACCAGAGTAATAGCATGCCCAGCAGCCTACCTGGGTTTGGCTGGTGCCTGTCTCCGCCGGAGTATCCTGGGGAATAGCCTCCATGGTCCCCCTCTGACGCTCCGAATCCCGCCGCTAATCCGGTATAGCTGGACGCTGGTCGGGCTTTACAGGCACAGCACTGGCTCTCCCTCTCCTCCTTGTACCCTTAGAGACCCGGAACCGGAAGTCTCGGCACGCAGTGATGACGCGGTTCCGCCGGAAGTGAACGCTCGGCGTCTCCGACCCCCTGCAACGAGGAGGGAAGATGGAAGGTTCCACTCACCACTCCTGGGGGAAACCGGCGTCATTCTGCCCCTGGCCACCTCGGCACTGGAAGGAGGAGGGTAACGGGTCTGCTCCGGTTCAGCTGGACGGTACCCGAGCCAAAGAAAAAAAGGTATGGACCCAAACTGCAGCCATAAACCAGGACCCGGTCCCTTAGGCTTGCAGGTTCTCAGGCAGCCCCTGAGAGGGGCCTCCAGGTTCCTGGCAACATGTTCCTCCGACGGAGGAAACACAAATGACTGACCAGGGACCTGAGGGACCGCCTTTTGAACTGTGGCAATGTGTTTCCTGTGTCGATGGGAGGAGCTCCATCTCTCAAGGGCTGTCCTGGAAGAACACTTGGGAAAATACATTTCGATAACAAAACTGTTCTGGAAATATCTTGGACATACAACTTTTGTATTTGTAGCACACACACACATATATACATATACACACCAGTTCTTGTTTCACTGCTCTGGGATCCTGCTTCAAGTACTGAGTAGCTAGTGGAGCATGTTAAACCATCAAAATATTACATCCAGGATATACCCTGGTTGTGTCTCTGGATCCTTCCCAAAGCACAAAGCTCATTTTCCCATATCCATGCAAGAAGGTAGACAGCCCTTATAGTACACAGCACTTGCTAGCCAGTTTAAATGCCAGCATTCCATTACTCCTCTGAGGTCGAGCAGCCAGAATATGTGCATTACCCTCTCGCTTGGCTGGCTACAGTGGTGGAGATAAAACAGATGTAAAAGTGAATTTAAAAAGCGTAGTCTATAAAGAAAAAGGCTAATCTGCATTGTTGCAGAGATTAATATGCTGAAAATGTTTTGCACATTGGCCCACTGCCTGGGTTGGTTCCCACAGCAAATTCCTATTTCACCACTGTGTCCCGTAGAGACTATTAATGCTTGAACATACAGACATAAGGATTTTAACCCTGCAGGAAACCTGTCTCGAGAGAGCTTTCTATTGCTGACCTCCCTTAAACGTCATACCTTCAACTGCTCCAAAGTTGCTGGACTGAACAAAGTTTTTTGAAATCAGTAGCTCAAAATATTGAAGCCAAAGATCTGGTATTTTACGAAGGTCAGTAAATGTAGTCTCTTTTATAGGATGCAAGCAATTACCACACAATTTTATTTCATGCAAGCAAATTAAGCCTCTCAATCAACAGATTTAAGTGGCAAACATTCTTACTTTTAACTGTTTGGAGTTTTCAAGTCCCTTTACTGTCTGCTTGCGTAAGGTTTCCAGCGTTGGTCTGTTATAAACTCTGTTCACCAACTGAGGAGCTGTGTTTAGCTGAGCTGCCAAGTCAAAGTTTTGCACTAAAACACCAACAGAAGCTAGTTACCAGTTAGCACAACAGAACTGGTCCTAAAACACAAGCATTAAGGAACCACATTAAAAATATCTTGCCTTCTTTCTTGGTGTCCAAAAAGAATGTATGTTTGTTTAAAGGTTTTCCTTCAGCGTCCAGCAGATGGAGCTCAGACTTCAGACGCTCAATTTTCTGCAAACACAAAAATTTGCCTTGTGTTTAGTTTGCTCAAGCACTATATAGAAGAAGTGGTGCTTTAATATCGTCCCTTCATTTTTTTTTGTCACCCCATATAACAGAAAGTGCATGAACAAGAACCTTCATGGCAGGCATCAAATATTGTAAATAAAAAAATAAAAAAATAAATTGAATATTTTTCAATTGCATTACACTGTGTTACTGTTTGAACCTCTAATTCCCCCAACCACCCTCCCCCCCACCCCAAAAAACCATAGGCGAATTATCTACATCCACGGCTGCTCATCCATCCTTGTATGCATGTAACTTTTCAGATGTGCAGTTACAGCTAATCTGTACAGACTGCTGCCTGCATCTGTGACTCACAGGTGTAGAAATAGGTTCCTTCCTGACGCTCTACAGCCATTTACAACCACGTTAATAAGGTCTAAAACATCCACACACAAATTACACACTATTGTAATCCATAGTGCATGTGTTGGTGCACCAACACATTAAGGGCCCCTTCACACCAGCAGGCAAGCATTACGGTGCACAAAATCAGCAGCATTGTTGTGCATCGTACAAAAAAAAAAAAACACTGCCATGCGTTGTGTTACACAACAATGCACTTTGTTACAATGTTGCAGTGTTTTTTTTTTGTTTTTGTTTTTTCACTTTTTTAAATATATAACGTGAAGCATGAAAGCACATTGCCATGCTGTGCAACACATTGTTTTCTGATAAAGTATTTGCCTTTATAAATACACACCAATGTAGGGCATCGTGTTACCACACCACATAGGTTCGAAACAAGCCAGCTTAGTATTTTTAGCACAAGTCGCTTATTTACAATTCTGTAAACCTTTAATTTTTGTCATTTTCCAAAAAGTATAAATGGTAAATTTACTAATATTTATTACTCAATACAGTTTTATCTGTTGTAAGTTATGTTGCGTTTGTGTGCACTAATGGAAAAAAATCCATAGCACCGTTTATTCTGTTGGTCCTGTGCTTTCAGAAAACGTATTGTTCTGGCAGGTATTGTTAGATGCACTAAATGAAAATGAAATGAACTTTACATAAGTGACTAAAAAGTTAAAACCAAACTCCAGCTAACACTTTAACAGTTGCAGCAACTTTTGGTATAACAGGTTTTTATATAAATAAAAGCTGACTATTGCAAGCACCGCTGTCAGTGTAAAAACAGGTTTAGAGCTTAGGCGACTCACCTTGGCTTCCGATACTCTTTTCATCTCAACATACTTAATGTCCTGCGTCCTCATAATTTTAAGCTGTTCATCAGTGACTTCTTCTGACTTCTGTTTTATCACATGGACCCCATCCTTAGAAGAGAACAATGAGATTACAAAATCTGTCCTGACATAATTTGAACAAGCAAACCTTTCTCTACATCCATATCTGAGGGCATGTCAGAAACAAATGTCTCAATAATGAAAATCAAAATGCTAAATTACATACTTTCAGTGAGAGTTGTGAAAAATCAGAAACTGGTACTTTTTAGTCTAGCTTAAAAGGGGCGTTCCAGCCGCGATTTATTTTTTATTGTTTTTAAAGTCAGCAGCTACAGACCCTGTAGATGCTGGCTTTTAATAAGGGCACTTACCTGTACAGTGAGCCCACAATGTCGGCCACCCGAGGCCGATACCGTCCATCATATCGGCTGCCGGCGCCTCCATCTTAATGGAGAAAAACAGGCAGTGGAGCATTGTGGCATGCGTGAGTTGTGCGGCGCTTTGCGAATGGCCCTGTTTTCTGGGGGACACACATGTCCCAGAATGCAACGGGGCCGCAAGGGGCCACAAGGGGCGCTCACGCATGGGATGGCGTGCATGGACGCCCTCCCGGAAAATTACGTCCGCGCTGTAGCCGTCGTTTGACTATAGCGCGGACGGAAAGTAGTTAAAGAGGTTGTAAACCCACGTGAGAAAAAAAAAATAAAAAAAAAAAACTTAAACAAAAAGGCATAATGAGCTAGTATGCACTGTTTACCAGCTGATTATGAAACACTTAGAATGAAGCCTTCCAGTAGTGCCCACATAGCCAACATCTTCCCCGGTGCTTCTTCTGGGTTTGCAGGCTCAGGCTCTGAGATTGGCCGGAGCTGCGATGACAGTCATGGCACAGGCACTGAAGAAATGGCACGGACAGCAGTTCTTTCAGAGCGCATGTGCCAATGACGTAATTGTCACAGTATCCACTAAATATCTCCTGCAAGTTTAGGAGATATTTACAGTACCTATAGGTAAGCCTATAATAAGGCTTACCTATAGGTACAAGCCAACAAGGGGGGGGGGGGGGTTACTTCGTCTTGAATATGTTTAGCAGTTTAAAAATGCAGCCCCTTATGCAGTAAAGTTAGCCAAAGACATTAAGATTTGTTGTTCAGCCCTGCAGGGTAAATTTGGACAATCCGTTAGGAATTAGCTGAAATTCAATCCATGCATGGTTTGCCTAAGTAGTTCAGTCCTCTTTTCCACTTGAATAAACATAGTTTGTTTGAAAGATTCTCTCCTAAACTATAGACAAAGTGCAAAGCTGCTTTACTGAAACAAAACCAAGGTCATGGTATGTAGTCAGTTCAGCTGCTGCACTTAATTTTTCTGTACACTAGTGTTATGTTAAACAATTATATTTACCTTCAATTGTGAGGATGTCATTTTAAAGTAGAATTCATCTGGATTCTTTTCAAGGGCTTTTTTGCGTAAGGCATTGAGTGTGTTTCTTTTCTTCTTAAAATCCCTGAAAAAGGTAACAAAATGTATAAAAATAACATAACAGACCCACCATAGCTATATGCATCCACAGTCAGGTAAAATAAACTGCACCCTACAGATACTTGCAACTAATAAATAACCAGCTTCTTTGATGCAGACATCTAAAAATGTGTGTGGTCACTGTCACAACACTACAGCATAACAAGGAATCCTATTTTAACATGTTAGAAGGGTGATTGAGTATACAGCCCCCTAACACTAGATAAAATAATTGAAATTAGCCCCAAAAAAGGTCACAGGTATGATGTGCCTGCACATACATGCAGCAGACTTCTAAAAACGGGAGGTCAGTTCTGACAGGCAGTACTTCAATAAAAATAAGTACAGCTGCACAATTCTGGCCAAAATGAGAATCAATATTTTTTAGCTTAGAATAAAGATCACGATTCCTGCAGGGTAAAATCTTTCAAATTATACAAAAAAAAATTTCGGCCAACTTTACTGGTTAGTTTTTGTTTTTCTTTCTTAATTCATTAAAGTAAACTTTTTCCAAAAAAAAAAAAAAATTGCATTTGATAGACCGCTGCGCAAATACAGTGTGCCATATTATTCTCTAGGGTCTCGAAGAAAAAAAAAGTTAAATTATATATATATATATATATATATATATATATATATATATATATATATATATATATATATATATATATATATAGTTTAGGGGTTCTAAGTAATTTTCAATAAAAAAAAAAAGTTTAGACTTAAGGTTCCACACTGAAAGAATGCTGTGATAATTGTCAGACTGCCCAGATTTCTTTTGAGGGCTGAGAGCAGAGAGAATTCTCTGCATACAAAAGATCATGAAATACTGTCAAGATCGAAAAAAGGATATTCCTGCGCCAAAATGGGAAAAATATTATTAGAAGAATAGGGTACTGCTGCACTCACTGGAGGGAAATGTCTGAACCCGAAGAGAAAGATTGATAAAGAAATAGTGGTGTGCTGTACTAAGGGATATATAGATCTAAAATAGTTGTGTATTGTATAAACTTGTGTAGATAAAAATTAAAGTAAAACCAACAAGAGTGAGTATAATGAATGAAAGAAAATAAGCGTATATACAAGTAAGTGGATAACGGCTAATAGTAAATCTAATATATGACAGAAATGAAATGTAATAATCGTATAAAACCTTGGATCAGTGATTTAGCATACACATCAATACACAGAGGTAAAAATAATTCATAACAATTAATGATATTAAATGGAAGGTGCAACAGTTAATAAAAGATTCATAAAAAATATATATTAATAAAATTAGTTGAAAAATAAACAACAAAGTGCAATAGTGCTGAAGGCTGAATTCAAGTGAAAAGAGCACGATTTGAACAATCGTCTAAATTGACAGAAAAATATTTATATCAAATGTCCATATAAAAAGGTGCATATAGTGGAATACAGTGCTAACTATACGAAATCGCATAAGGTGCACTGTCAAGATCGCAACAGGGAAATTTTTAAATCGCGATAAACATTCTTGACGATTAATCATGCAGCTCTACAAATAAGTAATGTTGGAGCCATTGTGTAACGCTTGACCCCCTACCACCACACACACTTCTGCTATAATAGTAATAGACAGAAGGCAGGAGTGGGGAGCTTCATTGCCCACAGAAAGTGTCAAAGCTTTGCCTAAGAGAACAACCTGGAAATAATATATGACTGTAAGGCTGTAGTAGGTACCTATACTTAATATCTGAAGCATGCATTTCCTTTTATTCAGATTGAAATTAAATAAAACAGACTCGCCCCAAGGAAAGATTGGCCCACTTGAAAGATCGTAGTACAAGCTTTTAAAGGCACCATGACCTCTTCTTCAGATAAAATGCTATGGTTTTCACAGAGAGGTCAGCATTCTTTGAAATCTTGCACTACAAATTTTGAAGTTAGACAATAAATGGTATGACCCTAAATCTAAACTTCTACTTTTGTTGATGAATAAGGGCTCAAAACTCCATTGCTGCTACAAGCAACTATAAAAGATTGTTGCTGGTTGGAGAAACCTAGTAATTGGATTGGTCATTTATGCAAGGTAGTCAGCAATTGGGCAACACAAAAATTAAAATTGGGAAAATACCTCCAACATTATTGGATATTAGGTCCAAGAACTGTAATATTTTAAAACTAAAAGTTGGTAGTTAAACTGATCATTTTAGGACTGTGTAGCACTAGTAATTTTGCAGCAAAGTTCTACAGCACTTAACAAGCCTCTCTGATTATTGTTCTTAAAGGGGTTGTAAACCCTCGTGTTTTTTTTTACCTTAACGGGATTAACCTCACCTTATGCATTAAGGTGAAAAAACACATTGCAGCGACCGGCCCCCCAGCCCCCCCCCCCCCTTATTTTACTTACCTGAGCCCCGAATTTCCCTCGGCTGTGGCACGCTGTCCCTCTCTTCACGGAGTCCCAGCTCTTGATTGGATAGATGAATAGTAGCGCAGCCATTGTCGATCAAATCCAATGACGCAGGCACCAGGGGTCGAGTCCGGCATTCGTGTCTATGGACGCAAATGCTGGACTCGGGAGCGCAGCCGCAAGGTAAACACTCCCGGGGGGTTTCTGATGCGGGGAGGAGCCGCGAGAGCTGCCGGGGGACCCCAGAAGATAAGGTTCAGGGCCACTCTGTGCAAAACGAGCTGCACAGTGGAGGCAAGTACGATAGGTTTGTAATATAAAAAAAAATAAAAAAAAAAAAAAAAGCATAGCTTTACAACCCCTTTAAACTATTTGAGGCTGTTTACAGAGTTTCTGCTATACTGTAGTTGGCTATAATTCCATGCAGCTGCAAAACACTGGTGTGCCATGGTCATTTGGTGCTGTATAGGAAATCAGCATTAACTATTGAAGTTGGCAATTCTGTAGCTAGGTTTGCAAAAGTAAATCCTTTGCAACTAAACTACAAAATTGTCGAAATCGCTGCAACACAGACTGTTCATTCATTGAACGTAGTTTCATTTGGGAGTAATTCTGCAAGTCCTTTTAAACCACTGTGTGACAGCCCTCTGTTTTTCTTTCCCCACCTGACAATACCAGGACGAAGCAAATTACTAAAATTTTTTAAAACAAAAAAAAAATAATAATAAATATAAAAACTTTCTTACTTCACAATTACTATAAGCCAAAACATTGTACTTACTCAGCACGGAGCTTGTAATCTTTCTTCTTCTCCAAAAGCCCCAAATTTCTGCGGAAGCCAGGCTAAAATAATTATAAAGAAAACAATTAAAGAGGACCCTATTTAAAACAGAGTGCATAAAATGGAACATGTAAGTGTTTATTTCACTAGTCATTCATAAAATGCGGGCTATGGTGTGGACGTGTGTCACAGGGTGTTCTATCAAGAAATGTTCTGCAGTACTATACAGAGAACAGGCAAGCCACATGACAGGTCATGCAACTAGGTTTCTCCAACTGGCACTTTTATTTATTTCCCTATTTATTAACACATTTAGGGATTTGCTTGCTTTAGAGTCCCAAATCAAGTGAAGCGAAAGCACATTTTTAAAGAATAGCACCGTCCTCTACAAGTATGCTGGGGTATATTTTTTGGGGTTCGTTCATACTATGTACGATGACTGGCAGTGTTTCGCACGGGATTAAAGCCAATCACTGCAAGGGCACATAGAAATTAATTGTCTTCTATGTGCCACGTTTACACCACAGTGCTTGTGTGATGTGCATAAAAATAAAAAGCAGACATACCGCATTTTTGCGGCGCACTGGATGACCGCGCATTTCACCACACTGCTGTGCCAAGACATGAAGTGTCACTTTGTGCATTTGAAAGGAAAAGTGCTTCATACCATCCCCTGAACACAGTCAAAACTGATCACTGTTTGAACCCTTAGGCATCAGTATGGTTGCAATAAAGCTATACCATTGCTTTATAAAGTGGCCTCGTAGACATCATTATTACTAGGATCATTTCCATTCTATAGTGAGAGGAGTTAACCCAAAAGCAAGCTGAATAAAAGTACACACACTTAACACACATATGTATATGTATTATATACACATAGGTTACACTTGCTAAACCTCTCCTTCTGAAAAGGTCCCCCCTCACTTGGGTGCTGATCACACATTGCATTTCCCTCCCCCCATGCATTTCAGCATCCCAGGAAAATTACAAACCACTATTCTGCTCTTTTAAAAAAATTAAAAAAAAAAAAAATAATAAATAAAAGTGCTCCTTTGTCATTCTATACCTAAAACTCTATACAGCCAGTCTGCAAAAACTTGAAATGGATGACTCTGCCCAACTCAGTCCTGCCTAAATGGAAGACATTACAAGTGTGCTCCCAGCACCAAAGGACCGAGTGTACCACTTTGTTCAAAGACCATGCATGCACAGTGCAAGATCTTTGATCAAGTTAGAGCACTTGATACTTCAGTGTTGGGAGCACAATTGTAATATCCTACTATTTGGGTAGGTTGCCTACTGAGAGTTTTTGTGGCTAGGCTGAGTATAGCCTACAGGTTAGAAATGTCAAAGAAGCACTTTTTTAAAAGCTGAAGAGTGGATTGTAATGTGCTTGGGTGCATGAACTTTATGCTACAGTTAAGGACATTTTCCACAAAACCCCCATTAAGTGTGAACTAACACGTTATAGTCTATATATAAAAGGCAAAACATTTTTCCCCATTTTGGATAGAGGAGGTTAGGGCTAAAACTGCATCAGTTTTATATTGCCATTTATGTCTTATCATGATTTCCTATCAGTTCCTTCCCTGTAGACTCAGGAAGTGTGAAGATCCCTTTCCACAGGGAAATCCCTAGAAAGCTGTCATTAAAAAAAGAAAAAAAAAAAAAAAAAAAAAAAAAAAAAAAGGCACAGTATGGCGAACTTGCCTTACAATTTAGCTCTTCTCCAGCACTGCGTGATGCATTCCCTCTCCCCTGCTACTTCCAGTATCCCCGGGCATCCTCTTCAGCCACGGGTCAGCCTGAATTTGTAGGAGGAGTCAGGCTGTATTTAAACCCACCCTCTATCCTCCTTTGCCTGTCGTCGGTTTCTCTCGTGTCCCACCCGCCCTTCCCGTTTTCTTTCCATTTCTTCTCTTTTACTTCTACTGGGTATGCCCCCTTTAAGCATACTGACCATGTGACTACGGCACACCCCAGGTCACTTTTCCTCTCAGTCCATTCTTAATACGTTCTACTAGAGACTCGGAGTACAAATGAAGTATAGCCTACACATTCCCATGGGAGGCAACATCCCCAGCACCCATAATAACATACGGAGGCCAAGACTGTACACTTCAGGGCACACCACTGTAAAGTGCACAGTAATATTGCTAGGGGAAAGAAGAGATTTTTTTGCTTATGCAGAGCGGACACAGACAACCTGTTCTCATCTATGGGCAGTGAGATGTAAACGGACCACCTGTCCATTTACACCCGCCAGACGGATTGGATGTCGGCGTGTGAAAACACACACACACGTCTATTGACATCCACCACTCCATGGAAACTGACAAGTGGACCCAATCAGTCCGATAGTGTGAAAGGAGCCTAACATAACAGAGTAGAGACGTAGTAGTGTCATACACATCCAAAATGGAAAAAAAAAAAAAAAAAAAAGATAAAAATCATCTTTTGCTGCTATACTCACCCCCTCTCCAGCACTGTCACCAGCAGATCGTGTTTTAGCCCAGCCCTTCTTCCAGGTAGAATGAGGGCAAGTATTATACAACCTACTTCCTGGGAGCCCAGAATGTTACACTAAAAGGCTCAGAAAACAGCAGTCACATCAAGAACTTGTTCATACTTGCACAATGCAGTAACATAACATATGTCAGGGTGCTTTAATGCCATTTATTGTGAATGACACCCCAATGCACGTTCACAATGTATCTGCACTGAAGTGTGGAGCATTGCACCATCATGACTTGTGGCATACTAATAAAAATACGTATTGTGGTGCATTCACCCCCATACAAATCAAACACAAAAGGTGTGAATGAGCTCTGAGTCTGCCCTGACACCAAGGACTGTCCCCTGCAAAAGGAAGGACTCCCAAACATGATATGACCGGTATTACATTGAGGACTGGAAGGTGACTGCAGAGGGATCTTTCAGGAAACAGTACTGACTATAAACAGGGAGAGGATCCCATGCCAGTGCTGATGTACTGGCAGGCAATGGAAATAGGACAGCTTCCCTTCTCATCAGAACCCTCTCCTCAATCTTACCTGAGATCTCTCTTTATGGTTCTTTTGCCGGGACTTCAACGCTTTCCTGAAAGCTGCAGACATTTTGCCTTGCTGTGTTCCCTGTCCACTTCCACTCACCAACCAGCATGGGAGAAGCACAGCCTCACTTCTTCCAATACTTCCGTCGCAGAGCGTGACGTCAGCTTGAACCGCTCATCTGCGTTCCACACGCTGAGCCTGTGTCTGCTGCCTTTTGGGGGCGGTCTTTCCAAATAGGCACAGTTCTGTGTATATCGATGTCTAGCTTGTGTTGTTGGCGAGCGGATGGCAGCACAAGGCTGCGGATACAGAAAAATGCACGAAATGTGGGGCTGTTTGAGCAAGTACAAAATACAAATTGACTGTCTGATAAGAAAAAAAAAAAACACGTTCATTTTTTTTTTTTTTTTTACTAAACTTTGCAGAGCAGTCAAGGGGACTCAGTACTTTACAAATCATTGTGCAGTCTAAGGAAATGATCTAGAACTACACATCTGTAGCATACCTCCCAACTTTTTGGGAATGGGAATGAGGGACACCTATTAGCAAAAGTATGTTGGTACAGGACACTGAATGCTTAAGCCTAGGTTCACATTGGTGCAATTTGTCATGCGATTTGATCTCTCAAATCGCATGACAAATCGCAGCATATTGGAGGCATTGGCACTGTTCCAATTGGCGCGATACCGATTTTGCGGTGCCACACCAATTTGCCAAAGTAGTTCCTGCACTACTTTTGCCGATTTCAGGTGCAACTTCAATAGACATCTGTGATGAAGCCAGTTGAAATCGCGCTGACATTGCTACTTTTGCATATCGGTGCCGCGCCGCAAAGTCGGTGTTGCAATGATTGGAACAGTACCATTGCCACCAATAGGCTGCGACTTTATCTCTCAAATCGCATGACAAATAGCTTAAATGTGAACCTAGGCTTAAGGAGAGTTATACAAAAAAAAAAAAAAATGGATTACCCGTAGTTAATCTCACAAGTCCTTTTTTTTACCACTACTCTTCCCTTATATTGGCTTTTGACATTAACTTATGAGTGTCCCCACAGTGGAGGCACATGGTTAGTGTTAGGTACCACAGGCACCAGGGTGCCGTGGCAAGGCTCTGTGGCTTACACATGCATTTGCAAATGTTTGTGGACTAAACCCCCATTTTTAACGCATAATGGTAGGTTTAATTGATTGTCTGCGAGCTGGTCAGTAAGTAAGCTTGTTTTTTTCCCCATGGATTCATCCATGGCCCTGTTTATATCTTATGTAGCCTTCCAATGCTGCTTACTGCGATGGCCAGCTATAGATAGGGGCAGTAATGTGTTTTTTGTAACACATACATACTAAGCCTTCCCTTGTCCACAAATCCATGTATGCACAGTGAGTCCTCCCTCATCGACAAATCCACACATGCGCAGTGTACCCTCCTTTGTCCACAAATCCAAACATGCACAATGAGCCCTCTTTCAGCCACAAATCCACATGTGCCTAGTGAGCCTTACCTCAGCCACAAATCTACACATGTACTGCGAGCCCTCCCTCATCCACAAATCTACACATGCACAGTAGGTCCTCCCATGTTCAGTGTGCCCTCCCTCGTTCACAAATCCCAACAGGCAAAGTGAGCCATCCCATGTCCACAAATCTTAACATGTACAGTGCGCCCTCCCTCATCCACAAATCCTCACACCCCCAGTGAGCCTTTATCCATCTACAAATTCACGCATCCATAGCGCACCCCTCATACACAAATATACCCATGCCCAGTGCCCCCTCCCACAAATCCACACATCCAAAAGTGCACTTTCCCTTATCTGAAAATCAACACGCATAGTGCACCCTCCCTCACCCACAAATCCACACATGCCCAGTGTAGGGTTGCCACCTTTTCTTCGAATCAAACCCGAACACTTTTGTGGTGCACAGTAATTTGTAGTATAAACTATACATATATTTTGCTACTAAATAACATTTCTAATAATATGAAGTTAATAACAAGAGCCCCCCTTTACAACAGAGTCCACAGAGTTCCCCTTTTACATCTGAACTTGCAGAGTTCCCTTTCACTGTAAGGGGGGACTCTGCAGACTCTGATGTAAGGGAGACCTCTGGGGCTTCTAACATAAGGGATGCACTGGGATTTAAGGGCGAACACTTAGAACTCTGATGTACAAAGAGGACTCTAATATAAGGGGAAACACTACGGCCGCTGGTGTAAAGGGGAACTCTGACGTAAGGGTGCTCTGAGAACCCTGATTTGCCTTACGGTACTTACTCAGAGGCAAGAGAGAGAAGGGGGGGAGACTTCAGTCACAGACAGGAATGGATGGATGGTGAGCCCACTCACCCCTTGGCAGTCTGCCCCAGATGGATCTGAGGCTACTGGACTTCAAATTTCTGGCTCCCACTTTCCTTTTCTGAGGCACAGCGCCGGGGATTGGAGTGTGGGCAGACACAGAGGGGTAGGGGTGGGGGTTGGGGGGGGAAAGAGGTGCAAATCGAGCCCTCTCTCCTCTACCATCTGTATGTGTTTGGGGGGGAGGGGTGGTTTTTAGTGCTGGCTTTAGGGGCTGTGAAAGAGTATAAGAGACACTCTCAGCTGAGACAACCACTGCCAGCAATCCTGCTGGAAAGCCATAGTCCAGTCTAAATAATGTGTCCGGGTTTCAGACAGTCTGAAACCTGGACGAATGATTCCAAACCCGAACTGTCCGGGTGAATCCTGGACAGGTGGCAACCCTAGAACAGTGAGCTCTACCTTGTCTACAAATCCACCCATGCCCAGTTCCCCCTCCCTCCTCCACCAATCCACACATGCACAGTCCTCCATCCTCCACAAATCCACACATACATTGCACCCTTCCTCATCCACAAATCTACACATAAACATTGTACCCTCCCTTATCCACAAACTCGCACATGCACAGTAAGACCTCCCTCATGCACAAAACCCAACATGCACAGTAAACCTTCCCTCATCCACAAATCCACACATCCATAGTAAGCCTTCCCTTGTCCACAAGTCCTCACATGCACAATGAGCACTCCCTCCTCCACAAATCCTTACATGCCCAGTGAGCCCAGGACGTTACTAAAACACTCCCAGCTGTTACTATTTACCCCCACCCTCCACAGGAGCAAGCACTCAAACACTGAGCTCAGAGCTCCTGCATCAGGGGAGTGAATGCACTTGTAATGCCGCTTACACAGGATCGCACATTCCGACAACAAAATCCATGGGATTTTTTCTGACAGATGTTGGCAAACTTGTCTTGCATACACACGGTCACACAATGTTGTCGGAAATTCCAAACGTCAAGAACACAGTGACATACGACGAGCCAAGAAGATTGAAGTTCAATAGCCAATGCGGCTCTTCTGCTTGATTCCGAGCATGCGTGGAACTTTGTGTGTCAGAATTGTGTACACACGATTGGAATTTCCGACAACGGATTTTGTTGTTAGAAAATTTGAGATCCAGATCTCAAATTTTGTGTGTCGGAAATTCCAATGGAAAATGTCCGATGGAGCCTACACACGGTCGGAATTTCCGACAACAAGCTAACATCGAACATTTGTGTGTTTGAATCAGCAAAGATTTTTCTTCTCTGATGGTGGGGGTAAACACTGGGAGTGTCTTAACAATCTCGTCGCAACAAGGCAGCATGGGATGATGACATCTCTTCAGTTTTTTAAACAGGCTTTCGGAATTATGTACAGTAAATGACCTACGCATACAGTGCAGCAAGGGTATTATTCAACTTTGGTCAAAGCTGCACAGTTTGTTTTAATCTACAGACGCCCCTTATCTGCATAACATTGGTGTCAGTGCAGCAAATGACACCTAGGATTTGTGGCAGTGCAGAAAGTTACACCCAGAGTTAGTATCAGAGCTAAGGATGAGCTCAGGTGTGTTGGCATGGTCAACGTGCAGAGCCCGCCAGGAAGTCGGCGCAGCGCTGTGCTAATCACAGGCAGTGAGACGTTTCCCCGAAGCCTGGCCCGAAGCCAGAGATTGGGCATTGTCTCACTGCCTGTGATTGAAGAGTATTATAGTAGCGCACATAGTTAAATATGGGGTTAACAATGGCAGAGGAAAAATGCACTGGTTTTGGTTGTGTCACAGGCAGGGGCGTAACTAGAAATCACAGGGCCCCATAGCAAAATGTTGTATGGGCCCCCCCCCCACCAAAAAAAATGAACTAGTGCCATTAAACAACAGACTACCACACCCATGTGGCACAGTACCCAGGCAACGGCTTATATTAGTTTTAAACAACAAAGTATGCAGTATACTCTATGCAGCCCCTGACGGGAACACATTGCTGACCTCCAGGTCTTTTAACCAATTTCTGTTCTGTTATATAAAATGAAATAGTTCAACTCACCATAATGCAAAATCAGTGGGATCCCTGAGCGTGTCACTAGCCATCATCGCCTGCCACCAGATGCAGATTGTAACTTGTCACACGTTGCGGAATGTCACCTACCACATGTTGCGGATTGTCACTTGCCAAGTCACCTGCCACACATTATGGATTGTCACTTGCCATGTCCTGGATTGTCACTTGCCACACATTATGGATTGTCACATGCCACGTCCTGGATTGTCACTTGCCACGTCACTTGCCACACATTATGGATTGTAACTTGCCACGTCCTGGATTGTCACTTGCCACACATTAAGGATTGTCACTTGTCACATCACCTGCTACACATTGCAGATTGTCCACTTGCCACGTCGCCTGCCACCAGATGCAGATTGTCACTTGTCACACGTTGCAGAATGTCACCTGCCACATGTCGCAGATTGTCCACTTGCCAAGTCCCGGATTGTCACTTGCCACATTACCTGCCACACATTACGGATTGTCACTTGCCATGTCCTAGATTGTCACTTGTCACGTCTCGGGTTGTCACTTGCCACGTCACCTGCCACACATTACGGATTGTCACTTGCCACGTCACCTGCCACACATTACGGATTGTCACTTGTCACATCACGGATTTTCACTTGCCATGTCACCTGCCACATGTTACGGATTGTCACTTGCCACATCCAGGTTGTCACCTGCCACACATTACGGATTGTCACTTGCCACGTCCTAGATTGCCACACATTACAGATTGTCACTTACCACATCCTAGATTGTCACTTGCCACACATTATGGATTGTCACTTGCACGTCCCGGGTTGTCACTTGCCACGTCACCTGCCACACATTACGGATTGTCACGTCACGGATTTTCACTTGCCACGTCACCTGCCACATGTTACAGATTGTCACTTGCCACGTCCTAGATTGCCACACATTACAGATTGTCACTTACCACATCCTAGATTGTCACTTGCCACACATTATGGATTGTCACTTGCACGTCCCGGGTTGTCACTTGCCACGTCACCTGCCACACATTACGGATTGTCACTTGTCACGTCACGGATTTTCACTTGCCACGTCACCTGCCACATGTTACGGATTGTCACTTGCCACATCCAGGTTGTCACTTGCCATGTCACCTGCCACACGTTACGGATTGTCACTTGCCACGTCCCTGGTTGTCACTTGCCACGTTGCCTGCCACACATTATGGATTGTCATTTGCCGCGTCATGGATTTTCACTTGCCACATCACCTGCCACACGTTACGGATTGTCACTTGCCACGTCCTGGGTTGTCACTTGCCACGTCGCCTGCCACACATTATGGATTGTCACTTGCTCTGCCACTTTCCTGCTGTGTCACAGAGTCAGCCAGCAGATTATCAGTCAGGCAGCAGAGAGATAATGTCATCTCTCTGCTTCCTGGCTGCCTGCACAGTGAGGGGGGAACTGCACTGCAGGGATGAGAGGGCGGCGAGAGATGATGTCATCTCTATGCTCCCTCGCCCATCAGCTCCCTAAATGGCCAGCCCGCTCACGCCCACTCTCTCACCAGCGGACCGGCCACTCTCATCTGCCTCCCACTATCACCCGCGGAGCCCCCCGCGGACCCGCGGAGCCCCCCGTGGACCCGCGGACTGCCCGCTCTCACCCGCGGAGCCACCCGCGGACTACCCGCGGAGCCGCGGACTACCCGCGGGCCGCCCGCGGACCGCCAGCTCTCACCCGCGGAGCCGCCCGCGGACCACCCACGGAGCCGCGGGCCACCCGCGGAGCCGCCCGCTATCTCCCGCGGAGCCATAGCGCCTGTCCTCACCGGGCCCCATTTGACTGCGGGCCCCATAGCGCCCGCATGTGCTGCTATGGCGGTAGTTCCGCCACTGGTCACAGGTAAAAAGCAAGGGAAGGGAAAAATGTACCAGCATCACTAGTTCAACTGAAGGGAAAAAAATAGATATGAATCTTTTTAAGTTGTGTATGTTTAATAAAATGTAACTATTTTTTTAATCAATTTTAAGGTGTCTCTTATGGCCCATACACACAATCTGAATATTGTATGAAAACTGTCGTCCGAGGAAGAATCGTACGATTTTCGGATCGCGTGTACACTACTTTAGAGAGCGCCGATCACGTCCGTTCATCCGATATTATTCGATCAGACAAGCACGAACATCTTCCTTGTACGATACCAGATCGTACGATTTTCATTTAGTCAGTATAGTTGTTGTCCAAAAATACAATTGTAACTTTATTTACCTATTCAATTTCTACTTGCGACTATTACGTGAAAAAAGTCGTCAGCCAGTGTACGATATTCGGATCATGTGTACGGGCCATTAAAGTCCCTTAGGCATTGTTCTATGTATCATTATACTCTTTGGGGCTGAGACGCACTATGCCCAAAAATTACTAGCTACCACATGTGATTACTCCCCTTCCTCTTCAGTGCCGGCGCCACCAACCAAGCTCCGAATCGATCCTGGTTGTCAGTGACTGATCAAAATGGCCCTTTTATCTCATCTTTCTCTTCTAGTCTGACAGAACCATGCTCTAGCACTGGTCAATTGGCCGATGGCCTGGCCAAACAAAGGAAACTGTAGGTGAGTGGAGGAGGAGCCTGTCGGTTGAGCTGAGTTCTCACCTGTTCTTACTGAAAGCAAAAACAGAGAAGCTGGCAACTCGGGACGCCCAGGCGTCCGGGCCCCTGGGGATGCATGGGCCCCCTACATCTATATAGGCGGTCCCCTCTGATGGCAGCCCTGATGCCAGTACTCAGAATAGTGTATGTCAATGCTGGGAAGATGTTATGTATAATCCTTGGCCGAAAACTAAATGTGAAGAAAGGAGCCAGGAATAGAGGTGATATCATTAACTGAATATGGCCATGGGAAATTACTTGTGTCACTGTATGGGTTCTTGGAGACCAGTTCCCTGTGAGATCTGCCTTAGTTTTGATTGACAGCGAACGGCAGTGGGCAAATAGGAACATCACAACTGGACAGAATAGCAGTCATGGATCTGCCCACTGCCATGCATTGTCAATCAAAAGTAGGCGGACCTGATATGGAACTATTCTTTCAGATCCTCAAAAAGCTTTGTCCACCCCTACTACAAAACTTGGCTATCAGTGCCCAGCGGAATTCTAAAGCCCCATACACACTATCAATTTTTCTGCTGAGTTTTTCCTTCAGGTTTACCAAAACCATGTAGTGCAAGGGCCTGCCTGATTGCATACACATTGAAACTCCTAAGGTCTGACCTCATATTATATGGTTTTGGTAAATCTGAAGGAAAAACTCAGCAGAAAATGTAATAGTGTGTATGGGGCTTAAAGGGATCTACAACACCCTTTATAAATTCCGCTCATGGTCTTTATGTAGATTGTACAATCTCCTCACATTTGAGTGTCTTTCTTTTTGATGTATCTGTATTACGGTAGTAGGGACATTAGATTTTATGCTCCTTTAGGGATAGGGATTGTTGTATACGGTCACATATTAAATCTCTTCAGCAAATGATGACACAATACAAATGTAAATATAAGTAGATTAGACCTAGATCTGAATCAGTGAGTAGTTTCTGATGCCTAAGATGTTTTATTGTATTTATTTTTGATATCACTCGTGTTATGTTGTGCATTAACATTCATTGTGTTAAAGGGGTTGTAAAGCTTTGTTTTTTATTTTCTAAATAGGTTCCTTTAAGCTGGTGCATTGTTGGTTCACTTACCTTTTCCTTCGATTTCCCTTCTAAATTTTTTTTTCTTCCTGTTTCTTCTCAGTAAACTTCACACCATCATCCGAGCGGTGTTTAGTCAGCTAGAACAGCGTACTGAACAGCTTACTGAGGAGGAACAGGAAGTGAGAAATTCAGACAAAGAAAACAAAGAAAAAAAACATTTAGAAGGGGAATCGAAGGAAAAGGTAAGTGAACCAACAATGCACTAGCTTAAAAGAATCTATTTAGAATATAAAAAACAAACCTTTACAATCCCTTTAAGACAGGCTATTCATTTTGAATGGGCTGCAGTGCACCCCAGCATTGCTTAAACCAGACCTGACCCTTATTCGGAAACATAGCGCATAGTAAAACACTACACTACAAAGGTCAGTGAGGTATTCTTTTAACACAAATTTTCTGCATGCAAATATACATTTTTAGCTGTTATGTCATGTAGCAATGTCCCAGGCCTCCTTCAGTCTAATGAGAACCTCCAGGGCCAGAGATAGCTGATATCCTTCTGTGTAAGGTGGGTTGTGAGGCATGGTGGGTGTAATGCAAGTTAGATTCATTGGGCGCCAGACCCTTCTTAAATGCAAAGAGATTTTATTTCTCTTGAGAAGAACTTTGGGAGAGAGGGTTAGGGCCAGGACACCCTTAGGCAGTTTCAATGTTAATTGGCAAACTCTGAGACTTCTACAGGAGGACAGCCATGCAGGGAAAGGCATCCAGCAAGACGCCACATCTGCATGTGTAGAAATGCTGTCTCCTATGGCAACAGTCTTTAACAGTTCCCAACACAAATTGTTATAGTTCCATCACTTCCACTACAATCTCTTCTTGTAGTTCATCAACCCACTGAGCTCCCAGTCTCTCCCTCACTGAATCCTTTGTTCTCTTCCAATCTTCACTGTAGTACCTTCCTCAAGCTTCACCCTGCTCTTCTGCTGGGTCCCAGCTTGGCATTCCATATACTTATCAAGCTTCACCCCTCTGGCCTGCTTGGTGCCTGGCTTGACACACAAGGCTGCTCTGCAGGCGTCACCTCCACTGGTTGGGTCCCTGGCTTGATACCTGCTAAAGTTTCCAGATTCTCCACCATCCCCGGTTGGTAAGAATTCTGATCCGGTACTCGCTTCAGCTACTCACTGTGGTCCCTGGTAATAAGGTGGTTGCTCCCTGGCAAAAGATTCCCCTCTACCTCTGACCACGACAGGTTTTCCGGCTGGCAGAACCATCAATTCTGGTTAGACTGCAAGCTGCAATCCCAACCCTGCGCGGCTCTTTTGCTCCTGGATAGGCCCTCAGACAGTCTAGCAGCCAGATGTGCCCAGGATAGACCCAAACTCCAACCTAGCAGCCTGGGCAGTAGAAAACACGTCCACCCAGACAGCCGTCCAGGTGGCTCAGAACAGTGATCACCTGATTCCACCCAAATATATGTTCTCCCAGCATCCCTCTCCATAGGCATTTAAGAAAACCCCTGCCCATTGGCTGAGATGCCACATATACTCATAATCTGACCTTGCATTGCCCTTGTCTTATCTAATGCCACCAACTGCCTGGCCACCTAGCAGCAAAAGAGAGAAGTGTAGCAATTACAGACTTATTCCCCATATACAAGGTCAGACATTCCGACCACATAATCCGTCTGATTTTTGTTCACACGGATTTTGGGCGAAACTTGTCTTGCAGACACATGGTCGCACAAAGTTGTTGGAAAATCCGATCGTTCGGAACGAGGTGACGTATAAAACAGACGACGGGACTACGTAGAAGCCAGTAGCCAATAACTTTCGTCTCCAATTTTTTTCTGAGCATGCATGGCAACACGATCGAAAAAAGTCCGATTGGATTTTGTTGTCGGAAAATTTTGAGATCCAGCTCTCAAAATTTTCAGTCGGAAATTCCGACGGAAAAAGTCCGATAGAGCCCACACACGATCGGATTTTCCGACAACATAATCCGATCGGACTATTTCCGTCGGAATTTCCGACCATGTGTATGGGGCATAAGAGTGAAATTGATCCCAAACAATGGACCAGGGTAGCTATACCTAGCAGGTAAATTTAGGAGCAACTCTGCCCAAACACCAGGGTGCTACATGTCACTTAACATGGGCTGTCAACGAATCCGAGCAGGACCCAGACCTAGCCTGGCCCTTTTTCTTGAACACAGTTTTCTGGAACTAGCCTGATAGTGCATTACAGCATGCTGCAGTGTGCAGGTGTATTGCCTTGACAAGGGTATAGACTCATGTGTGACCAATAGACTCTAAGGATTTTCTCACCTAATTAACCACTTTCAGACCGGACCATTTTGCTGGTAAATGACCAGAGGTCTTTTTACACTTTGGCACTGCGCTGCTTTAACTGGTAATTGCGCGGTCATGCAATGTTGTACCCAAACAAAATTTGCGTCCTTTTCTTCCCACAAATAGAGCTTTCTTTTGATGGTATTTGATTGCCTCTGCGATTTTTATTTTTTGCGATATAAACGTAAAAAGACCGCAAATTTTGAAAAAAAATGATATTTTCTACTTTTTGTTATTAGAAAAATCCAATAAACTCAATTTTAGTCATACATTTAGGCCAAAATGTATTCAGCCACATGTCTTTGGTAAAAAAAAAGTCAATAATTGTATATTTATTGGTTTGCGCAAAAGTTGTCACATCTACAAACTAAGGTACGTTTTCTGGAATTTACGCAGCTTTTAGTTTACGACTGCCTATCTCATTTCTTGAGGTGCTAAAATGGCAGGGCAGTACAAAACCCCCCCAAATGACCCCATTTTGGAAAGTAGACCCCCTAAGGAAATTGATAAGAGGCATGTTGAGCCCATTGAATATTTTATTTTTTTGCCTCAAGCGATTGAATAATGACAAAAAAAAAAAATTTTTTTTTTTTTTACACAAAGTTGTCACTAAATGATATATTGCTCACACATGCTATGGGCGTATGTGAAATGACACCCCAAAATAAATTCTGCTGCTTCTCCTGAGTATGGGGATACCACATATGTGGGACTTTTTGGGAGCCTAGCCGCGTACGGGGCCCCGAAAACCAAGCACCGCCTTCAGGCTTTCTAAGGGCGTAAATTTTTGAGTTCACTTCTCACTACCTATTACAGTTTTGAAGGCCATAAAATGCCAAGATGGCACAAAACCCCCACAAATGACCCCATTTTAGAAAGTAGACACCCCAAGCTATTTGCTGAGAGGCATGTTGAGTTCATGGAATATTTTATATTTTGCCACAAGTTGCGGAAAAATTACAAACTTTTTTTTTTTTTTTTTTTTTTTAACAAAGTTGTCACTAAATGATATATTGCTCATGCATGCCATGGGCATATGTGAAATGACACCCCAAAATAAATTCTGCTGCTTCTCCTGAGTACGGGGATACCACATATGTGGGACTTTTTGGGAGCCTAGCCGCGTACGGGGCCCCGAAAACCAAGCACCGCCTTCAGGCTTTCTAAGGGCGTAATTTTTTGATTTCACTCCTCACTACCTATTACAGTTTTGAAGGCCATAAAATGCCAAGATGGCACAAAACCCCCACAAATGACCCCATTTTAGAAAGTAGACACCCCAAGCTATTTGCTGAGAGGCATGTTGAGTCCATGGAATATTTTATATTTTGCCACAAGTTGCGGGAAAATTACAAACTTTTTTTTTTTTTTTTTTTTTTTCACAAAGTTGTCACTAAATGATATATTGCTCACGCATGCCATGGGCATATGTGAAATGACACCCCAAAATAAATTCTGCTGCTTCTCCTGAGTATGGGGATACCACATATGTGGGACTTTTTGGGAGCCTAGCCGCGTACGGGGCCCCGAAAACCAAGCACCGCCTTCAGGCTTTCTAAGGGCGTTACAGTTTTGAAGGCCATAAAATGCCAAGATGGCACAAACCCCCCCCAAATGACCCCATTTTGGAAAGTAGACACCCCTAAATTTAGGGGTACACTAGTGAGACTAGGTAATAAATGGCGGGTGCCCTGAAACTATAAAAAAATAACTAACCAACCAGCGTCACCTGTAACAGTTATATGGTGATCACTGGTGAAAGGGTTAACTAGGGGGCAATTAGGGGGCTTTATGCGGTAGTATATGGGGGTCCCTGGCGCTATAAAAAGCTGCAGCGAACCTAAATACCTACCTGCCTAACTAGCGTCACCTGTGACACTAATACGGCGATCAGAAAAACGATCGCTTATTAGGCTGGGTTCACACTGGAGCGATGCGGGAACGCCACGAATGCGCGGCGGGTTCCCGCATCGCATGCCTCCCGGCGGCAGTTCACACTGCCCTATGCGAACTGCTGGGAGTGTCAGTGAAATGTTACTGACACCCCCAGATCAGTTCGCATATCGCAGTGCGATCTGCAAACTCGGATCGCATGGTGTGAACACCCATGCGATCCGATTCTGCTGCGGGCCAAAAAAAGGGTCCCGTGCGAATTTGCGGCGGGTGCGGCGAATGGCTGAACTCGAATCGCACAGAGATCGGATGTGATTTGCACTGCAGTGCGGTGCGAATCACATTCGTTCTCATAAACCGCTGCAATGTGAACCCAGCCTTAGTGACACTGGCGACGGGGGGTGATCACGGGGTTAAACCTTTATTGGGGGGGTTAGGGGGGTACCTTAGAACTAAAGGGGGCTAACCCTAACTGCCCTAACAGTTATTAGTCACAAATGACACCCGCCGGGTGATCAGGGGGTTAAACCTTTATTAGGTAATAAATGGCGGGTGCCCTGAAACTATAAAAAAATAACTAACCAACCAGCGTCACCTGTAACAGTTATATGGTGATCACTGGTGAAAGGGTTAACTAGGGGGCAATCAGGGGGCTTTATGCGGTAGTATATGGGGGTCCCTGGCGCTATAAAAAGCTGCGGCGAACCTAAATACCTACCTGCCTAACTAGCGTCACCTGTGACACTAATACGGCGATCAGAAAAATGATCGCTTATTAGGCTGGGTTCACACTGGAGCGATGCGGAAACGCCGCGAATCCGCGGCGGGTTCCCGCATCGCATGCCTCCCGGCGGCAGTTCACACTGCCCTATGCGAACTGCTGGGAGTGTCAGTGAAATGTTACTGACACCCCCAGATCAGTTCGCATATCGCAGTGCGATCTGCAAACTCGGATCGCATGGTGTGAACACCCATGCGATCCGATTCTGCTGCGGGCCAAAAAAAGGGTCCCGTGCGAATTTGCGGCGGGTGCGGCGGGTGTGGCGGGTGCGGCGAATGGCTGAACTCGAATCGCACAGAGATCGGATGTGATTTGCACTGCAGTGCGGTGCGAATCACATTCGTTCTCATAAACCGCTGCAATGTGAACCCAGCCTTAGTGACACTGGCGACGGGGGGTGATCACGGGGTTAAACCTTTATTGGGGGGGTTAGGGGGGTACATTAGAACTAAAGGGGGCTAACTCTAACTGCCCTAACAGTTATTACAGTCACAAATGACACCAATGCAAAAAAAAAAAAAAAAAAAAAAAAAATGACATTGGTGTCACTGTGACTGGGGGGCAGGGGTAATTGGGGGGGTGATCGGGGGGTAAAGGGGGGGTGTGAGTGTGCCTGGCATGTTCTACTGTGTGTGTGAGTGTTGGTGCAACTTACTGATCCGCTCTCCTCCGTGTCGGAACGAAAAATACCGACACGGAGGAGAGAATACATCACTTCCTCTCCTGTGTTTACATTACAGGAGAGGAAGTGATGTCACCGGGGATTTCTATTCGTCGGGAGCGATCGCGAGGGGGTGGCCATGAATGAATGGCCGTCCCCTCGTCCGGGATCGCTCCCGTACGAATACCGACCGCCGCAGGCACCGGGCGGGGGCCCGATCGGGCCCCCGACCCGCGGGAGGCAAGGGACGTACATGTATGTCCTTATGCCTGCCCGTGCCATTGTACCGACGTACATCGGCGTGCGGCGGTCGGCAACTGGTTAAGGTAAGACAACCTTATGGGGCAAGAAGGGGTACCAGGAGAATAACTAAGGGGCACTTAGAGAATTGTGTACAGGATGAAATGGCTGCACTGCTTTCAATCCATCCACTCTAGTCAAACAACGGCCAAGCTGAGCGGCAAAGAGGACATCGGGGGCGAGCGCAGCAGGTGAACCGGCTCAGGTAAGTAAAACGGGGGGGCTGGGAGGGGGGCGGTATTGTCGGATGTTTTTTCACCTTAATGCATAGGATGCATTAAGGTGAAAATACGCAAACTTTTACAACCCCTTTAAACAACTTCAGTAAAAGAATGTTTATTTTTATTTAAACTCAGAACATCACCCAAAAGGAGAAGCTTTTCCTCCCTCCACTCCAAATTTTTTTTTGGGGAGGGTGGGAGGGAGGGCAGATACCTGATTTTGACAGGTGACCCCCTCCTTTCCCCCGCAGCCTCTTGCAACATGTCCCCGGTCCCAGGAGACTGCAGGACCAGTCACAGAGCACAGTGCCACTCGGGCATGCACCGTGGACAGTCGACTGTGAAGCTGCAAGGATTCGCAGTTGGCTACCCAGAGTTAGGATGACAATGCCTGCACCTGAAGACTGGCAAAGAGCCAGGTCAGTTAATGACATCCCTGGAACCTGGGACAGGTAAGTGTGTGTTTTATTTTTTTTAAATTCAGCAACTATGGTGTTTGTAGCATTTTTGTTTACGGGATGAATCACCTCTTTAACTTGGCCTGGTCTGAAGGCAGTCTTAAAGGGGTGCAAGCATACATGAAGTATCACAAGAACAGGGCTTATTAGGGGACATGATGAGTTAATGCAGTACAAAGGTCTAATGTGCAGTGAAGCTATTCGGAGGAGGCTATATTGCCGTTGCCAGGGTCAGGTGTATAAGCAACCAGGTGGCTGGGAAGTCGTGTGACTTGGCAAAGGTAAAAGAAGGTTCCTTTCTAGCGATCTGAACCCCAACACTGTGTCCAATTCACAGCACTGGACATCCTAGGGATGCAGCCTGGAAGTCATGGAAGATGGAGTGAGGCCTCGGGAGAAGAATAAGCATGAGTAAGTATAATATATTGTGAGCACACAGGTTTACCTCACAGGGGTATTCAGCATTTCACTCTTGCAAAGAAATAGACATTCAGCCCCCTAGCTTATACGTATAACCATAGGCATCGCCAGGGGGTGGCTATTGAAGCTGTAGCCCTAAATGTGGAGCCTAACCAGCGGGACGCAGCTGCGGCGGGTGGGCTGTATTAGAGGTGGAGGAGAGAGAGAAGCAGGCAGACGATCAGAGATGACATCATCTCTCTCCACCCGCTCCAGGTCACCACTCTTCCGCCATCACAGCCGGGCCACTTCAATGTTGGAGTGATGTGCGGTGGGGAGCAGAGAGATGACAACATCTCTCACTGCCCCCCACACATCAGCACTCTTCCGCCCTCACAGCACAGGCCTCTTTAATGTCAGAGGTGCGGCAGGGAGCAGAGAGATTACATCATCTCTCACTGCCCGCCCCGCATCTCTGCTTTCCTGCCCTCACTAAATGGCCCAGTGCTGCCAGCCTGCCACCAATGCAGCGACAATGCACATTTGGTGGCACTGGCTGGCATGGCAAGTGACAATCCACATCAGTTGGCAAGTGACAATCCACATCTAGTGGCAGGTGACGTGGCAAGTGACAATCTGCTAATAGTGGCAGGTGACGTGGCAAGTGACAGTCTGAAAATGGTGGCAAGTGACATGGCAAGTGGCAATCAGCAAATGGTGGCAGGTGATGTGGCAAGTGACAATCTGCAAATGGTAGCAGGTGACATGACAAGTGACGTGGTAAGTGACAATCTGCAAATGGTGGCAGGTGATGTGGTAATCTGCAAATGCTGGCAGGTGATGTAGCAAGTGACAATCCACATCTGGTGGCAGGTGACATGCCAAGTGACAATCCACATCTAGTTGCAGATGCTGGTGGCAAGTTAAAAAGCTGCATCTGATGACAGGTGGCACAGTGGTGTAGTGGTTAGCACTCTCGCCTAGCAGTAAGAAGGGTCACTGGTTCAAATCCCAACCATGACGCTACCTGCCTGGAGTTTGCATGTTCTCCCTGTGCCTGCGTGGGTTTCCTCCGGGTACTCCTGTTTCCTCCCACACTCCAAAGACATGCAGGTAGGTTAATTGGCTTCTGTCTAAAATTGGCCCTAGTATACGAATGGGGATCTTGGATTGTGGGCTCCTTGACGGTAGGGACCAATGTGAGTGTGCAATGTACAGCGATAGGGACAATTGTAGACACTCACTCAGGATGGACTGATGTCTTTATTCAACCTTACTAACTATGTAACTATGTATGAGGTGACGGTGGAAAGTGACATGCTGCATCTAGTGGCAGGAGATGTGGCAAGTGACAAGCCCGGGGCTCTTCATTAGTTGAACCACTTCATTATATACTAGAATGTAACAATAGAAACAATGTGCTTCGATCATCCCGACACCATATCAACCACGGTGCCTTGATTGAAACGGCAACACCACCCTTTCAACGTGAAAAATTGCTTACCACTGGCGTGCCCCCCCCCCACCCCACCCCCCGGACCTGCAAAAAGGTTGGTCACTGCTGCTATGGGCTCTAGCCCCAGATCTTTTGCAGACCTAGCAACGCCAATGCATACAACACTCCTGCTTTGGCCTTACCCTTAAGGCCTTTTGTCTGCCCCTCAAACAGTTTTCATACACACTCTGTGCACGTGATATGCAGCCCCTTGCTGCTTTGGGTGTTACGTGGAGCCCTCCTGACTGACTCATGGGCCAGACCTCCTGTCTACTGGGGTGGAGCCCAGAAATATGTTCAGGTGTCAACAAAAAGACCTATAACTGTCTCCTTTCATTATGTAAAGTGCTGTGCAAACTGTTACCACTATATAAATCCTGTATAATAGTAATAATAATATTAATAGTCCAGTAGTCAGTTTGCCACAGGTGGCTTTTAATACAGTACGTAGATAACTTTTGATGTGCAAAGCAAAGTGCTTTACTTATCCTTCCCTTAATGTGTATGTAAAGCCAAGACTTTAGCAGTATATTGTATTTGCAACAGTTTTTTGTGTATACAGCTTGCGCTGTTCTTTAGGTAATTGCTTCTGGTTATGCTGCACCTTATGATTTGTTTTTGTTATTGCATGTGATTTTCTTTATTTTCTCGCCTTTAGTATGATATCCTTTTCCTTGTGTGTGAGTTTCTTCATCCTCCCCTTCAGGACACCCACTTGGGGCTAGGAAAGTTGATACTCATTTGGACCACCTAAAACACATTTATCAAGTCTAAGGGCCGGTTCACACTGCGAGCCGCGGCGAGGCGTCTCCGACTTCCTCGCCGCGACTTGCAGGGGGGGTCAGCGGCGACTTGCAGAGGACTTCTGCATAGAAGTCAATGCAAGTCGCCCCCGAAGTCGCCCCGAAGTAGTACAGGAACCTTTTTTCTGAGTCGGAGCGACTCGAGTCGCTCCTCTCAGAACGGTTCCATAGCACTGTATGGGGGCGACTTGCGGGAGCGAGGCGAGGCGAGCCGTGTCGCCTCGCCTCGCGTTGCAGTGTGAACCGGCCCTAACACATCTTGTTGTATTGCCTCAATGTTCTGCATACAATAAAAGTATTCACAGATGTCAAGTGTTTGGTAAGCTCAGCTATCTGCCAAAGAATGTCTGTAGTGATTGTCTATGCTGTATTCATACCAGACATAGAGGTCTTAGGAAGGGGTAGTAACTATTACAATTGGAGTCACAATAGTCAAAATGAGTAAAATTCTCACAGTTCATCTACTTAAAGCAACAGTACTCCTTTTCAGTTACAAGTACAAAATGCCTAGACAAGACTCCACGCACTCTACTATTGCTGAAGCAAAGCAAGTACTGCTGAGCCAGAGAAAACCATGAAATTACTAGAGATGAGCAATCTGTCAGACTTATGGGACAGAACTACACACTGCATGTCAGTTTTTTCACATTCTAACAGTGACTGTGGATTGTCTGCCGCCTATAAATGTTATCAGTAGTGAACAAAAAAGTAAGAACTTTAAATATACATCCGATAGTAAACTTACACATAAACAATCCAATAAAATAATATATTTTATTACAAAATTTCAATAAAAATCGCCCAATTGGGCATTAAAATCAGGTCATCCTGAATATACATTAAATAAAGCTTCACATGGAAGTTTGACCAGGTAATGCCTTAGATATGAGTATAGAGATTACACAAAATGAGAACCAAAGTCTACGCGTTTCATGGAATGATCCACTTCCTCAGGACTCTTCTGGCCTCCAATTATATCATAAATTCTTATGATTTCTACAAAGGAACCATAATAATCATTAGAAAAAACATATACAATTATATACAAGTTCAATCTCACCACATAGCATATTCAACAAAGAGAAAAAGGGGAAAAGAAGGAAAAAAACATATATACAAGCATACGTCACCCAACCACCTCATACACATAAAAAATGATAAGCTGCACCTCACCCGGTGAGTGGACGAGTGAACTGATCATGATACACAGTGTAAAACAGCATGTCTTTAGCACAGAAATGAAATGTACACATGACGAGCAGGACATTCCTAAAGAAACAGTCCAATTACCAGCTTGTATGTTAGGTTGGTGGTCATTTAAACAAGGCTAAGTTGGAAGGACAGGAACAGAACACCTTTATTTTGCCCGGCTGCCATCATGTCACCACCTTGCTTAATTGGCATTACCACAAAAGGTTTAAGAGCCAAGGTAGACGTTTTACCAAGGGTGCATTAAGTGATACAGTCCTTTGCACTCTTGGGGCAAAAAGAAAGATACTATGATACTTCACTATTGTGTTCAGTGCCACAAATTAAGAATGAAGCAACAGTAGATGTCAGAATTGCCAGCTGACAGGTTAAAAGAGAAGTATGCCCCCCCCCCCTTTTATACTTACCTAGTTGGATATAGCATGGGACTGATGTTGCATCTGTCTCTACACTGAGAACCAAGCCATCAAACATCGCCGATGGCTCAGTTCTCACAGATCCCAGAGAGGAGAGCTGCTGACTGTCAATCAGCAGCTCTCCTCTCTGCTCCTCCACGCTCACTGGAGTGCTGAGCTATAGAGGGGCGGGGAGCGGCCATTTCATGCTCTCATGGGCTTACTGAGACAGGCATCAGTCAAGGCACCTGGCGGATCCAGACTTCATTGTCGTGATAACGTGGTGCCTGGACTGATTCCTGTGATGTCAGCAGAGAGCGGTCTTTGAGCTATAAACAAAAAATACTGACAATTTTGAAAAAAAAACTATATTTTTTACATTTTGCCATAATAAATATCCCACATATCCCACAAATTTCTTCATCAGTTTAGACCAATATACATTATCTCACAAAAGGGAGTACACCACTCACATTTTTGTAAATATTTTATTATATTTTTTTCTTGTTACAACACTGAAGAAATGACACTTTGCTACAATGTAAAGTAGTGAGTGTACAGCTTGTAACAGTGTAAATTTGCTGTCACTTTTGACATTTTTTTGGGACCATTGACTTTTATACAGCAAACAGTGTTGTAAAAATGCACTGATTACTGTATAAATGTCACTGGTAGGGAATGGCTTAACATGGGGGGCGATGAAGGGGTTAAATGTGTTCCCTAGGGAGTGTTTCTAACTGTGGGGGGTGGGACTGACTGGGGGAGGAGACAAATCGCTGTTCGCAATTACTACGAACAGCAGATCTGTCTCTTCTCTCCTGTCAGAATGAGGATTTGTGATTTATCATACACAAATCCCCATTCTGGCTCTCGTGCCCGTGATCGTGGGTGGCCGGTGTTGATCGTGCCCGCCGGCCACGCTCATTGGGCCCCATGCCAAGCAGCAGGCACGCGTGCCTGCTATGGGTCTTAAAGGAGCCACCGTACAGGTACGGCGATTCATGGGACGGAGCCACATTGCTGTGGTTAAGACCTGACTGTGAAATTAATTTTCCACTGATACCTGCCAATCACTACAGATCAACTCTAAGCTTATCCAAGACTATCTCGCTAACAAAGGGTGTACACGGGTTTTCAAAAATAGAAGAATGAAAGCCTAAAAAGAAAATTAATGCAGCCATCACATCTAAGAACTGGCAAGCTGCATTACAATAAATGTTTGCTTTTTAGGTTTAATACTGCTTTAACCCCCCTGGCGGTATTCCCGAGTCTGGCTTGGGGGTGAAAATTCAGTACCATTAGCGGTAACCCCGAGCCAGACTCGGGATCGCATCGCAGGATCCAGGATGAGTGTGATTACCTTATCCCCTGGATCCAGCGATGTCCCCCCACTGTGTGAGTGGCTCATCCCTCGCTTGATCTATCATGGAGCCGAGCTCCGTTTCCTGCGAGCGTTGCGACACACGGGGATGGAGAACGGCGCCAAATTCAAAAAGTGAAACACACAGTATACACACAGTATAATGTAATCTTACAGATTACATTGCTGTATGTAAATATTTCACATCCCTCTTGTCCCTAGTGGCCTGTCCAGTGTCCTGCATGCAGTTTTATATTATAAATACTGTTCTTTCTGCCTGGAAACTGGAGATTGTCCATAGCAACCAAAACTGTCCCTTTACATCAAAAATGATTTTAGACCATCTAGAAAACAGTAATAATAAATTAGAATCACTCGCAGAATTGAGCGATAGTTATTTGTGGGGAGATCCGTCAGCAAACACTGAAAGTAATGACAGTGACAATTCTGCAACTGAGCAAATTTCAGTGTTTTTGATTTGATTACATTATTGAATATTTTTTATTATTATTTGGTATAATTATTTATAGTTATTTATTATATTTTAATGTATGATTTCATTTTTCACATTTTATCATACCTGGGATGTCTGCTAGACTCTGGTTTGGACAGATTTAAGTTATTCCTACGAATTACAGGACTACAATATAAAACGCCAAATTTCCATGCAAAATAATTGTACCGCTTTCAGCACCAAAAATCTGAAATAATCGTACCGCCAGGGAGGTTAAGCATCTGCTAAATTGACCTCATAATTCACAAATGCTCCATATAGGGGATTTTTATTGGCAAGATTAAAATATTAGGAAAAGTGGTCTAAATCACCTATTATTGATTTTACCTACTCCATAGTAATTTAATGTGAAGAAACTATGGGTTGATGATATGCCCCTCATTAGTTCTTCATCAGACCCTGTTCATTCAATTTCAAACCCCGTGGGTTTTGGCGGTAGGGACTTTCTCCCTAGTTGGGGTGTGGTGGATTTGAGCAGCAACTTTTTATCCATTTCCACTGAAGAAATGGCTCTACCAGTTCTTCTTTACACTGAAGATAATTCTTAATGACATTGGCTGTATGTTTTCATTTCTGCAGAATAATTTTGGGGATCAATCACCCTGTTGGTGTGGCATAATGGATAACTATCTGCCTGTATTTCTCAGTATTGAGGACACCATTGATCCTGACCAGATCTCCAACTCCATTTGCAGAAATGCAGCCCCAAACTTGCAAGGAATCTCCAGCATGCTTCACTGTTGCCTGCAGACTCATTATTGAGCTGCTTTCCGGACCTTTGGCAAACAAATTGCCTCCTGCTACAGCCTACAGTCAGAGATTCTTTACCTAGAACAGTGTTGCGGTGTGTCAGACAGACACACAGCAACAACGATTGCCACGATGTGCACCCCCGGGGGTGCGCAGCGGCTTAATATCCTGAAGACATCATATGACGTCCGGACAGGCTATTGAAACCATTTGCCGCCATCATTTTGCTATATGGCGGGCGGCAAGTGGTTAAATACAACAACCGTTAGTAACTGTTACAAGATCTGTTACCATAGGAAACAGCGGTCCTACCTATAAAGAAGTGGTGTCCTGCTGGAGGCCTTCCATTGTATAGCTGTCTACCTATAGAAGTCTCGGAGGCTGCCAATTATCATTGCATCTACTTAAAGCAGAACTCCAGGATTTAAAAAAAAATCCCCCATTAGTACACCCCCCAGACAAAACACTAAACAGTTATCACATTTGTGACATTTTTTACCGTTTAAGAGGTATGACTGATTGAATTTTCAGGAAGTCAGTTTTATGATTCAAAAAATGCAGCCTGTATTCTGCGCAATAGGAGGTGTTAGAACAGGGATTACATCATATCCTCTTCTCTCTCTCTCTAACTCTAATCGGCCTACATTTCCCATGAATCCTTGGGATGAGAGTGAATGTGAGATGTATACTAGGCTTGTACATGTAAATGTGAACTCGCCCACTTCAACATAAATCACACCCCTCATTCTAAAGCCAGCAAGCCATACATAACACACGGTATGATAGGTTACAGCCTTATAAATGCAAATCAGTGCAACATGTCAGGGACCACCAGAGCCAAATGTCAGGGACCACCAGAGCCAAATGTCATGGACCAGAGCCAAATGTCATGGACCAGAGCCAAATGTCAGGGACCACCAGAGCCAAATGTCATGGACCAGAGCCAAATGTCAGGGACCATCAGAGCCAAATGTCAGGGACCACCACCAGTTCCCGAATGGCAGGGTCCATCAGTGCCGAATGTCAGGGACCACCAGAGCTGAATGTCAGGGACTACCAGAGCCAAATGTCAGGGACCACCAGAGCCAAATGTCAGGGACCACCACCAGTACCAATTGCCAGGGTCCATCAGTGCCGAATGTCAGGGACCACCAGAGCCAAATGTCAGGGACCACCACCAGTGCCAAATGTCAGGGACCACCAGAGCCAAATGTCAGGGACCACCACCAGTGCCAAATGTCAGGGACCACCAGAGCCAAATGTCAGGGACCACCACCAGTGTCAAATGCCAGGGATCACCAGTACCGAATGTCAGGGACCACCACAAGAGCTGAATGTCAGGGACCACCACCAGTGCCGAATGTCAGGGACCACCAGAGCCAAATGTCAGGGATCACAACCAGTGCCGAATGTTAGGGACCACCAGAGCCAAATGTCAGGGACCACTAGAGCCGAATGTCAGGGACCCCCACCAGTGCCGAATGTCAGGGACCACCACCAGTGCCGAATTTCAGGGACCACCAAAGCCAAATTTCTGGGACCACCACCAGTGCCGAATAACAGGAACCACCAGAGCCAAGTGTCAGGGACCACCACCAGTACCGAATGCCAGGGTCCATCAGTGCCGAATGCCAGGGACCACCAGAGCCAAATGTCAGGCACCATTAGAGCCAAATGTCAGGGACTACCAGAGCCAAATGTCAGGGACCACCACCAGTGCCAAATGTCAGGGACCACCAGATCTAAATGTCAGGGACCGCTACCAGTGTCAAATGCCAAGGATCACCAGTGCTGAATGTCAGGGACCACCACAAGAGCTGAATGTCAGGGACCACAACCAGATCCAAATGTCAGGGACCACCAGAGCCAAATGTCAGTGACCCCCAGAGCCGAATGTCAGTGACCCCCACCAGAGCCGAATGTCAGGAACCACCACCAGTGCCGAATGTCAGGGACCACCAGAGCCAAATGTCAGGGACCACAACCAGTACCGAATGTTAGGGACCACCAGGGCCAAATGTCAGGGACCAACACTAGTGCCGAATTTCAGGGACCACCAGAGCCAAATGTCATGGACCAGAGCAAAAAGTCAGGGACCACCACCAGTGCCGATTGCCAGGGACAGCCAGTGCAGCGTGTCTGTCCCACCAATGGAGCTTGTCAGGTACCACAAGTGCAGCTTGTCAGGGACCACCAGTGCAGAGCGGGGATTATTATTAGAAATCACTTGTATGACACATCGGGGATCTCCTGCGGTGTCAGGTATTGTATTTGAGAACACAGAGTGCTGATATCCCGCCTCCCGGTATCGATTGACAGTGCACTGTGCCAATACCGGAGGGAGGTGGACATCAGTGCTCGGTGTTCTGATATACTATACCTGACACAGTGGGACATCCCGCTGTGTCATACCACTGATTAGGCAGGGTCGGTGCGGCGGGGGGGGGGGGGGTGGAGTGGAGGGGCGGATTGCTGGCAGGGCGGTACAGAGCGGGGGCTGTGAGACCCCTTCCACCCACAATATGTCTGCTTCCTCCCTGTTCTTTCAGAGGACTACAAGGGGGCATGTCAGACCGCTGGCTGAGCTGAGGAGAGGGATAGAAGACAGCGGACTTACAAACAGTCAGCAGGCAATAACGGTTTTTCAGCAAGTTCAGCAGCCCATTACAGAGGAACTACAGAGCTCAGAAGAACATGGATGGCAAACTTGGTGAAGGTAGGAGATCAGCAACCAGGACATGGAAAAACATTTTTGGCCGGAGTTTTAAGGGTGTCCTGTCCCTAACCCTCTCCTCCTATGGTTATATCTTCTTAGTCCTCTCCATAAAATTATCAGAAATTTGTGCTTAAAGTAGAACTATAGACAACACTTCTTCTTCTTTTTTTTTTCATTTTGGCTAGAATAAGGGAGGGTTATAACCCCTGTCAGTTTATTTTTTACCATCCCTGTCCCATATTTAAATTAGGGGGCGCACGAGTTTAGTCAGGCCTAGAAAGGCTCCTCACTCACATTAGCCTTTAGTGAAAACACAGTTTGTGCTCTTTGTCTCCCCCTACAGTGCAGTACCCGGCAGGAAGAGCCAAGGTAAAGCACTGGCGTTTTTTTTTTTTATAAGACTATCTACTGTATGTGTTTTTATATGTGTGTGCATGCATGTGTGGGTGTGTGGGGGTGGGGGTGCATGTATGTGTGTGTGGGGGTGCATGTATGTGTGCGCATGCATGTGTGTGTGTGGGTGTGCATGTATGTGTGTGTGTGGGTGTGCATGCATGTATGTGTGTTTGTGCATGCATGTGGGTGTGCATGTGTGTGTGTGCATGTGTGCATGCATGTGTGTGGGTGTGCATGTATGTGTGTGTGTTCATATATGTATGTATGCATGTGTGTGTGCATGTATGCATATGTATGTATGTGAATGTGCATGTGTTTATCAGTTTAGGTGTGTCCAAAAGGGCACACAGATGCCATCCTCTCTCTCTAGCTACCCCCTCTATGGCCAATGGATAGATTCATGCATAGCATGAATCTATCCATGGCCACCACTGCCACCCCAATATTTAGGTGTTCAGTACCTTTTGGGGCGCTGGGCGCCTAAATTACAGCGGGGGGGGGGGTGTTTTTGAAGAACCTCTAATAGGCTTCAAAATAGGTGAACTGTGAGCGCCATGCTTGACGCTCACAGTCCACCCAGGTGTTTTAGAAAGGTGAATTAATATTCAGTTTCCTAACACTGAACCGCCTCTCCTCCAATCAGGTGTGCGGGTCTATTACCTGTCACCTGATTGGCTGAAACGATAAGCGCAGCTATTGGACGCGAGATGAGGATGGCAGGAGACACATGGAGGACCCCGCTCGTGGCCGTCACCTGCTGCCCCACCAAGACAGGGTAAGCGCCAGGCAGACGGCGAGCAGGCACTGGGGATGAATCAGTGGCAGCATTTAAAGGCACACTCGCAGCATTTAATGGGCACACCGGCAGCATTTAATGGGCACAGTGGCAGCATTTGATGTGCACAGTGGCGGCATTTGATGTGCACAGTGTTCTAAATGATTGGGCTTTGGTGTGATCGTGCGTAGGCAAGTCCGTTTCAGCGGAACCCTGACGGAAAAACAGGTCGTGTGTACGCGGCATAAGAATTGGTGCTGGTTTGAGGCCAAAAGTGTAGTCACACCAAATATTGATATTGATTTTTCTTCTGTTTACTTTGCATTTTCTAAATTGATAAAAAATAAACAATAAAATGATATATTTTTGAAAGCATTCTTACTTTAAAAGCATTTCTTCACCACTGCCTAAAACATTTGCACAGTACTATATTTATACAACATTGTAATTCTGAGTTGAAGCTAAGATGGGTTGAGCGCTGTAGTAGCAGTATGTTGTTTATATGTTTATTAAAATGTACAATGGTTACAAAATAAATCAAATTATTCAAATGAAGGGCTTTGTAAGCACTCATGACAACAAACGACACAGATCAGTGTAATGTAATACTATAACATAAAATTGTCATGCTATTCTTTTATTTTTGCCTGCAAATGCTGTGTATGTTGTGTAAGCAATTTTCCTGCCCGTCAGTATCCCTGGTTATCAAAATAAAACATTAAATAATGTTTCATTTCTATGACACATTATTTATATGTCCCTGAAAGGGAACATGCAAACAAAAGCACACACATAGACATTGCAATTGTTCCCACTCCAAGCTGAACACTAGCACAGCCCAGCAACAGAGCTGCCTTCTGTTCACACTGCAGACAGCTCATGTTTGGGCTGCACCACTGCAGGGAATGCAGGGGGAGGGAGGCAGAATATCTCATATTGTTTCTGAACTTTTACTCCATCACCCATCTTCAGCACAAAGCGTCATCACTGTGTTACATTTCTAGACTTAGTATTACAGTAATAGCGAGCATGGTTCTAAATCCTCAAGTATTAGCGGGTGCACCTGTTGATGCCTCCCCTCATAAAGCAATGGTAGCCATCTGACATTTCTTTTGTGAATGCATTATGCTGGATGCAGAGATGGAGTTAGCTAGTGGTATTCATTTAGAGGAATCCGTAAAGGATTTGGAGCTTTAGCCTGCATGCGTCCCCTAACACTTCTCCAGCGACCGACTGAAAATGCAGTTTGGTCCTCCTAGCCACTCCTCCTTCTAAAAGCACACTGCATTATACCATCCTCCCAACTATAAGGCAAGATGGGCATTGCAAGGAAGGTCATTTTAGATTCCAGGAGATCCAGCATGATGTAAGTTAGTGTGGAAGAATCAGATTTTTTGCTCATTTCATCTCATATTGACCATCACATCTGGAAAAAGAAAAAAAAAAGAATTAGAAGACCCAATGTAACAGTATGTATGCAGCACCTATATAAACCTGCAGACCCCATGCCACCCATCTTGGTAATAAGCAGCCGGAGCTGGACACAATGAACACCATCTGCATCCTTCACCCTCAAGGTTCAGACCACTGAATGGACCATCATCAACCACTTCCCTGACTGCTCCAGGATCTTTAGAAAGGTATGTACTTCCTATATAAGCCCACCTGTCTCTCTACGTTTAGATTTCAGAACAGCCTAAATGTAGGTTTTGTCTTCATTTATAGGTTGCAAGTGGCTTTTTATAATTATACTGTTTGTACTGTTTGTTAGGAGAAAATCTATGGTTTATAATGCAAATTAATAAATACATATATTAAATAACAGCATTTTTTTTTTTCATAGAAGCTCATAGCCAAAAGGGACTAAAGAGCAAATTGAATTAAAGTTAACCTTCGACTTCTTTTTAGGTAAAGGGCTGTCCTTATGTTAAATGCTGCCGGGATCTTCATAAACTACCTGGGTGCCCCCAAAACTCAGGCTCTCTATTATGCAATTCTTGACTTAGGTCAACCTCAGACCTGCCTCTTTATGTTTTTCCCTATGGTGAGTGAAGCCACCCATTATAGCGAGGGACTAAAGCAGCAGGGACCGGCTGAATATCAATCAAGGTATGGGCGCCTTGGTTGTCAATCTATCGACTGACTTGTGTATAACCAGCCTGTCAGATTTTTCCCGAACAATTAACTATAATTAGCTATAGCTGGCAACACTAATCATTGTGTTGTGCCACGGCAGGGAAGGCTCCCCGCTGGCATAACATAATAGCGCTGCGGGGGGGAATTCCCCCATTTCATTCACAATATCAATTTAGTACATACATTTAGTACATTGGCTTGTTCACACCACAGGTTCACTTTATGTTGGTTATTGCAGAAGTATATAGCTGCTTTAACTGCTTGCAATAGCTATGGTCTTTTTGGTATATCATATACAGGCGGTCCCCGGGTTACAAACAAGATAGGGTCTGTAGGTTTGTTCTCAAGTTAAATCTGTTTGTAAGTAAAAAAATTTTTAAGCGTGGCTCCAGCCAAAGAAAAACGATTTTTAAGCTTCTTGGATAGCATAGGGAAGGGTTAACACCCCTGTAACATTTGTTTTGCTGTCTTTGCCCCTGTTCAGAAGATTTCACCTCACTTTCTGTCCCAATGACAATTGGATTTTGGGTTGTTGTGGAAAAAAGTCTTGGTGATAAAGCTTCAGTGGAGGTACCTTTTTTTTCATAACTCTTATAGGAGCGAATTTCCCTTCCTAGGGGTAGATTTCCTCTCACTTACTGTTGTCTCCTTCCGTTTGTAAGTAGGAGTCGTTTGTAAGCCAGATGTTTGTAACTAGGGGACCTCCTGTAGTAAGGTTAATTCATAAAATATATGCAGTCATTTTGTTATTGCACATTTTTATTTCTTTAAAGATCAAATATGGAATGTACTTGAATACTTATTCATAATTGTACCCCTTGTGTATAACTTTTATAAAGACTATGAAGTATAGCATTGTGTATATGGAGGGTGTGTGCATGCGTGCGTGCGTGCTTGTGTGTGTGTATGGTTTTCTTTTCTATTAGTTCAACCAGATAGACTTATGACTTTTTAAAACCAGACTAACTATGTAACTTCAAAACAGAAAAATTTAAAAATAAAAGGGTATACTTTAACATTCTACAGTATGGGTATTCTCCTGACTGACAGGTGTAGTTCCTTTCTGGCTTCTTGGATACTTCAACAGGTCTTCAGGAGGTCTACCTGTCACAATTACAGGCATACCCCACTTTTAAGTACACAATGGGGTTTATTTACTAAAGCTGGAAAGTGCAAAATCAGGCTCACTTCTGCATAGAAACCAATGAGCTTCTAACCCCAGCTTGTTCAATTAAGCTTTGGTAATAAAACCTGGAAGCTCATTGGTTTCTATGTAGAAGTGAGCCTGATTTTGCACTTTCTAGCTTTAGTAAATAAACCCCATTGTGTACTTAAAAGTGGGGTATGCCTGTACTGACTTTGTTCCTATCCACCTGTAAGATTTAGGTATTTACCCACCCTTTTTGTGTTTTAATACCTTCAATTGCATTATCTATAACCCTGATGCCCATTCTGCAGCCTCTGGGCCCTTAAAGATAATAAAGTCTGTGTTTTGGTGTTTACTCAACCCAAAGGAGAATGGGTCCCCCTCACAATAGCCACAGCAAATGTGCAGGCGCAAGGACCAATACCTCACTAACAGTCCCAGAGAATAAATGGTCAGGTGGCTTAAAGTGGTTCTAAAGTCTAATTGTTTTTTTAGCTTAAAGTTCCAGTCAAAACCAACTAAGCTTACATCTATTCCCACCCCCACTATAAACCTATTCTATCTACCCTTTAAAAGGAAAGATGCCTATATACTTGCCTATTCTGAAGTAGCTCCAGTCCGGTCACATGATCTCTGCCCAGTGGCAGCTTCAGTGTAGAGGAGAGATCAGTGACAACGGTTAGCGAGCCTGAGCAATGACATCACCCATAGGCTTACTATCGGACAGCCAATGTTGGTTGTTCCTCCTCTACACGAAGACGGCGCTGGGACCCAATCATGTGACTGAACCACAGCGACTTCAGAATAGGTAAGTATAGGCATCTTTCTTTTCACAGGTTAGTCTTAGAATATGGGTGGGAGCAGGTTTAGGCTTAGTTTATGACTGGAATTACTTTCTTTGCATTAAGGTAAAAAAACACTCTATTAAGACCCCTTTCACACTGCCAGCATTTTTCAGGGGCTACAATGCTAGAACTAGCACCTGCATTACGCCCTGCATTGAAAAAACCGGCTCCATTCACTCCAGTGTGAAAGCCAGAGGATTTTCACACTGGAGCGGTTCGCTGGCAGGGCGTCACAAAAAAGTCCTGCCAGCAGCTTCTTTGGACTGGTGAAGGAGTCGTGAACTCACCACTCCTGCACCGCTGCTCCCCATTGAAATCAATGGGGCAGCGCTGCGATACTGCCGGCAAAATGCCGCTCCGATTGCGTTTTGCCGGCGGATTTAACCCCTTTTCAGGCACTAGCAGGGTAGTTTTAATAATGGCGCTGCTAAAACGATGGTAACGTGGCACTAAAAATAGGTGGTGGCTCGGTGTGAAAGGGATCTAACTATTTCCTCCCTCCATTCCTAAAGACGTACCTGATTTCTTACACCAATCTAGCACTGTCCCAGCTGCAGAACCACTCCTTTCACTTCCTGGGTTCATGGGAGACTCTGAGAGCAGTGAGAGCCATAGGTTCCTGCTGCTGTCAATCAAACTCCTGTAAGGAGGGCCTGGGGACGTGGCTTGCTGACGCTGTGTGTGTCTATCGATGCACACAGACCAGCTTGGGAGCATGCCTGCATGGGTGCCCCCTTAGCAGCCGGCTTACTAAGGGGGCAGTCAAAGAAAGAGGGAGCAGATAACACCTGTACTGCGAAAGAGGTAAGCAACATTATTGCACAAAGCAGGTAAGCATATAACATCTTTTTTATTTTAAGACAAAAAAATAACCTTTAGTCTCACTATTACATTACCAAAAAGTCTGTCCGGGAGGTTGAATAGTGCCTCCCAGGAGTCCTACGGAATGTTGTGGCCCAGGTCTTCAGAAATACATTGCTAAAAGCAATAAGAGGCTATGTTGCACCAAGTTCCTTGGAGCTTGTATACAGAGGTTTGTTTTTCCAGTACAAGTTGATGGAAATGCAAAAGCAGTTCAAAGCAGCTTGGAGGTTAACAGCTACTCAGAAGGAACTCTAAAACATAAATCTCGAATTCGTTCTGAAAATACTGTTATTATCTAGCGTAAAGCACTGGGGAAAAATAATGTTTAATTAGTGCTTTATGGAAATGAACATTGATGAACAATTTTACAATAATTGTCTACACTCTCTTCTTCCATCCGTTCATTGTGCATACAGTGCAATAATTGTAAAAACAAAACTGAGCTAATATAATCTCAGAATATCTATTAAAGCATGTACATATGGATTGCTGGAATATCTATTTTCATGGGCGATATTATGGAACTGTAATTCTGCATCTGGACTCAACAGATATATATTAATAATCTATAGAAAGAGCATGAAACCATCACATGGCATTGTATTAGCTCAGGAAATCCTGGTGGAATATTTTTGTAACTGAAATTTTTAACTGCCATTTGACTCCAGCAACCACACGAAGTTGAAATAAAAAGTATGCGTGGAGTTGATCAGTAATTGGGGATGTCAGTTGGAAATCAAATGTTAATGAGCTTGTAAGGTAATCCTCAAACATTTTAGGGGTCATTGCAAGTTTACTAGCAGTAATGTATAGCTGCTCTCAAAAACTTTACAATAAATTTCAAGTATCATCACTCTTGTGCACATTGATATAACAACGTAATACATTGTGACCATAGGTGTGTTTTAGGATGTGGACAACATCACTTGGCATTTCCTTATGATGCTCCAGTGTAAGCTATATATACATAGCTTCTGACTGTCACCTACAATATGAACCTTCAAAAGAATCAAGTAGATCGTTTTTCACAATATTGCAATCAATATTAAATGTATGCATAAACTCCATATACAAAGATGCAAAACCACTTGACCTCTCTGTTTAGCATTCCTTAAGACAGGGGTCCCCAAACTTTTCAAACAAAGGTCCACTTTACTGTCCTTCTGATTTTAGGACCGGATTGTGGCCAGCAGGGGCAGAAAATGTCACGGGACCAGCATCAGTGAGAATATGGCCTAAGGGGTTGGTGGCCAATAGAAGGAGGAGCATTCCCCCTATTAGTAGGAGGAATAGTATCCCATCATTGGTATTGGTGGAAGATATAGTGCCTCATTGTTGGTGTCAGTGGGAAGAATAGTGCCTCATTTCGGATATCGGATAAAGGCTAGCAAAGACCACATCTGGCCCTCGGGCCACAGTTTGGAGACCCCCTGCCATTAGAGAATATGGGTATCATGATAAAACCCAGGAAATGCCACAATCTTATTAGTTATCAACATTTTCATTTTGCAAGCTATCTGGATGTTTAGGTGTTTTCTGTTCCTATATGTGTGCCTTTAGTCCAGTCAAGGAGACACTGGTGTAAATAACTGCCCCCATGACATGTTAGTTTTCTCATGACACCAGGTAGTAAAATGGCATGCCCATGAATAGAAAGATGGATGAACAATTATGCCACATTGGATAATTTGTCACATGGTGTGACTTTCATTTCTATGACCAGATTTGATACTGCCTTTTTAATTGTCAATAAGACAAAGGTGGTCAAAAACTCATACTACTGTTGACAAAGGAAAAACAGAAGCTATTGTGTAATCTGTTTTTTGTCTTTTTCATGCCAGACATACAGTGCACCGAACACTCCCATTTTAATCTGTCATGTGGGATCCATTGTCATTGCTTTTCTAGCCTTGCTATTGTAGCATCAAGGACAGATTGTTTATTAGACATCCCCTTGGGATCCCTTAGGCTTTTAGTGAAGCAGTCATTATTTTCCTGTATACAGAATTATAAAAATGTAAAATATTTGTGATTGAGAATTTAAATACACTTTAAAATTTTATTATACATTTAAATACATTTTGATAGATCAAAAATTCATTTTACACCATTTAAATATGTCCACAAAAAATTCCTACTCCTAGAAATTCTATTCGCTTTAATTATTACGGATTTGTCCAAAAAGTGATTACTGGGAATATAAGGCCTCGTTGGATGCATATATATATGAATGCATAAAAAGCTACATACATTGGGGTTGATTTACCAAATCTGGGGCAGCTCCGCATAGAAACCAATCAGCTTCTAGGCTTTTTTTTGTCAAAGCTTAACTGCTTCAGCCCTTGAAGGTTTTACCCCCTTCCTGACCAGAGCACTTTTTGCGATTCGGCGCTGTGCCGCTTTAACTGACAATTACACGCTTCTGCCACGTTGCACCCAAACAAAATTGACGTCCATTTTTTCCCACAAATAGAGCTTTCTTTTGGTGGTATTTGATCACCTCTACAATTTTTTTTTTTGTGCTATAAACAAAAAAAGAGCGTAAATTTTGAAAAAAAAGAAGTTTAGACTGATATGTATTCTTCTACATATTTTTGGTAAAGAAAATGGCAATAAGAGTATATTGATTGGTTTGCACAAAAGTGATAGCGTCTACAAAATAGGGGATAGTTTAATGACATTTTTATTATAAATTTTTTTATTAGTAATGGCGGCGATCTGTGATTTTTATTGTGACTGCAACATTATAGCAGACACATCGGACACTTTTGACACTTTTTTGGGACCATTGTCATTTATACAGCCATTAGTGCTATAAAAATGCACTGATTACTGTGTAAATTACACTGGTAGGGAAGGGGTTAAACACTAGGGAGCGATGAAGGAGTTAAGTGTGCCTTAGGCAGTGATTATAACTGTGGGGGGAATAGGCTTCCACCCCGATGACAGGAAGCAGTGATCTCTGTCATGTCACAAGGCAGAACGGGGAAATGCCTTGTTTACATAGGCACTTCCCGTTCTGTGGCTCCGTGACACAATCGCTGGGACACCGGTGGACATCGAGTCCACGGGTCCCATGGGCGCGTTCAGGCTGTACGCGGCGGCATGTGCACACCCACCAGCCCGCCAATTATAGGGGACGTACAGGTACGCCCATTTGCCCACCACTGCCATTGTGTTGATGTATGTTGGCGTGCAGCGGTCGGCAAGTGGTTAAATGAACAAGCTAAAGTTGGAAGCTGATTGGATACCTTGCACAGCTGCACCAGATTTAGCACTCTTCAGTTTTAGTAAAGATATGATAAGATATTTGCTATTAAAGTCAATGGCCCTGTTATAATCTCTGCATCTTCTTCATGTGGTCCAGTGTAAGGCTAGGTTCACACCTTTGCTCCACTCTTGCTTCATTGCAATGCTTTTTTCATGTGTTTTCACGCTTTAAGTTTTTTTTGCTTTAGGCCAATGGCAACCTATAAAAGTTTCTTTTGCATAGTTAGTGCCAGTAGAGAAAGAATGTTTGAATGCAAAAATAAGCATACATTAGCATTAAAGTTACGTCCAGAAGAAACATATGGTTGCTTTCTTTCTGTGTGGTCAAGTAACTGTCCATATTTACATACACCTATCAGCAGGGCTTTTTTTCTCAGAGAATAGGTGCAGGTACTCCTCCCTTAAGTGACCCCTTGTCCCTGCCCCCTACCCACCTCCGAATACTGTCCCTTGGTTCCTCCTACCCACCTCCTAGTGCTGCCCCTTTTATTAAATACAGAACCAAGTAAGCTAAGTGCCAAGTTATTTCTATGGAATTTGTTAATGATAACAAGAAAAGGACTATAGATCCCCTTCAGACAGCAACAATAGACCCCCTGAATCAAAATACCCTCTTAGCAACAATAGATCCACCCCAGCAACACAATACCCTATCAGCTACAATAGATCTCCCAGCAGCCAGCATCAATAGACTCTCCAGTAGCCAGCAACAGTAGATCCTTCCCAACAACTAGCAACTATAGACTCCTTTCTCAACAGTAAATCCCTCCCAGCAACAAATGACCCTTCAGCAACAACAGATCCCCCACCAGCAACAATAGATCTCCCAGCAGCCAGAATTAATAGGCATTCCAGTAGCAAACAACTGTAGATCCTTCCCAGCCACAATCCCCCCCCCCCAGCAACAATATATCTCCCACCAGCAACAATAGACCATCCCAGCAACCATAGGTCCCCATATCCCCCTGTAGCCAGCATCAAAAGACCCTCCAGCACACCTTAGCACTCCTTATCATTACATGAATTCAGTGCTGGAAGTGCCGGAACTGTGTACCCCTGCATTCCCACTGAAAAAATGCCCTGCCTATCGGGCTTGCAGAGGCCCCTGCCTTAAAGTAAATACGCAGATTTTTTTTACATTTTTTTTAACCTGTAAGGCAAAAGGCATAATGAGCTAGTATGCACCGCATACTAGCTCATTATGAAATATTTACCTTAGAACGAGGTGTCGACAGGTGATCTCGGTCCACGCTGAGGGAGCTGACATTTTCCCTCGGCGTGTCTTGTGGGCATCACAGCTCCACTGTGAGTGACCAAAGCCGCAATGTCGTCACTCCCGCGCAAGACTTCTTTCCAGCAAGGTCCAGTGGCATCTGTCGGACCTTCAGCCGGGAACTCAGAGCGCATGTGCCACTGAAGTCAGCGGCTGCATGCAAAGGGAATAGCTCCTAAACTGTACAGATTTAGGAGATATTCTTTTTACCTACAGGTAAGCCTTATTATAGGCTTACCTTTAGGTCAAAGTGAAAAAAAAATGACTTTACTACCGCTTTAATACCTCTCTCAGGTGATGGCCTGGTCAGGTCGCCTCACCTGGAGGCTGGGTTCACAATGCAGCATGCTTTGGCTCACAGCTGGAGTCCGATGCGTCTCCATTCACTGTTTTAGGTCCGATTTCAGCCTGAATTTTGGTCTGAATTCAGACCTGAAATGGACCAAAATGCAGGGCTCCTGTGAAATTTGCACTGGAGCCACTGTTGAGATGTGTGAACGGGCTCCATAGAGAGCCGGTCACAATCTCCTGCTATGCGAATTGGATGCAAAATGTGGACCAAATCCAGAAGTTACCAATCTTAGAAAAAACTGTAATGCCACGTACATACTACCGGACTTTCTGGCAGACTAGGACCTTCCCTATGGACTTTTGGCAGGGTTCCAATGGATTTGGCCACATATGAACGGACTAAGTCCATTCGAAAGTCCATTACGTGAGGAAGTAAGACGGGCTAAAAAAGGAAGTTTAATAGTCAGTAGCCAATAGCTTCCCTTGTGTCGTACTTGGTCCGTCGGACCAGCATACAGATGAACGGTTTTCCCGATAGGAATTGAGTCTGTCGGACAGATTTGAAACATGTTCTCTTTCTAGGTCCGTCTGATTTTTTAAATGAAAAATTATCTGATTAGCCCACACACGATCGGATTGCCCGATGCACTGATTCCGTCGGACCTAGTCTGCCAGAAAGTCCGGTCGCAGCATAAGACCTGGAGTCCTTCAACCTGCATAATTGAGGACCCTGGGTGACATCTAACCCTTCTAACAATGTGATAAGGCACAGCAATGTCCCACTTGTTCTGTGCAGCCTGCAGAGTGGATGCTGCTAGGAGATATCTTGTTTTAATGCTACAAAACATGTAAAAAATGCATGTAAATTCCTTTTTGATGCGCTTCCATTGGAGGTCTATGGACTTCCACATGTGCACAGCAGAAATCGCATCGGTGTGAACAGGCCCCATAGTAGAGAATGGAAAAAAGCTTGTCATGCCTGCGTTGTGGTTCAGCAAACACAACAAATCACACGGGTATGAACGGAGCCTCATTGATTACAATGACACAGACCACATCATATATTTGGTGTGCAGTTTCATATTCATTTAAAAGCACAAAAAATTGAAAGAGAGAGTAGGACCTAAAGTCAAATAAGAGAATACAAATGAACGCACACATTTCTGACCACACGTATTTCACACGGGTTCTGCCATTCAACTAACAGGCACATATTTGCTAGTTTTATGTAAATGCTTTGTTGCTATGGGGATAAGCAGTCTTTTTTCTTAGTGCTTAGGAAATAAAATGCTTTGGAGATTGTTCACCACAGTGATGCTGTCAGTCCTCAATTTTCTAATTAGCGGGTAAATAAAGAGATGTGTATAACATTTCTCACATGATTCATAGATGACTTGGTTTTAAATCTGCTTATTAAGAAGTATAGACAGGAGGGCAGTGTTGCTTCAGTGATTACTCCTATGCTTATAAATACAATTAGCTTTGGTATCCTATAATGGCTTTCACTGTGTGTACTAGGGTACATGTCAGCAGAGTATAGAGTAATTCTGATTATATGAATTGCTTTATGCAATCTGCTGGCCTTTTAATGCTGGCGCTATACAGGAAATACTAGTTATGAATATAGGAAATAATGACAGTCTTGTAGAAATTGCTGACCAATGTGTTTAGCCAAAAGTGGGCATCCCATTAGGGCTTCATGCACACTGGGCGATAAAGAAAACGAGCTGCAAAGCCAGTAATGACAGCAGGAAAACGCGGCTGTAAAAAAAATTTGCTTTTTTAAGTGTTTTGCATTGGCGTTATTGCACATTTAGCCGACCGTGTTATCGCTTAGCAGCTTTTCTCTGCCCTCTTCTAATTTCCACTCCCAAATCCAATAAATAAATATATATATATATATATATATATATATATATATATATATATATATATATATATAAAACACGTTTAGCTGCATTTAGCCACGTCAGGCGTTTTTACAGCTGTAACGCTGCTGCTCCGTTGGCCCTGGGGTTTTTTGCCGCTTAAAAGCCTATGCCACTTACAGCTCCTTAAAGCCTATGTGTGTGTGGACACATAGAATAACATGGAGAGGCTGTAAAAAAAAAAAATATATATATATATAAGAAATCGCCTGACGCCCCTAGGAGCAGTTGTAAAAATGTCCAGTGTGCATGAGGCCTTAGTCTGTGTATACTATAATTTTATGCTTTGTACTGCTTGTGACAACTCCTATTCAGTATTTAAACAAGAAAGTGTTTCATTGCAACAAAAAGCCACCGCTCACCTAAGCCAATCCTAATAGGAATGTATACAGGCATACCCCACACAAATCAGGCTCACTTCTGCATAGAAACCAATGAGCTTCCTGGTTTTATTACCAAAGCTTAATTGAACAATCTGGGGTTAGAAGCTCATTGGTTTTTATACAGAAGTGAGCCTGATTTTGCACTTTCTAGCTTTAGTAAATAAACCCCATTCTATATTTAACCGCTTGAGATCCGCGCTATAGCCGAATGACGGCTACAGCGCGGACCTGCTTTGCCGGGACTACGTCTATTGACGTCGTCCCGTGCACGAGCCGTCTGCGCGCCCCCTGAGGGGCGCTCTGTGATCAGCGAGTCTATGAGACTCGCCTGATCACGGACCGGAGCAAGGGGTCGATCCCGACCCCTTACCATGCGATCAGCTGTCAGCCAATGACAGCTGATCATGTGACACAACAGAGCCGGTAATCGGCTATTTTTCCTCCTCGCGCTGTTAGCTGAAAAAAAATCCGATCACCGGCGGCCGTGATCGGGACATCAGTCCCGATCACGGCCAGCTTATCAGTGCCCACCTGCCCCCTGCCAGTGTCACCCAAATAATAAAAAAGTGCCCCCATCAGTGCCCACAGTGCCACCCATCAGTGCCCACAGTGCCAACCATCAGTACCCACAGTGCCAACCATCAGTACCCACAGTGCCAACCATCAGTACCCACAGTGCCACCTATCAGTGCCCACAGTGCCACCTATCAGTGCCCACAATCTGCCTCAACAACAGTGCTGCACCCCAGTGCCACATATCTGTGCCCATTAGTGTCATCTACCAGTGCCCATCAGTGCCGCCCATCAGTGCCCAGCAGTGCCACCTATCAGAGCCACCTATCAGTGCCACCTATCAGTGCCCATCAGTCCCATCTATCAGTGGTACCTATCAGTGCCCCTTAGTGCCACCCATCAGTGCCATCTTATCTGTGCCCATCTTTGCCCATCAGTGCCGCTTTATCTGTGCCCATCAGTACTGCCTTATCTGTGCCTATCGGCGCCACCTTATCTGTGCCTATTAGTGCCGCCTTAACTGTGCCTATCAGTGCCCACCAGTGCAGCCTATCAGTGCCCACCAGTGCCACCTCATCAGCGCATTTCAATGAAGGAGAATATTTTGCATCTTTTTTTGTTTGTCTAGCAAAAAATAAAACTCCCAGCTGTAATTAAATACCACCAAAAGAAAGCTCTATTTGTGGTAAAAAAATGATAAAAATTTCATTTGGGTACAGTGTTATATGGCCGCACAATTGTCATTTAAAATGCATCAGCGCTGAAAGCTGAAAATTGGTCTGGGCAGGAGGGGGGGTTTAAGCGCCCAGTAAGCAAGTGGTTAAAAGTGGGGTATGCCTGTACATGTGAATGCTTCAGTCCATGCTGCTCCTCAGACTATGTTCCCTGACATGTTTCGCCCTGCCCTCAGTGGGTGGGATGAAGCATATCAGGGGGCGTGGTCTGAGGAGCAGCATTGACTGGTGCTTTCACATGTATACATTCCTATTAGGATCGGCTTGGGTGAGTGGCAGTTTTCTTGCTCTAATTCTCACTTCTTACTGGATGAGTCACAGCATCCCTACAATCCTGAGCACCAACAGGACTTTACACCTAAGCTCGGAGCTGCACCACTAAGTAAAACGGACCTACTTTAGAGTGTTTCATTAAACTTTATTTGCATAGAATGTTTGGCTTTCTAATTAGAAAGCCCAGCATTATCTGCTCACATTTTTGACTGTCTCTCTGAGGCTGAGAATGTATGGCTTCATACACATTGGGTATTTAGTCCTAGTGCATGGTGCTCTGGTGTTTACCTGCAGCTAGAGGGCACAAGTGCTCTGCTGTGATTAGACAGGGCTGGGCAGAGCACTCAGCAGCCCTACCATTTAGGACAGTATGCACCCAGGGAGGAACGCACAGAACGCAGGCTGTTTATGATCTGAGCATTTGTTCCTGGCCCCATACTGCCCTAAACGTACAGTGCAGCAGCTGTAAGACTTTCATAGAGTCTGACATTCTGGCAGCAGTGGGGCTGAACCGTGTGCCTGTGCCCTCCAGCTCAATTCTAGAGCCTCATGCACTGGAGCTAAACGTCTAGTATTCATGAGGCCTATGGCCCCTTCACGCGGGGCATCTCCATGAAGCAGAATCCACTTGCTCAGCAGGGGATCTCTCTGTCAGTCAGATGACAGGTCCCTGCAAAGCGGACATAGTCCTGCTCTCCTCTATGGGGCAATTGGACAGAAACTGACCCCCTGTCCATTTACACCCGATCGACCTGCCAGATGGATGGGGAATAGGATCACTATCTGTTTTTGGCAGACAGGATTGGATCGGAATGACGGCGGGTGTCAACAGACAGATGTCAGTGACATCTGCAACTACATAGGAGAGACGGCATGGTCCGATCAGGTCCACCTGAAAAACTGACAGGCGGACCTGATTGGATCGCTTGTGTGAAAGGGGCTTGATTTTGTGTAAGGTAGAAACAGGGAGTGGAATGTGGCCCTCCCCTTACTGATTCAGCCACATGCTTTGTGAAAAGAGATGAACAGGAGATTAAATTACAGGTTATATATGGTTTAGTAGTAAAATGGTTGCAACAACTGCTGGCAAGTGGCAAGACAAAAAATTCTCATCCTAAATTAAAAACAGACTAAATGCTATACATTCCTCTTGCTATATTCATCGATCATTGTTATATTTCAGAGATCATGAAGAATTTGAGTGTCAATCGCTTCATGATTTTCTGATCAAAGTAATACAGTGAAGCAGTGACAATAGGATGCAATCCAAACAGGCTGTAATCATTTTGCATAAATAACCTAGTTTCTCACAGCTGTGACTGCTATGACTAACATACTAAGCCTCTACATGAGGCATTGAAGACGTTTTCAGGGGCGCCTCCATCCATATTTTACGCCACCAGAATGTGAGGCCGCGTACACACGGGCGGACTGTTCGCCCAACCTTGTCCGCTGAACAGTGTTTGGGCGGACAGTCCGCCCGTGTGTGGGCTTTCAGCGGACAGTTTCAGCGGACAGTTGGACGGACAAAGTCTTTCGGAAATTCCGAAAAACTGTCCGCTGAAACTGTGTTTGAGCGAACAGTCCGCCCGTGTGTAGGCTACTTTCGAAATGAGCAAACTGTTCCCGCTCGGAAAGTCCGCCCATTTCGAGCGCGTGTACAAGTAGGCGGGGCCCGCGAAGGAGACGTCGTGGGCTCCGCCGCCTGGAATGGGCTTAAAGGGGAACCCCAACGCCGGAAAAAATCGGCGTGGGGGTTCCCCCAAAGTCCACACCAGACCCTTGTCCGAGCACGCTACCCGGCCGGCCAGGAAAGGGGGGCGAGCGAGCGCGCCCCCCCTCCTGAGCCGTACCAGGCCGCGTGCCCTCAACATGGGGGGTGCTTTGGGGAAGGGGGGGCCGCGCGGCCCCCCCACCCCAAAGCACCTTGTCCCCATGTTGATGAGGACAAGGGCCTCTTCCCGACAACCCTGGCCGTTGGTTGTCGGGGTCTGCGGGCGGGGGGCTTATCGGAATCCGGGAGCCCCCTTTAAGAAGGGGGCCCCCGGATACCGGCCCCCCACCCTATGTGAATGAGTATGGGGTACAATGTACCCCTACCCATTCACCTGTGAAATAAAGTACAAAAAAAAACACAACACAGGGAAAAAATATTTTATTGCACAGCTCCGGGGGTCTTCCGTCTTCGGGGGTCTTCTCGCCGGACTCCTCCGCTATCTGTGTGTAGCTCTTTTGCTAGCGGAGGAGTCCGGCTTTCTTCCTCCCCGCCGCCGGCCTCTTCTCCCGACTTCGGGGGTCTTGTCCCCCTCTTCGGTTCTTCTGCCGGGCCACCGCGCCTTCTTGTAGCTCTTTTACAGGCGGTGGCCCGGTCTTCTGTCGCCGCTGTCGTCGCCGCCGCCGCCGCCGCCTTCCGTTCTTGTTCTTCTTCTTGTTGTTCTTCTTCTTCTCCTGGAGATGTTGACTCGACGAGCTCTCCGGCCGGAATGCCAGGGACACGCTCCGCTGCCACTTATATAGGGACAATGGGGCGGTGTCACATGGTATATGTCACATGGGTTACAAAAATGGCAATAATTGCAGAGTAAGCTATAGGTTCCTCAAGTGATCTGTACCATCCATGAGAAAGCTTTCTTACCTGAAATTGAAACATCTTTAAACAATACTACAAGTTCCTTCAAGGATATCTAGCCCCCACATGCTAAACTACAGTTCCCTGATTCCGAGAGCGCCATCTGATCCTAGATGGACTCACAGCTCACATTACTGTAATAACGAAAGTACAGGGGTTGGACAAAAATATGGAAACAGAACGTGATTTGCAGATGTGACAATGATAACACGTTTTGCGTTAAAAGTGGAATTGATGTAACATGGAACAGTAGATGGCATAAACTCCAAACCTCAAGAGAACTCTAGGCACACCAAACTGGATTAAAAAAGGGTGCGGCCTTGTTTATTGGTTTTCACAAATATATAGAATTAACAAGTCACCATAACTCTTTAATCAAAAAATACTTTAAAACTGTAACCAAAATCAGCCAGGTGCACTTCAAATATCCCTCTGGAAACTAGCAAAGACCCTCAGCCTCCTGCTTAAATATGGGTCCTGGGAATTTATGGAATGTTCTGAAGGGACAAGTGACTTTAAATGACCTATCCTAGAGGACCCCCCGAACTTCCATAACATACCTAATCGGCTGACCTTTTTTGAACTATCACAAACCCCCTTTTGAATTCAATCAATGGAGGGCTTGAAACTCCTACCACCACAATCTCTTGAGGAAAAGGGTGCCTTTAAACAGGCTATCCCCCCTTTCTTTACATTCTTTTGTTTTTGCTGTATCATGGGACACCTGGCTAATAGGTGGGTAGCCTCACTTTCGTCATTCACTGCATGAGCTGCTAGGAATACAAAGTCATGTCAGAAACTGTGTTTCAAAGAGGGCAAATTGTTGGTGCCCGCTTAGCTGGTGCCTCTGTGACTGAAGTTGTCAATTTTTTTTGTGGTGTCACAAGGTACAGTACCAAACGTTATGACAGCATATACAGTTTCCACAAAAATGTCATCTGATAAGCATAAGCGTGGTTGACACAGTCAACTAACCGAAAGTGACAGAAAATGTTTACATATTTTTGTGCAATCCCTGTATATCTACTCAATGTTCTAGTTACAGATCTACTTCTCTACTAAATATAGATGTAAAATTGTTCTTCAAGATTTTGGCTACTAAGCTAGCCAAGTACATGCAAACACTGATATATCTTGACCAGGTGGGCTTTGTACCATTCAGGGAAGCCTGAGATATTAATACTTAATGACTGAATGTTGTTTAATGTGGCATGATCGAAGGCTCTCCGACTCGTGTTGCTCTCCGCCAATACAGAATATGCATTTGACCACATTGGCTGGGATTTTATGAAAGCATTGCTCAGACACATTGGATTTGGTGACTTTATGATTTCCCATATTCTGGCCCTGTATAATATCCGATTGGGTAGCGTCAAAGCCAACAGAACACTATTACACCATTTACATCCATAATGAAACTAGAAAGGGCTATATATACAAATCATCCATTGCAAGTTACTCACCTGCTGGTAAAGAGTTCCGACAGTGCTAACTACCTCTTCCTTATAGTCTCAAACAAGTGCTGGTGTTGTGAAGGAATATGATGAGGGCTCACTACTTCAAATAGGTTGGAATTCCAAACACCAGGCATGTCCACACATAGTGAGAACCATCTGTCAAAAATGTACTGATATCCTTATACCTTATGAACCACCCCTTTTCTTCCTTCACCACTCGCTCCAACAAGTCACAAAAGCAATCACTACTTATTTATCTAAATAATGCTGACAGAGCATGTATTCCATCCATATGGCACAGACAGGAACCTCAAACAGTAGCACAGAAATTTGCAAAAAATAATGACTCCAAACTTATGGAGGCCCTTAAGTCCACCCGAGGGACACCGTAGAGGCTTTCCAGCAGCAGTGGCTCTACTGGATGCAATATACCACAGAATACATCATACTCACTGCTAACTACTTTTGTTTATGTTCAGGATTTAATATCCCTTTAAGTCGGGTCCTACACACCCCCATAGTTTACTGTAAAACCATTCACCTTCTTTCTTTTATCTCAGAAACTGTTGAGATCTAGAAGACCTTGAAACCATTATGTAAATAAATAGCACACGCTTGTGAGAGTTGACATCATTTTTTAATGCAATTGTTGGATTACACAGTTCAGAGAAACTGTGTAGTCCATAGAATATATCTTTGTATAACATTTTGTCAACAATTGCTGTATTTTCTTCAAGATCTTTCATAATAAAGTGTTTATTATTAACCACTTTAGCCCCAGGCCCATTCCTTTCCTACATGTAAAAATCATTATTTAATTATTTGAAAACTACTTAAAACCCCCAAACATTATATTATATATATATATATATATATATATATATATATATATATTGTGGCAGCAGGCAGGTAAAGTCACCTGGTTGTATCCAGGATGGGAAATATGTGTGCCCTAGATTCAGGCTTTATGCAGACTTGTACAACTAGAGGGGAAGAGTTAATGAGCCCAGCTGAAGTAAGTGGGCTCATTAAGACCTCTACAAAAAAAAAACAGCATGCTTAGGGAGATGCTCCATCCTGGAACCAGTTTTGTGTTGTATAGACTGGGGAGTGTGACACCTGTTCTGTGCGGTGAGTTAACGCCTGTGTGGCAAACCTCTACAACAGAGACAGGGACTGGTGCAGCACAAGGCTGCACTCAGTTGTTAGACAGGGAATCTAAGTGAGTAATTAGAGGTCAAGCTGACCAGGATTTATTTTCATGTTTTATTTTTGTTTGGCTGTTATATGTTTCACTGCATGTAGCATAAATAAACCGCATCTTTTGTTTTTTTCCACCTACAACGCTGTCTGCTGTGCCTGATTTTGTGTTGTGAACCCATCCAGGGGGTCACACACACCCGCTGCCGAGCTAACCCCTCACAGTTGGTGGAGAATTTTGGCAGTTTATTTTTTATTTTTTTGTTAAGGCCAGCATGGAGGAGATACTGAGACAGCTGGCTCTAGCAAATGCAAATCAGCAGCAAACAAATGCGGGTTTACAAAAGAGCCTTGCAGCTCAACAACAGAGCCTTGCAGCCCAGCAGCAGACAAATGCAACTTTGCAGCAGAGTCTGAAAGCTCAGCAGAAGGCTCACCAGCAGAGTCTGGAAGCTCAGCAGAAACCTCACCTGCAGAGTTTGGAAGCTCAGCAACAAGCCCAGCAGCAATCTGAAGCCCGCTTTATAGACCTGTTGCAGAAGCAAGAGCAGAGTTTTCAACAGCAGATAGAGACATTAATACAGCAACGTCCGCGGACCAATGAAGCAAGTGGTTACAATAATACCACATCCTTTGGTGTGAGCCGTTTACTGACAAAAATGACTGGAGAGGATGATCCGGAGGTGTTTTTGACCACATTTGAAAGGACTGCTGAAAGGGAAAAGTGGCCTAAGGAGCAATGGGCTGGACTGGTGGCCCCTCTGTTAACTGGGGAATCGCAGAAAGCTTATTATGACCTAGAGCCTGACCAAGCAAAAGACTATGTGGTGCTAAAAACAGAAATATTGGCACGGCTGGGTGTTACCCTGGCCGTCCGGGCTCAGCGTGTGCATAATTGGACTTTTCAGGTTGGAAAACCACCCAGGTCTCAAATGTATGATCTCATTCACCTGAGCAGGAAGTGGCTGCAGCCAGAGATTTTGACCGCACCAAACTTTGTGGAACGTGTTGTTATGGATCGTTTCCTGAGAGCTCTTCCTACTGCCATCCAAAAATGGGTAAGCCATGGAGATCCAGAAAATGCAGATAAACTTGTGGATCTGGTTGAGAAGTACTTGGCTACAGAGAACCTGACCACCTCTTCCAGGGACTCACAGACTTTCCACCCTAAGACCAGATCATTCCCAGTGGCGGGTAAGATGACTCCAAGGGGTGAGGGTGGAGATAGTGAGAGAGTGGGAGTTCTACCTAAGGTCTAACGGGAGCAGCCCGGGAAGCCCAGGCTGCAAGAGGCAGCGAAAAAAGATTATTTTCTACCGCTGCCGCCAAGAGGGACATATTGCAGCCAATTGCCCAGTTGTGGATGAGCCTATGCAATGTGACTTTATAAGGGAGAGACGTCAGTCGCTGTTTGCGACAGTTGCATGCACTGCCATTCGGGGACCTGAGAAACATTTATGTAAAATGTGTATTAATGGTAGAAATGTTGAGGTGTTGCTGGATTCAGGTAGCCTGGTAACATTGATAAAAGCTGAATTAGTTAATACAAAGTTCTCTGGGAAGAACAAGGTGGCTGTTATTTGTGTGCATGGGGACACCCGAGAGTATCCTGTAACTTCAGTGTTTTTTGAGACTCCCAAAGGTAACCTCTCTCATCAGGTGGGGTTAGTGTCTCACTTACCACATGATGCTATTGTGGGAAGGGATTTTCCAAAATTCTGGGAACTCTGGGATTGTCCTGAGCCCCCACTGGTGCCCCTATAAACCAGGAAGATGACCAGAATTCCTCTGGGAGTGGTGAGGACTCTCCTGAATTTCCCTTGTCGGTATTGGCGGGGGAAACTCGAGAAACTGGGGAGGAGCCAACATCCTCAGATGAAAACATGCAGTCTGTGGAGTTTTCGGATCTTGAGGTTCACAGGGAAAATTTTGCCACAGAACAGTTAAAAGACCCCACCCTAATAAAGGCACGGGAAAATGTGGTGAAAATAGATGGCGAGTTAGTGAACCCAGATAAGACTTGCACTTATCCTTACTTCACTATGGAAAGGGACCTGCTGTATCGAGTGGCTCAAAGGGCAGAAGAAACCATTGAGCAATTTGTAGTGCCCAAACCTTACAGGAAGTTGGTGTTAGAATTGGCCCATGGGCACATTCTGGGAGGTCATCTGGGGGCCGAGAAAACCAGAGAGAGGGTACTGCAGAGATTCTATTGGCCTGGGGTCATGAAGGAAACAGAAAATTATTGTTCCTCCTGCCCTGTGTGTCAGAAGTCGGCACCTATGCCACATTTCCGTAACCCGCTGGTACCTCTTCCTATCATTGAGGTCCCCTTTGAGAGGATCGCAATGGATTTGGTAGGTCCGATAATGAAGTCTGCTAGGGGGCATCAGTACATTTTGGTTATATTGGACTATGCCACCCGTTATCCGGAAGCAATTCCTCTTCGAAATACCTCGGCCAAAACCATAGCCAAAGAGCTATCTCTTGTTTTTAGCCGCGTGGGTATTTGTAAGGAACTGCTTACGGACCAAGGTACACCCTTTATGTCCAGGGTTAAGAAAGAATTATGCAAGTTGTACAAAGTGACACAATTGCGTACATCTGTGTATCACCCCCAAACAGATGGGTTGGTTGAAAGATTCAACAAAACCCTAAAACAAATGTTAAAGAAGGTGGTGGATAGAGATGGAAAGAATTGGGACTGTCTAATACCCTATCTGATGTTTGCCATTAGGGAGGTACCCCAATCCTCTACGGGTTTCTCACCCTTCGAGTTGCTCTATGGGAGACACCCAAGAGGGCTGCTGGATATCGCCAAGGAAACTTGGGAAAATGAGAGTTCTCCTCACAGGAGCGTGATTGAGCATGTCGCCCTGATGCAAGATAGAATTGCACAGGTAATGCCAATCGTAAAGGAACATTTGACCCAAGCGCAGTTAGCACAGCAGAGAGTGTACAACCGTGGGGCCAAGACCCGTACTTTTTCCCCGGGGGATAGGGTCTTGGTGCTAGTCCATACAGTTGAAAGCAAATTTCTGGCCAAATGGCAAGGTCCATACGAAGTAATTGAAAAAATTAGTGAGGTGAACTACAGGGTTAGACAGCCAGGAAGGCGAAAGCCGGAGCAGATCTATCACGTCAATCTGCTGAAAGCCTGGAGGGATAGGGAATCCCTAGTCGCAGAGACTTTGTCACAAGCACAGCCTGATTGCTTAGTTCCTGAGGTTGGAATAGCAGACACCTTATCGAAAGCCCAACAACAGGAGGTTAAAGAGTTTGTACTTTGTAACAAAGAGATTTTCTCTGAGCTGCCGGGACAAACATCTGGCGTAGAGCATGACATTATCACCCCGCCAGGAGAAAGGGTAAAACTAAAACCTTATAGAATACCAGAGGCCCGACGGGAGGCAATACGTGGGGAGGTTCAAAGATGCTGGAATTGGGTGTGATAGAGGAGTCCCAGAGTGACTGGTCCAGTCCTATTGTACTAGTGCCCAAACCTGATGGGAGCTGGCGGGTTTGTAACGAATTTCGACAATTGAATAAAGTTACAAAATTTGACACCTACCCCATGCCGCGTATAGATGAGTTGATTGATCGGCTGGGAACAGCCCGATATATGCCAACTCTTGATCTCACCAAAGGGTATTGGCAAATTCCCCTGGTCGAGTCGGCCAAGGAGAAAACTGCGTTTGTAACCCCAGATGGGGCATTCCAATATAAGAGAATGCCGTTTGGGTTACAGAATGCACCGGCAACATTCCAGCGGAAAATGGATAAGATTCTGAGGCCCCATCAGAAATATGCTGCAGCTTACCTGGATGATGTGATTATCCATAGCACAGACTGGGTCTCACATTTGCCAAAAGTACAAGCAGTCCTAGACTCTATCCGGGAAGCTGGGTTTACGGCCAATCCAAAGAAGTGTACCATTGGACAGGAGGAGGCCAAATATCTTGGGTACACTATTGGGAGGGGGGTGATAAACCCCCAGTCAATAAAGTCGAGGCCATACAGAGTTGGCCACGTCCCAACAGCAAAAAACAGGTACGAGCCTTTCTGGGAATCGCTGGCTATTATCGACGATTCATTCCCCATTTTGCTTCTCAGGCTGTGCCCCTCACCAACCTGACAAAAGGGAAAGAGTCGGTCATGGTTAAATGGTCCCCAGAGGCTGAAGAAGCATTTCAGTCCTTAAAAACAGCCTTATGTAGCCAGCCAGTGTTGTACTCACCAGACTTCTCTAAGGACTTCGTTGTACAAACTGATGCATCAGACGTTGGGTTAGGAGCAGTGTTATCCCAGGTCTGGAACGGGGAAGAGCACCCAGTCATTTACCTCAACAGGAAGTTGAAGTCCCATGAGGTAAATTTACGCCACGATTGAGAAGGAATGTTTAGCAGTGAAGTGGGCTCTAGATTCCCTTCGGTACTATCTGCTAGGTAGGCACTTTGACCTGGTGACTGATCACGCTCCTTTAAAGTGGATGGCTCAAAACAAGGAGACCAATAGAAGGGTAAATAGGTGGTTCCTGGCCCTACAGGAATTTAACTTTACAGTTAAGCATCGCCCTGGTGTTAAAATGGGGAATGTGGATGCTTTGTCTCGGATACATGCGTGTCTGACTGCTTGTGTTACAACCCCAAGGTTGAAACAAGAGGGGGGGGGAATGTGGCAGCAGGCAGGTAAAGTCACCTGGTTGTATCCAGGATGGGAAATATGTGTGCCCTAGATTCAGGCTTTATGCAGACTTGTACAACTAGAGGGGAAGAGTTAATGAGCCCAGCTGAAGTAAGTGGGCTCATTAAGACCTCTACAAAAAAACTCCAGCATGCTTAGGGAGATGCTCCATCCTGGAACCAGTTTTGTGTTGTATAGACTGGGGAGTGTGACACCTGTTCTGTACGGTGAGTTAACGCCTGTGTGGCAAACCTCTACAACAGAGACAGGGACTGGTGCAGCACAAGGCTGCACTCAGTTGTTAGACAGGGAATCTAAGTGTGTAATTAGAGGTCAAGCTGACCATGATTTATTTTCATGTTTTATTTTTGTTTGGCTGTTATATGTTTCACTGCATGTAGCATAAATAAACCGCATCTTTTGTTTTTTTGCACCTACAATGCTGTCTGCTGTGCCTGATTTTGTGTTGTGAACCCATCCAGGGGGTCACACACACCCGCTGCCGAGCTAACCCCTCACAATATATATATATATATTTTAGCAGAGGCGCTAGAATAAAATGGTGGGGTTTTCTTTGTTACATAGTATTTGCATATTTTGGAAAAATACACTTTAATTAAATTTAGTGAAAACAAACACTATATAATACTTAATTTTTTGGTAACATATAAAAGATGATGTAACACTGAATAAATAGATAACATATCACTTTTTAAAATTGCATATGCAGTGGAATGGTGCCAAACTACAGTACCTAAAAATCAATATAGGCAATGCTTTTAAAGCTATCATAGATTATCAGTTTAGAGTTACACATGAGGTCTGGTGCTGTAATTATTGCTCTCACTTTTTCTTGCAGCAATTTCTCACATGTGTAGTGCAATCACCATTTACATGTGTGCGGGACCTACGTGCACATTCACATTTGTGTGGGGGTCGGGGCACTTACATTTTAAAAAAAAAGTATCATTCATATATTTTTTAACACTGTAGCTTTATTTTTTTATCAACTTTGATGCCATTACAAGGAATGAACAACATCCCTTGTGATAGCATAGGCTGTGACTGCATATCATGGGCTGTGGCAGCTGCAGGCATCTTCCCGGTATAACTACTGAAACTCTAGGATGTCATATAATTTCCTACGGATGGCAAATGGTTAAAAAAGGTACTAGGTTTGCTTAATCCCCCATTCCTCCTCAGCACATACTTACTTTTTTTTTGCTCTCCTGCCTACAAGGTGCAAGTGCAGTTAGGAAATCATGTTCTGTAAGTGGGCGTTGGGTCCCCTTTTAAAGCAAGTCCCCCTGTAGTGATGTATTAGGTGGAGCTAGTGCCCATATATATGCCATGATGGGAGGGGCTTGAACTGAGATGGGGCATATGAACCAAACACCCCAGAGATATTTACATGCAGTCAGCTACTGCTAGGGCCCAGTTCAGGGCTGAAGTCCCAGGAGAAGTGTACAGTATTCAGTAGGTGCAGCTGCAGCAGTCCTGTCTCTGATACGGCATGCAGGGAGCTGGATGCATGGAGCCTAATGGGTCAGGGCAGAGCAATCTAAGTGAGTACTAATGACCCTGGGAGGTGGAGAGTGACACCCGGGAGTGTACCCTGCTGGTTAGAGCTATGCAGTGGGACATAGAAAGAGAGACTGGTATACTACAGAAGACACCTTGTTAACCTTAGCTGACAGAGCAGGATGCTTCACCCTGTGAATCTTGGTTTGAATAGAGCAGAATGCTACAGATATAGTGTACAGTTAGACGGGTCTCAACACATTCCTTTCTTAGGAATATAAAGGCTAATGGTCGGAGATGTTGTGGGGAGGCCTATGGCAAGGAGTTGGGCACAAGATGGCGGAGTCTTTTAACTAATAGCAGTGGGTTGTTGTTATATACGAAAGAGGAGATGGGGTGGAAACTGGTCTAGTTTGGCACCAACACACATCCATTCATGGTCCCCCTTACATGCTAATCTATTCAACAATGGGAGCCAAAGCAATTACCGAAAGCTTCCAGTTATGAAGGAGCATATGACTCCCTCCATTTGACAGTGCAGGACCAAAACGAAAGGAAGTTAAGGATGTGCTGCTTGGGCAAAGCACAGGTTCACTTTAAGATATAAGACAGGCAACCTTCCATTGCCCTAACCTTTCTCTACCACATCACTGTAATCTGAAAATTGAACTCAGCTTCAGTTTTCTATGAACAGTACATAGGAGTCAGTCATATATTCAGCAACATGGTTGCCATACTGTAAATACCAAGCTGACTTTTAGTAAAATAAATGTATTAGTACAGTATTTGCAGGTTGTACATGATTTACTGTGGGCTGATAGGGGATTAGGAGGTAGATGACAGCGAAGTCTACATGAGCAGATTGCAAAGTAGGTCAGATCTGCCCCGCAGTTTGCTCATCCTTGTTATTACTACCGCTTTAAAAGATGGACATCACATCCATCCATCATCCATCTTATCCAGTTTGCTCTTCCCTATTAATAATACCTCTTTAAAAAGATGCACATCGCATCCATAATGACTTTTTTCTTTTACGCATACCAATAGAGCTGGCCAAACACTTAGTGACCTCATCCTTTGGAAAGATTTAGAAGGAATATGTATTCAAATAACTATGCACATCCATTAAAAATCAGCTGATCTCTGTTTTACAGGTTACAGTGTGATACAGCACTGCGCCTGGTTATCTTTATTTATGCTACAGTCAATAGAAGCCTGAGCTACATTTTGCATCTTTCTGATGTTTTACATATATGTCTTCAGATGTGATGGTTAATGTGCATTCACGTGTAGATTGGTATATGTTCATACACATTGAGAGGCATGCAGAAGTATTCTCTTATAAAGAATATAAAGTGAAAAAAATGTTACATACACGTTTGTGTGTCATACAATATAAGTAACGAAAACTGTGTCACACACAATATAAAAATGTACGCATTTATAAACCCAATGTCCATTGTGTGTCTATAAAGTGGTGATAGCAAAATAAGTTTAATCTCAGAATTCCAAACTATGCTCCTCAAAATTGTACCACCTGGAACTTCACTCCCAGATTATATGACTTCTTAACTATAGGTAGGTTAATATTTAGTATATTAGGTTATTTAGGATATTTTGAGCGTTATAAGGTATTCTAAAATATTTTACAGAGGATATTTAACACGGTTTTTGAAAGACAAGTCCAGCATTTAATGCATTTTTTTCATTGGGGTAGACCCTAATTCAATTTTCCAAGAAAAGAGTTTATGGTTTTGAGATGGATGGAAGAAGTAAAATGAAGAGAATATTTGAGTACCTATGGCATCTATGTTCAAAATCCATTAAAGTTAAAGTGACACTAAACATATCCTTATTCTCCAAATATATGTTTCTTCTTGTGTTTTTCTGCCTTACTGTAATGTCTTCCGTTATCTCCCAAATATCCTTTGTTTCCTCCTGATTTCCTTTGTTTGGAACGAGCAGTGCAAGTAAGTTGCAGTCATATGCACTGTTTATGCACACTACAAATCCCATAGTTCATAGTCCTTAGTCCAACTCAAGAGAAATCAAGAGATGGTGGCTACAATCGTACATACAGGCTATTGGGACCATGGGGAATGAACAGAACCACCCTCAAAGTCAGATCACACCAAAAAATAAAAAGAAATTTGGAGATCTGGAGGAGGCTGAGAACGATAGAATGTACATTTTTGAGTTAAGAATATAATATTAGAATAGACTTTTTTTTTGGTTTTCTTTTTATGTAGAGTTTAGTGTAACTTTACGTTGATTTTCTTTTCTTTTTTTTTGAATGCCTATTTATTTTATGCCTACTCTTGGGTCGGCCAGGCCTGGCTTGCTTCTGCTTTAGTGTCAAGTGGCACAGAGGTTGATTTACTAAAGGCAAATGGGTTGTGAACCTTGTAAGTGCAGTTGCTGCAGAGCCTAATAAATGAGGAGAAGCTCTGCTAACTTCTATTATCCAATCGGGTGCCAGGAAAAATGCTGTTTTTTTTTTCTTGCATGTGATTGGTTATTCTTTGTAAAGTGAAGCTTTACCACCTTTACTAAGCTCTGGTGCTACTGCACTGGCAAAGTGCCCAGTCTTTTTGCCTTTAGTAAACTAACCCCACAGTTTTCTGTTATTTGTATGCCTATTCTTGGGTCAACCAGGCCTGGTTTGCTTCTGCTTTAGTGTGATGTGGCCCAGTTATCAAACTAGATTTTAATATTAATATCACTGTGTCACCTTAGTCTTTATATTTCAAAAGTGTTGGTTCATTTACCGACTGGCAGTTGTTTGGGGATAGATAAATAATAAATGAACCATTACAAGGAGAAGGAAGAATGACACACAATGAGTTTTATCAGCTGAGCTTTTGAACCTCCACTCCATCTCCCACATTGTCTATTTCTTTGTGCCTTTTCAGTGACTCTTGTTACTTAAAGATTCATTGGAACTTAATATCATTAAGAGAAGTGTAGCCTTTAGCTGAAATAGAAGCCATCTAGCAGATGTCTGATTCGAGTGAGTATGCATTACACGATTATTTGAAATATCGGGTCATTTATTTACATAACCAATTTAATTCTATCGTTTTCACAGGATTTAGGGTCGAGTAATTGTAATAGCCAGGGTGTTTACTACAGGGATGTGATGAATGGACTACATTTTTCATAAGTACTAACTAATAAATCACCAGTAGTAAATCAAATAAGGCACTAAGGGCTACGTCTATACTATGATAACAGCATTACCCTACCGAATGAGCAAATGGAAAACATGAGCTCAGCTGTTAGTAGATTGGGAAGACCAACATTTTATACACTCCTAAAAGCAGTCTGAGCTGACAGAAGCATTTTTTTTTTTTGACTGAGCAGATGGTTCAAGACAAGCTCAGGTTATGATGCATTAGCTTTTCCTGTGAATGGCTAGCTCTAAATTTGTAGGACATTTTGCCATCAGTTTTCAAGCAATCTGCCAAGCACATATTGTTTCCCACGAAAACAAACAAAAAAAATGTGTTTCTAAAAGCAAAGTTATAAAGCAAAGATTCGCCGCCATCCAACACTAGTGGGGGATTTGGATACTGAAGCTAGTGGAGCTTAGCATTGGTAGGAATAGCACTTTAAGCCCTTGTACACACGGTTGGACATTCTGACAACCAAATGCGTTGGATTTTGTCCGACGAATTTTGTCAGACAGATTTTGTCCGAAACTGTTGCATACACACGGTCGGACAAAGTTGTCGGAAAATCCGATTGTACATAACGTGATGACGTTATGTCGTTACGATGGGACTACGTTCAGGCTAGTAGCCAATAGCTTTGGTCTAGGAATTTGTTCTGAGCATGCGTGGCACTTTGTCTGTCGGAGTAGGCTACACATGATCTGAGTATGTCCAATCGGAGCATGTTGTCGCAAAATTTTATAGACAAGTTGGGAAACTTGATCTGTCGGATATTCCGACGGAAACAGTCCGATGGAGACCACACACAGTCGGATTATCCGACAATATGGTCCGATCGGACATTTTCCGTCGGAATCTCCGACCGTGTGTACAAGGGCTAAATCTTTTACAAGCTGGCAGTTTGTTTGTTTTTTTTGCAACAGGCTTGCTTTAAAATATACATAAATTTCCAAATTTGTCAAATGCTTGGCCATTATAACTGTAACTTGCTGGATTATAGTAGCACTAATGTGACACAGATCCTTTGTCCATTTGAAAATGTATTTGCTTCTAGTGAGATGGGATAAAAGTAACCTAAACACATCCATAATGCATAAAGCAGTAAAATGCCATTAGGCTTTTCTTCTTCACTTGCAGATGGCTTTGTAAAGATTCCTGAATTCGATCAGGAAATTAAAACCATAATTAAAGGGGCGTTTATTTGTTTTATGATAAAATAATCAGAATTTACTTTGTAATCGTGTTTATAACAAACAGTAATTGATTTTTTTTAAATTAAAATAAAATCGGAAACTGTGCTCAAAAGAGGTGTGGTATGTGAGCCAATGGTAAATGTAGATTTAAAAAGATTAATTTAGGTTACTTCCAGAATAAAGTATTGTTATTATGTGAAGGAAACAAAGATAAAATTAGGGGGGTTTACTAAAACTGGAGCACACAGAATCTGGTGCAGCTGTTCATAGTAACCAATCAGCTTCTAACTTCAGCTTGTTTAATTAAAGATGAACTGCAGTTTTCTCACATAATTTGTAATAAAAACAAGCTTCCCTCTTTGCATATTATTTTATATATACTCTGATTCTGTACCTGCCAAATATGCTGCAGAAATCTCCCTCCACTGAGTCTGGCTGCAACCATTTTAACTGTGGGCAGCTGAAGCTGCTACCTGTTCACTTCCTGGATTTACACGGACACACCTCTAGCTCTGCAGCTCTCATTGGCCCTTGTATGTCTCATCCCCCCTCCCTTCCTGGCAAACTCTAATGAGAGTGAGAGAGTGAACAGTGCATGATGTCATAAGCCTAGGTTTTTTTATCAGACAAGAAACAGGAAGTGGGCTATATAAGGTATTTACTGGTATTTACTATCCAAAGTTAAAACAACAAGGGCAGAGGATTTAATAGATGGAAAGATGAAAAAATAACTGAAGTTCTGCTTTAAGCTTTAACAATAAAATCTAGAAGCTGGTTTTTATGCAGAGCTGCACCAGATTTTCTGTGCTCCGGTTTTACAGTTTTAGTAAATCTCCCCCAATGTGTTCACTATTGGCTCAAAATATACTGTATATTCTTATGTTTATTTGAATCCCCCATTTAAGATATTTTTGTTTCTGTCAAAGAAGGAAAAACTCACGTGGTAAACTTTTTCTCAACTCTAGTTTATTTTTTATTTTTTTTAGTACTAGACTGTTAAATCAGTATTTAAATGCCCCTTTCTGTTCTCACTATAAAATAAACATAACTAAATGGAACTACGTCAATGTTCTGGACATTTCTATCCAAAACCACCCTATAACCCATTACACCTATGGTTTGGCCAGTCTCCAGGTACAAATGATAGATGGCAATAATCCCTACTTGTCTTGTTATTTAATTTTGTAGCAAGCTGATATATACCGTGTATAGATGGACCCAAAAGTTAATACATTTCCTTGAATAAAAGATTTTGGAGATCCCCTACCAAAAATATTAATCAGGCCTAAAAATAAATTTAAATACATTTCAAATAATTTAAAAAATAGTTTCCATCACACCGATAAGCTTGAAAATCCTCGGTAGTTGAGCAGTCTCTGACCTAATGCATTCTTTAATGGTCTCTTATAATTTGGGAAAGGTCGCTCTTACTAGAGCTCGAGTATTATGCCGCGTACACACGACAGGACTTAAGTCCGGCAGACTTTCGACGGAGTTCTGACGGAGTTCTGACAGAGTTCTGACGGACTTTCCCAATGAACGGACTTGGCCACACACAATCACACCAAAGTCCGACGGATTCGAACGTGATGACGTATGACTGGACTAGAATAAGGAAGTTCATAGCCAGTAGCCAATAGCTGCCCTAACGTCGGTTTTAGTCCGTCAGACTAGCAAACACACGAGTGGATTTCTGGGTCCGGCAGAGTTCTGTCGGAAAAATTTGAAACATGTTCCATTTCTAAAGTCTGTCAGACTTTTGCAAATCAAAAGTCCGCTGCAGCCCTCACACGTTCAAATAGTCTGCCGGAATCATTCCGTCAGACTTTTGATGTTGAAAAGTCTGGTCGTGTGTACGGGGCATTAGTTGTCGCGCTATAAGGAATATCTAAATGGCTTTCCATTTCTGCTCCTGAAAATTGCTAGCTTATGCTTTCTGTGTGGGAAAGTATGTGTGAAAAGATAAATACATAACACTCAAAAAAGAAATGGTAACATATACTGTATATTGGAACTATTAGATCTACCATAGAAAATGCTAATAGCAGAAATAAATATATTTTTAAACGAAACCTGCAGTGTGGTATGAAAGCTTGCCAAGGTCGCCTAATGGGTACTTTAGCTCTCTGACTGTCATGCTGTTACAATAATGGCTTTGGTACATTATAAAATCGCAACTAGTATGTATATCAGGAGTTTTGATTTCTTTATGACTTTACCTGCATGCTTGTTCCAGGTCAGTGTCTCAAAGTACTGAAGCCAGATAGATCCAGGTATCTAGCATTATCTTTTTTTGAAAATGTTAATTTTATTTCGTTTTATACAATACATGTTATAACAAGCCACACATTGTGGGCAACAACCGGCCACAAACTTACCGGTACAAAAATCAGTACAACATAAAAGGTATCACATAAACTTGTGATGTATCCCCCCTTAACTTTGCCCAGATAGGTACACGAACATTCCTACCTCCAGCTGGAGGCAGTCTACCATAACACAAGGATACAGTTCCGCGACTTCCCATATTATCTAGCAAATATCCTCCATGGAGTGGTGACTTTCTCCTCCACCCCCCACCCCCTAGTGACATGGTTCAATTAAGGAGAGTTGCCCATCTCCAAATATGCAGTGCTCCAGTTCTTCGACCACTCACTAATTTCTAGCCCTATAAGGCAATCTCCTGTCCAAGTTACTATGCCTACCAAGGATCCTGGGCTGTGTTCTAGTGTGATTAATCTGATGCCGTGTCCATGGAAGCCATCCACCCCCCCCCCCCCCCCCCCAAACCTTCTCAAATTTGTTCAGAGCCCCTCTGCTCAAGTATGTAGCCTTGTAAAAGGGTACTGCTTTGTTGACCAATATTTTCCAAGACTCCAAAGTCGGTGACACAGTGCTCTTCCATGAAAGGATAATTTTCTTTTTAGCATAAAACAGTAACGGGTAAGACTGTCCAAATGGCCATGGTGGTGGCCAGAAGCCACCGAACACCCTTGCCAGTCTAACCAGGGTGAGGTAGATTCTGTGTAGGAACTTGTAGTGGATCAACCTATCTCTGCTAGATACTAAATACTGGAATGCAGTCCCCCACATATCGTCCCAGTCGTCTCTGTCCAGTCCCGGAGCCATGGCCTCCCAAACTCTCCTGCAAGGATCCCAATAGCAGGGTTTTTTCATGGAATAAATCTTTATATAATCATAAAACTGTTTTTTTGCAGTGATTCACTGCAGGTCAGTAGCTCTAGGTCGCTGGGCTCAAGGTCAAGGGGCTCCCTACCAAATTTTGAGCAAAAAGCATGTCGCAATTGAATGTACCTAAAGAAATGTGAGTTTGGCAAATCATATTTTAGTTTTAATTAATTGAATGACAATAAAGTACTGTTTGATACAATGTGGAGCAAGATTTTAATACCATATTTGGTCCATACCACTGGATCCGGGTAACCGAAGAAGTGGGTTAAATTGGTGTTCCTCAACAGAGGGATATTAGGAGAAAGTCTGGTTGGGCTAGGCATTAGCCCTCCCTGGGCCATGACCCATGACATCATTACTGAGTGCATGGAGGATGTCAGTGGGTATGGGGCTTTTAGACTGCTGTATACCAAATTAGACAGCGCCTCGTAGGAGCCCACATAGGCCACCTCCAGGGATACAGAGGCATCATCAGGAATAGTAGTCAGACAGCGGTGGGCCACGGTCAACTGTCCAGCCAGGAAGTATTTGTGGAAGTTAGTAACTGCGAGGGCCCCCTCCCCCCAAGGCTGTTATGGTATTGGTAATTTGAGACGGGGGATTCCTCCCTGCCACAAAAAGGAGGAGATCATGGCATCTATTGATTTAAAGATGGACTTGGGGATCCAAACCGGGGAATTCCTAAGGTTGTACAATAGAAGGGGTAGAATTATCATTTTTGTCAAGTTTATCTTCCCAATGAGAGACAGAGGGAGGTTTTTCCATACCTGAAACTTCTAGGTCATTATAACAAGCAGCAGGGAAATATTGAGATTGATGAAGTCAGACACTGAGTTAGTAATCTGTAGTCCTAAGTATTTGATTCGAGACACCCATTGGAGGGGGATGGTGGGGTCAGGTGGGATAGGAAGCACAAGGGGAGTATTTTGGATTTAGACCAGTTGACCCTGAGCCCAGAGACCCATGTGAATCTGTCTAAGCCCTTGTACACACGGTCGGAGAATACGTTGGAATGTGTCCTATCGGACCGTGTTGTCGGATAATCCGACTGTGTGTGGTATGCATCGGACTGATTCCGTCTGAATATCCGTCGGACCCAATTTTCCAACTTGTTGGAAATATTTCCCGACCAACTGGGCCGATCGGACATACTCCGATCATGTGTAGAGAATTTTGATCGGACCAAGTGCCACGCATGCTCAGATCAAATTCCTACATCAAAGCTATTGGCTACTAGCCTGAATGTAGTCCCATCGTAACGAAATTACGTCATCACGTTCTGAAAGATCGGATTTTTCGACAACTTTGTCCAACCGTGTGTATGCAACAGTTTCGGACAAAATCCGACGGACAAAATCCGACGGATTTGGTTGTCGAAATCTCCAACCGTGTGTACAGGGGCTTTAAGAGTGCCAACAGCAGCGAGATACATTTGAAGAAGTTAGGGCCAAACCCCATGCGTTGCAGTAAATGAGTCATATAGCCCCAGTCAATAGAATCAAAATCCTTTTCTAGGTAAAAAAACAACTAGCATTATCAGCTATGGCAGTCTTTGTATTTGCCTTACTACAGGTTTCCTTATTAACACTTTACGGCTGTTAAACAAAGCCATTTTCTATGTACTTCTGTGGTCAAAATACTCCCTTAAAGTGACCCTGTTACTATACCAAATGTGAGAGGAAAGGCATTTCTGTAAAAGATGAATGTACATACTTAGTGTACTTTTCTTGCTGCCTGCACTGCTGAATGCCTCTCCAATGTCGGAAAAAGGTCCCCCAAAGTCCACAAGGAAACTCAGGCTTTCAGGACCGTTGACCTCCTGAGTCCCCTGCAGCTTTAACTAGTTTCCCCTGCTGACCTCCAAGTTACCACAGAGTCCTGTAGTGACATGAAGGTCAACTGAAGAAACCATCATGATCTGCGGTGGTCCTAGGAGATCAACACTGCTGTTAGTTTAGGTTTCCCTGTGGACTTCGGGGGACCATTTCTCTGAATCAAATCCTGTGTGGCAGAAAAAGTATGTGCAGTCTTATTTTAGGGATATGCCTTTTTTTGAGACTTTGGTATAGTGTTGTGGTCTCTATAAGCTTACATCAACCATGAGTAATTCATCAAAACATTATAGAGTTAACAAAATATCATTAACATATAAATATTATATTATTGATATCAAGTAATTTCTTTAACTCATTTCCTTCCAGGTCTAACCAAATGGGAATATATATATAGAGTACAATAATACTATCAAGAAGATGGCAAGGCTTAGAAGAAAGGCGTGCATTGCACTTTTCCTATTCATGCTTTTTATATTTGGAACAATGATGGGCTTGCGAACTTTGAAACCCACTGATGGATTTTCTGATCTTGCACCTGGTCTAGAACTAATGCCTTTTGGTGAACAGTCTGAAAGACGCTCTGTTTCTAATGAAGTTATTTCTCAACCACAAGGTACTGCAAATGCAGTAGACCAAACAAAAGTCTACTATGATCTGCATGTTTTCTACTACATGTGGTATGGAAACCCAAAGTTTGATAATAATTATATCCACTGGGATCACGTAATGGTTCCTCACTGGGACCCCAAAATATCGGCCAGTTACCCCAAAGGTAGGCACAGCCCTCCAGAAGACATTGGTTCCAGCTTCTACCCTGAATTAGGACCATACAGTTCCAAAGACCCAGAGGTCCTAGAAGAACATATGCGACAGCTCAGAGCAGCTGCTATAGGTACGAAAGTATTTTGATTGTCTTTTGTTTCATCTCCCAAACTTTTTAGGAGTCTGTTTTAATGATATCAGAAACAACTTGACTGCTGATATAACTTCATGGACAGTTGGAGAAAACTGCATAATAAAATGAAGGGTCAGGAACGGGTAAGGTGAGTGGTGAAGTTTCCCCTGCTGCAGTGTTTTCATGTTGGGGAAAGACAGAAAATCCCACTTCAGCTCAGCAAGGTTTTACCCTTTCATGACCAGATCTTTTTTTTTTTTGCTATTCTGCACTGCACTAATTTAACTGGTGATTGTGAAGTCATGCAATGCTGTACCCAAACAAAATTTGTATAATTTTTTTCACACAAAAAGAGCTTTCTTTTGCTTGTAATCACCACTGGATGTTTTTTTTTTTGTGATATAAATACAAAAAAATGAAGAAAATTTTGAAAAAAATAATAATTTTACTTTCTGCTATAAAACAAATGTCATAAAAAAATTGTACAAAATCAAAACTGCGCCTACAAACTATGGTATATATACTGTAATTTTTATATTTTTAATTTTTTTATGCTACTAGTGGTGGCAATTAATGACTTTCAATGGGACTGCGATGCTGTGCCATGGCAATCCGACACTGACACTGGGGGGAACTGACTAACTGCTACTGACATTAATACAGTGATCAGTGATAATACTGTCACTGTACTAATGACACTGGCTGGGAAGGGGTTAGCATCTAGATTGATCAAGGGGTTAAATATATGCCTAACTATGTAATGTGTGTACAGTGTTCTGCTTTTACTAAGGGATCTCTCAGTTTCTCATCCCTGCTTTGCAATGAGCACAGGACCCACTAGAGACGTCGGGCCCTCAGGCCACCCTCATGACATCTGTTTCTGATTGTTGGTCAGAGACATTCACACCAGTGGCTTGCTGGAGGTCATTTTATAGAGCTCTGGCAGTGCTCATCCTGTTCTTCGTTGCACAAAGGAGCAGATACTGGTCCTGCTGATGGGTTAACCTTCTTATTGGTATTCCCGAGTGTGGCTCGGTGGGATTTCAGAACCAAAAGCGGTAAGCCCTCAGGATCGCATCGCAGGATCCAGGAAGAGCTTACTTACCTTGTGCCCTGGATCCTGCGATGTCTCCCCGCAGTGTGAGCAGCTCGTCCTCCTCTCGATTTATCACGGAGCCGGGCTCTATTAACTGCGAGCGTTGCCACGCACGGGGACAGAGAACGGCGCCAAATTCAAAAAGTGAAACACACACTATACATACAGTAAACTATAATCTTACAGATTACATTATTGTATGAAATTATTTCACATCCCTTCTGTCCCTAGTGGTCTGTCCAGTCCCCTGCATGCAGTTTTATATTATAAAAACTGTTCTTTCTACCTGCAAACTGCAAACCGTCCCTTTGCATTAAAAGTGGTTTTAGACCAGCTAGAAAACAGCGATAATAAATTAGAATCACTTGCAGAATTGAGCGATAGTGATTTGTGGGGAAATTCATCATCAAACACTTAAAAGTAATGACAGCGACAATTCTGTAACTGAGCAAATTTCTGTGTTTTTGATTTCATTACATTATTGAATAATTTTTATTATTATTATATTATTATTTGATATAATTATTTATAGTTATTTATTATATTATAATTTATGATTTCAGTTTTCAAACTATATCATACCCGGGATGTCTACTAGACTCTGGTTTGGACAGATTTAAGTGCGGTATTCCTAAGAATTACAGGCCTACAATATAAAACACCAAATTTCCATGCAAAATAATTGTACCACTTTCAGCACAAAAAAAGGACCTTCTACGGCCCTGTCCAGCTCTCCTAGAGTAACTGCCTGTCTCCTGGAATCTCATCCATGCTCTTGAGACTGTGCTGGGAGACACAGCCAACCTTCTGTCAATGGCACATATTGATGTGCCATCCTGGAGGAGTTGGACTGCCTGTGCAACCTCTATAGGGTCCAGGTATCACCTCATGCTACCAGTAGTGACACGGACCCTAGTCAAATGCAAAACTAGTGAAAAACAGTCAGAAAAGATGAGTAGCTAAAAAAATGTCAGTGGCCTCCACCTGTAAAACCATTCCGGTTTTGGCGGTCACTTCATTACTGCCCATCTAGTGCACCTGTTGTTAGTTTCATGACTGGTGTATGGCGGATGTGGTGGCGATAAAGCCCTCTTACTAACTCAGCAATACCTTTAAAAAAACATGCAACATAACTCTGGATTTAAATTGCCTTAGCAGCTCTTTATTAACAATCATAAAAACATATTCCATTTTCATAACCCAACTTTTTTACCCAACTTAACTGACTGACTATGCCTCAGGTTAATGAAGGAAGGTTTTTTCTATTGCATCTGCTGTACCACCATCCACTAAGCATCCTGGCCCTTAGCCGCAGTTGCATCGGCTCAGGGACAAACTTTTACCATTTTCTCACCTGATGCAGCCCGATGACTGATAGCCCATTACTTCCATGATAGGGAAGGTACCTATACCAAGATGAACCTGAGACCCCTGCCAACTGTTACGACTAACCAGAACCCGGAACATCACCCTCCCCCCCTCTCCTTTTTCTTTTAAATGTAAGCCAAAGCTTACCATGCATAATAGAAACACAGACCGAACCCACATATAAACATACACACAGGCCTATAAAACGGGATCCCACAAACAGGTGGGGCACGGGATTCCAAGCTGCTCTGCCTCCAGTGCCAACTGACAGAATCTGTCCCACTGTAAGCGAGAAAGCGCATCAGCCACATCATTCTCAACACCCAGGACACGAACAGCAAACACAAAAACATTCAATTGCAAACACAACAATACCAAATAACCCAGTAAGTGGACCTCAGGAAGGAAGGAAGGAAGCCGACAATGTTAATGGAATGCACCACACCCATATTGTCACTGTGAAAACGGACACACTGGTTCCTAAATTTCAACCCCCAAAGTTCTATGTTCAGCACTATAGGAAACAATTCCAACAGTGCCTGGTTATGAATGAGATCAGACCCCACCAATTCCTCAGGCCATCTGCCCATGCTCCAGCGGCCACGAAAGTAAGCAGCATAACCCGCCGACCTTGCTGATTCCATGTACAAATCCAGTTCTTCAGCCACAGGACCCATCCAGAAAGACCTCCCATTATAATGTTCAAAGAATATGTCCCAAACCCGCAAGTCATCCTGGTGCTCCCGCCGAATGCGAACAAAATGATGCAGTGCCTTGACCCCAGCAGTGGCTGACGTCAGTCTCCGGCAAAACACCCATCCCATGGGCATAATTTGACACGTTAAATTAAGTTTTCTCAAAAAAGACTGCAAATCCTGTAACTGCACCTTGAAACGTCGAATGACCCTAGCCACCATCCCCTCGAAGGTCCTTGAGCGTATCAATTGGCAACTGGAATTCGGAAAGTCAGTATCAATGATGATCCCCAACTCCGTAGTAGTCTTACCCTGTGCCGAAGGCACCACAAAAACTTGTAAAACATGTTGCAATGTGGTCAACAAGATAAGACAAGACGTATCTCCCGGAGGGCCTATTACCAAGAAATCATCCAAATAGTGTAAAATGGACCCAAGTCCTTGATGACTCATTCAAGAAAAGAACTGAACTGTACATTTCACAATAAGAACAGGGAATGGTGCAACTCATTGGCAGGCACTGGTCAACAAACTAGTTCCCTTCCCATCTGCAACCCAACAGGCGAACACTATCCAAATGGACCAGCAAAAGGCGAAAATTCGATTGGATATCAGTCTTGGCCATGAGAGCCCCCGGCCAAACCACCTCACCACCTCATCAATAGATGGGTAAGATTCAGTATGTAACGAGGGATCGATTGCATCATTCACAGACCCCCCCCTTTGGATGGGAAAGATGATGGATAAGGCAAAATTCACCCTACCCAACGCCACCTCCTTCTGCAGTTTTCCAGAAATTACTTCAGGATGAACATAAGCCGACTTCCAGCTAGCCGAACCGGGGGGGGGCACTTGCCAACGAACTAGGAATTGGAAAACCCTCCTTAAAACCTCACAGCAAAGTATTCGCTGCAGCCCTATTTGGATACGGTTCCAATTTTTCCACCCTCACTGGTGTCCTTTTTTCCAGAGTTGGCTGTTTTCTTTCCTTGCTTGAAGCACTTGGACAAGGAATGTTAACCTCTGCAACTAGAGCATTTGTGGTGGAGACTACATGATCCCCCGAATTTGCAGGTGCTCTCATTAAACTGCCAGCAGAACCCCTTGTGTTTTGTGGCCGCTGGTGATGAGGTATTGGCACCCCCCGGCCCCACCAGGAAAGAGGGATGGGGTGACCCTGACCTGTGTCATGAGCTTCATCCACAAGCCAATGTCTTTGTGATCCCATCGAAAGGACGGTCTCACAGCCTTCCACTGACAGAACTGCTCGTCATAGCGTAGCTACGCCCCCATAAACCCACTGGGCCTCACTTATGGAGTCCAAATAGCAAAACATTGCCAAACAATTCTCCGGCACGTTCTCCCCTATTACACTAGCCAATGTGTTAAACACTTGGAGCCAGTTGGTGAAAATCTGTGGAATAAGTCTATAGTGACACTTCTCTTCTTCCTCTTTTTTACTCTCATCAGGTTTAAACTTATCCAGGTTAAACTTTTCCAGCGGCAGCAGTGAAAAAATCTCTAAGTAGTCCCCTTTCCAAATCTTCTCCCTAATCTCCGCTTTCAAATGAGACCCTAAGAGGCCCTCATAGCACATATAAACTTTGCACTCAGCAGCATCCCCCAGACGCACCCAGTTGAAAGATGATGACTCCCCCTGGGTGGTCCCCTTTTCCTTTCTAACCTGCCACTCCCCTGAAGACCCTGGGAGGACTGGAGCCGTCATATCTGTTGTAGCGGGCAGCTGCGAAGCCGTAGGCACCACTAGCAGGATCAAATTGGTCTGCATGGCATCATCCTAGAAGGAAGCCTCTTCTAAAGAAAGCCCACAAACAATTTGCTGAAGACAAGCAGACTAAGGACATGGAATACTGGAACCACTTCCTGTGCTCTGATGAGACCAACATAAGCTTATTTGGTTCAGATGGTGTCAAGTGTTTGTGGCATCAACCAGGTGAGGAGTACAAAGGCAAGTGTGTCTTGCCTACAGTCAAGCATGGTGGTGGGAGTGTCATGGTCTGGGGCTGCATGAGTGCTGCTGACAATGGGGAGCTACAGTTCAATGAACGAACCATGAATGTCAACATGTACTGTGACACACTGAAGCAGAGCATGATCCCCTCCCTTCAGAGACTGGGCTGCAGGGCAGTATTCCAACATGATAAGGACCCCAAGCACACCTCCAAGACGACCACAGCCTTGCTAAAGAAGCTGAGGGTAAAAGTAATGGACTGGCCAAGCATGTCTCCAGACCTAAACCCTATTCAGCATCTGTGGGACATCCTCAAACGGAAGGTGGAGGAGTGCAAGGTCTCTAACATCCACTAGCTCTGTGATATCGTCATTGGGAGTGGAGGAGAACTCCAGTGGCAACCTGTGAAGCCCTAATGAACTCCATGCCCAAGAGGGTTAAGGCAGTGCTGGAAAAAAAAGTGGCCACACAAAATATTGACACTTTGGGCCCAATATGGATATTTCCACTTAGGGGTGTACTCACTTTTGATGCCAGCGGTTTAGACATTAATGGCTGTGTGTTGAGTTATTTTGAGGGGACAGCAAATTTACACTGTTATACAAGCTGTACACTCACTACTTTACATTAAAGTGTTCTTCAGTGTTGTCCCATGAAAAGATATAATAGAATATTTACAAAAATGTGAGGGGTGTACTCACTTTTGGGAGATACTGTATTTCTTTGCAATGGGATAGCTTATACATTTTCATCATGTACCGCTCACTACAAATCTGTTGGCTGGTTAATAGTATTTTTATGGGACATATTCCTTTTTAAAAAAAAATTGAAAAAAAAACAGGAAACAGAACAGAACCACTTCAGGCAAAAAATGGACACACCTGATCCAAGGTGCTAATCCCGGCTCATCACCGTAGGTAACATCAAGAAGAGAAGAAAAGATTGATCGTACACTTGAATCCAAAAGATGCTGTAGAAATTTATTTATTGTCATGAGCCAGACAAAATTGCAATGATGATCAGTTGATATGTTTCACACGAAAAGAGCTGTGCTTGTTTACAAAATGACAATAAAGAAATTTCTACAGCATCTTTTGGATTCAAGTGTGCGATCAATCTTTTCTTCTTTTAGAAAAAAAACAACTACATGAATCCAGAGTTTTATCAGCAATATCATCCAGTGTAACTATGAGATTAAAATATTCCAGAATTCGTGAGGAGTTCATCACTTTGAGTCTGAATGATTTCACCCTTGTAATATAACAGTAGTTCTTTAACTATATTTATTCTTCAATTCTATATTTCTTGTAGGAGTATTGGTACTGTCTTGGTATCCACCAGGAACAGCAGATGAAAATGGGGAGTCAGTGGAAAACCTGGTGCCTCTGGTTCTGGAAGCTGCCCACAGATACAACATAAAGGTAACTGTCATTAATGTTTATTTGGGGCCTTCAGTGATTTTAACCCAAAGGAACAGTACTGCAAAAACATTTTAGGCAGGTGTACGAAATGCTGTAAAGTACGAATGTTCTCTAAAATATATATTTTGTTTATTTTTATCAATTTACAAAATGCATAGTGAGCAAACAGAAGAAAAATCTAAAAATGAGCTCTTACACTTGCACACTTTATACACTTGCACAACATTAGGAATTTTGTAAGATTAGAGTCCAGTGCATTATTAAATCAATTATACCAAGCAGGTGCTAATGATCATAGATTTCATGTGTATGTTGAAACACAGTCATTAAATGAACCAGAAACAGCTGTATAGGAATCTTAAAACTGGGCGAGGAACAACCAAAATCTGCTACTTAGGTAACGTTGTGGTAGACAGTTTATTGTCACAGGTCATACACTATAGCAAGACTGAGCACAACAACAAGACACAAGTTGGTTATACTACAGCAGCAAGGTCTCTCCCAGGCAATTTCAAAGCAGATTGGGGTTTCAAGCTCTTTTGAAGTAGCACAAGGAAACAGGCAACTTTGAGGACCATAGATGTTGTGGTCAGCCAAGGAAACTGAAAGCAGCAGATGAAAGACACATCAATCTTTCTGTTTACTTCTCTCCAACATCAGAAGATGTCCAATAGTGCTATCAGCACAGATCTGGCGGAAACTAGTGGGACCCAAGAATCCCAAAGAAGTCTAGCCAGAAGTGGTCTTCATGGAAAAATTTTGGCCAAAAAGCCATACCTCCAACATGGAAAAAGGCTAAGCAACTCAGAAAATTGGCAGCAGGTGCTCTGGACTGATGAGCCAAATTTTAAATATTGGGCTGCAGCAGAAGGCAATTAAATTGTGGAAGGGCTGGAGAGAGGTACAATGAGTGTCTGCAGGCAACAGTGAAGCATGGTGGAAGGCTGCATTTCTGCACATGGAGTTGGAGATTTGGTCACGATCAGTGGTGTCCTCCTACCTGAGAAATACAGGTAGATACTAATCCATCATGCCATATGATCAGGAAGGCGTATGGTTGGCCCCAAATTTATTTTACATACAGCCAATGCCATTAAGAACTATCTCAGTGTAAAAAACAAGAAGTCCTGGAAGAAATGGTTTGCCCCCCACAGAGCCCTGATCTTAACATCATCAAGTCTGTTTGGAATTACATGAAGAGGCAGAAGAATTTGAGGCAGCCTACATCCACAAAAGATCTGTGGTTAGTTCTCCAAGATGTTTGGAACAGCCTACCCCTGAGTTCCTTCAAAAACTGTGTTCAAGTGTACCTAGAAGAATTAATGTTGTTTTTAAGGCAAAGGGTGGTCACACCAAATATAGATTTGATTTAGATTTTTCTTCTGTTTAATTACTTTCAAATTTGTTATTTGATAAAAAATTAACTATGAACACTTCTATTTCTAAAATAATTCTTAACTTATAGCATGTTTTCACACGTACCTTTTGCACACTACAATACAATGCAGCCAAAAGGTTTAAATGTACAATCAGATCTGAATTGCTTTCTATCCTATATGTAGGTATGACTGGCTGAGCATTCAGCATACTTTATAAAGTTTATATTATTATTTGTATCTTTATTTGTACTTTTTTATTTATTTATTTATTTAAATATTTGATCCCCTGCAGATTTTGTAAGTTTGCCTGAAACAAAGAGTCTATCATTTTTTGATTTTTTTTTTTTTTTTTAATTCTTTATTTCTTTGCAAGAACAAAACAATACGTAGGTTGTTAACAACAATTATACATAAGAAACACTTTCTGATAACCATATCTTGCCATTTTTATAAACAAACAAAACACTATCCGTACGGTATCAATACCGTATCAATTCCCCTCAACGATTCCCAACCTTCTCCTTGGGGAAAAAAAAAAGGGGGGGGGGGAGGGAGAAGAATAAAGCAGAAAGAGGATTGGGAAGAGGGAGAAGAGAGGAGGAGTCCGACATCGCCCTTCCAATAGGTAGGGTTTACATCACTCAGCCATTTGATTTAGTCCTCAGTTTCCTCTCCAATCAGCCTCTTCCCCTCCTCTGACTGTAAAAATATTTCCCATGGGGCCCAGACTTGCGCTATAACTTCCCTTTCCTCGGGAGGCATAGGAATCAGACTCTCCAAGATCCCAATTTTCCTTACTTTATTTAACCATTGCGAGATTCGTGGAGAACCCGTTTCTTTCCAACAAATGGTGATGCAGCTTTTATCTGCATTCACCAAGTGACATAGCATTGAGTTCTTGTATCTCTCTAATGGGATGTTTGTACATTGTAATAGAAAAAAGGCCGGATCTTCCTCAAGATGATATTCAGTAAACAATTGAGAGATTTTCCGAACCTCTTCCCAAAACTGTCTAATCACTGGGCATTGCCAAAAAATATGGACAATAGTGCCTCTCTCCTTACCGCACCTCCAACACCTATCCGATAACTCTGAGAAAAAAGTATGCATTCGTGATGGAGTATAATACCAACGCATTAATACTTTATAATTTAATTCCTGTATCTTAACACATCTGGATGATTTAAAAGTCAAATGTATTATTTTCTTACGTTGGGCCGGGGTAAAGGTTTGTCCAAGATCTCTTTCCCATTTATCCAAACTCTTTATAACAATATCCTCCAAAGGAGAGACTAGTAAAACATATATTTTAGAAATAATATGAGAGAGGGGCTCCTTCTTCTCACAGTACACCTATGAAAAAATCATTTTTTTCATAGGTGTATTTTAAATTGTAGAGGCAGAATATAAACCAAAGATCCAGAAAAAACATAAAATAAATGCTATAAATGAAGTTGCAGTTCAGTGAGTAAAATAAGTATTTGATCTCCGAGCAAACCATGACTTAGTAGTTGGTGGAGAAACCCTTGTTGGGAAGCACAGAGGTAAGGCATTTCTTGTAGTTAGTTACCAGGTTTGCACACATCTCAGGAGGGATTTTGGTCCACTCTTCTTTACAGATCTTCTCTAAGGCTTGATTCTCATCTATGCATTTTGCTTTTGAGCGTTTCTGCAGTGTGGTACTTGCCGTATTTTTGGAAATGCGTTTTTACCGCAATTTTTTTACACTTTATATAGCTGGTTGATAAGGAGGGTCCGGGAAAAAATTGTTTAAAAAAACTATTTGCCCCCCCCCCCAGGTCCATACCACATCACAAAAGGGAGGGGATGAGCGTGCCCTCAACATGGGGGGGATGCTTTGGGCAAAGCACTTTGCCCCCATTTTGAAGGGGACAAGGGCCTCTTCCCAACAACCCTTGCCCGGTGTTTGTCAGGGTCTTATCAGAATCTGGAGGCCCCCTTTAACAAGGGGGTCCCCAGATACCACCCTCCCCCTATGTGAATGAGTATGGGGTACATTGTACCTCTACCCATTCACCAAAAAAAGTAGTGTAGTGTGAAAAAATACAGTAGACTGTTTTTGACAAGTCTTTTATTAAAAATATCTTCTTCTTTCCCAGCGGACAGGAGCAAGGCCTGGTCTTCCGTAGCCAAGTGTTCCTTTGTATGCTGCTTCCAAGATAGCAGTATTAAAGTGCTAATGCGGTGGTATTGGGCTCCAACACGTACTGCCCATGCTAACTCCACCTCAAACGATTGCTGCTTCCGGGGATGTGGCCATCGTGGGGATATAATTCACACCTGGTGGGCCTGCCCGCGAATAGTGGGGTTCTGGTCCAGAGTGTTTGGGCTGTTGTTTTCTTTGTTTCATTTAAATGTCTGTAAAGAAGCCAAATTTGCACTATTACACTGCCCTATACCGGGTTTGTTTGCTTGTCAGCAGAAATTGGAAACCTACTTGTTCATAGTGGCCAAGCGGACAATTGCCCATGCTTGGAAAAAACCTCAGTCCCCTTTCAGGATGTGAAAAACCGCCTGACATCCATGATGGTCAATGAACAAATGTCTAGTATTCTCAAAGACACTCATGTCAAGTTCCTTAAAGTCTGGGAGCCTTGGCTTGCTTATGCCTTCCCCGAACTTCCTCAGGCCAGTATAGATTGACTCTGACTGGTTTCCTGGATGATCCCGGGCCCCCTCCCTCTTGTTCCCTTTCCCCCTTCCCACTTTCTCTCATTCTCCTCTTCTCCTTTTTACTTCTCTCTGCTCCTACTCTCTTACCAGGGCTCCTAGCCCCTTTTTGATTACTACCAAAAAGGTCTAAAGCGAACTTTATGCATAGCCAACATGTTATGTCCTGGCCTTTCCTGCACTTTGGAGGGTCACCCCAAATTATAAAAGTTGCACCCAGGATTTCCATGAATGTTAACTAGAAGACTGCCCTCCTCGGTTTTTGTTGTATTTTCTTTTGTTGTTCTTGTCTCTTATGCGCCAGTTTCAGCCCCTGCGTGGACAAACTAGGTGCCTGATACTGTTGTATGTTTAAATACTTTTGCAATAAAACTTATTGAACCAGAAAAATATCTTCTTCTTTCATCACTTCTTCCTCTGGTCTTCCTCCATCTTCTCCCGCAACTTCCTCCTCCAGGCTTCTCCTTCTCCCGCTTCTTCTTGTGCTCTTCTACTTTCTCCTGTCTTCCTTGCCTCCGGAGTTCTTCTTCCTCTACCACCACTCCCGCCGAAGACCCTCCTCTGATGCTCATCCCACTGATTGCAATGCCCCCAAGAAATGCTTGACAATCGGCGCGGACAGATCAGCGGGACACAGCAACGGAGGAGGGTCGTCGGCGGAAGCAGTAGCAGAGGAAGAAGAACACCAGACAAAGAAGACAGGAGAAAGACAAAGAGCGGAAGAAGAAGCAGGAGAAAGAGGGAACCCCGGAGGAGGAAGCAGCAGGAGAAAATGGAGGAAGAACAGAGGAAGTAGTGGTGAAAGAAGAAGATATTTTTCATAAAAGACTTGTCAAAAACTGTCTACTGTATTTTTTCACACTACACTACTTTTTTATGGTGAATGGGTAGGGGTACAATGTACCTCATACTCATTCACATAGTGGGGGGCCGGGATCTGGTGGCCTCCTTGTTAAAGGGGGCTTCCAGATTCTGATAAGCCCCCCCGTCTGCAGACCCTGACAACCGCCAGGCAAGGGTTGTTGGGAAGAGGCCCTTGTCTCCATCAACAGAGCCCTCCCCCTGCCCCAAAGCACCCACCCCTTCATGGTAAGGGCATGTGGCCTGGTATGGTTCGGGGGTGATGCTCACTCATCCCCTCCCTTTTCTAACCTGCTGGACTGCATCCTCGGATAAGGGTCTGGTGTGTATTTTGGGGGGACCCCATACCATTTTTTTTTTTTAATTTTTGTGTGGGGGGGGGGGGTCCCCTTCGAATCCATACTAGACCTAAGGGCCAAGGGCCTGTGATGGACCTGGGGGGAACCCACAACGTTTTGTTTTTTGCCAGCAATCCTTTTTTTTTTTTACATTCAGCAGGGAAGACCGCTGACAGCTGATGACTCATCGGTTGTTAAGGACGGTCCCCTCCTCCCTCCTTAGCAACCAATTATATACAGTACATGTATGGCTAAATTTTGGTCTCATCTGACCACAGCACTTTCTCACAATCCTTCTCTGAATCATTTAGATGTTCATTGGCATGACTGTACATGTGCCTTTTTGAGGAGGGGGACTCGCTGCTGTTTGGCAGAAGAAAAATGCTGACTATGACCCTAAGAACCTCATCATTACAGTCAAGCATGGAGGTGGAAACATTATGCTTTGGGACTGCTTCCCTGCTAAAGGTACAGGCCAACTTTGCCGCATTGAGGGGCCAAAGGATGGGGCCATTTATTAGAAAATCTTGGATGAGAACCTTCTTACCTCGGCCAGAACACTGAGGATGGTTCATGGATGGGTCTTTTAGCGTGACAATGACCCAAAACATACCGCCAAAAGCAACAAAGGAGTGGCTCAAGAAGAAGCACATTAAGGTTATGGAGTGACCCAGCCAATCTCCAGACCCTTATCTTATAGAAAATGTATAGAGGAAGCTGAAACTTCGAGCTGCCAAGAGACAGCCAAGATACCTTAAGGATTTAGAGAAGATTTGTAAAGAAGAGTGGACCAAAATCCCTCCTGAGATGTGTGTAAACCTGGTCACTAACTACAAGAAATGCCTTATCTTTCAGATTTTTGGTTGATATTCTGTCTCTATCATTTAAAATACATCTATGATAAAAATGATAGACCCTTCATTTCTTTGTACGTGGGCACACTTACAAAATCTGCGGGGGATCAAAAAAAAAATTTCCCCACTGTATATATGACATTTTCTGACATGACATGTCCTCATTCTACATCCATAGAGATCTGTATAGTTTTATGAGTTCTAAATATATATATATAGTTATAAGATGAACTGTGCCTGAATTATAATAGGGGTTTAGGATACGTAACTTGTGTTTTGTATTGGTCCAGTAGATGGGTGGGTTAATGTACTGTTTATGTGAGCCTCTTAATATGGTAATATTTGTGTTGCAATATTGCCAATATGGGTGTTAGGGGATAATGTGCATAGGTTTAATTGTAAAAGCAAGCCAATTGAGCTGTTATCGTTTTTACTGGCTACAGCGCTTTTATATAAAGGTGCATTTCACTTTGTTTTAGGTAAATAAAAAAGGGGTTTTATACTATGTAGATCTTTGTTCCCTCAGAATTATGGCATTTCTCAATGAGTGTGTGTGGGGGGGTGAGGGGGGGGGGGGTGGCGGGGCCTGGCACAAGATCCTAGCTTGGGGAATTGATTAAGGGCCGGTTCACACCACAAGAACGCATTCCAGATTCATTCCAGATGCGTTTCTGCATGCACATTTTTAATGCGTGCACGTTCCAATGCATTTTTTTGTGTTTCTGAAACATCTTTGGAAGCATTCTATATTCCTTGTTTTTTTTTCACTGTACTAGGGTCCAGTGTATTTTTATTCATTTTTAATGCATTCTAATGCAGTCCGATGCATTTTTGATGTGTTTTATTGCGTTTCAGTACAGTCCAGTGCAGGAAAATGCAGCATGTTCTACTTTTTTTCTGGAGCTGGAAATCCCTGGACATGACTGCACTGATGTGAACTATGCCATTGGAAACCATATAACCTACTTTTCATGCATTTTTGATACAGAAAAAAAATGCACTGGACTTCATGTGGTGTGAACTGACGCTAAATGTTTCATGACCTTTCTGAAAAAAAAGGTCAAATCTATCTGGTGTTTCTATCCAAGGATGGATGGGGCATGGAGGTGAAGGCGTCCACAGATTATTGTTTGATTTGGACACAGTTAGGGTGAAGATCACAAAGAAAGAAGAAATTCTATGGTTGCTTGTGATTGCATTGACATGGAGAACTGAATTGAGATGATAGAAGATTGATATGTGAGAAATCTTTTTGCATTAGACCTTTTGCTTTATTCTTTGCACACAAAACATGATATTTTATATTATATACAGTGTACACAGTATATTCATGTTTTATGCAAATTACTGGGCATTTTTCAAGTACAATCTGTGACTCTTACTATTGCGCTCCAGAATTGGGTGCAGCTGTGCATGGTAGCCAATCAGGATCTAACTTCAGCTTGTTCAATTCAGCTCTGGCAACAAAATATGGAAGCTGGTTTCTGTGTAGAGCTGCACCAGATTTTGCACTCTCCAGTTTTAGTAAATCAACCCCTATGTTTATAGTTTTACTATTTAGTAACTCAGTGACCAGGAACTTGCATGTAGGACTTTCTAAATTAAAGTATCACTATACCCACAACAGTAAAATCAGTCTGTATATGCAGCAAAGCATGCTTGTTATACTCACTGTAGAACCTAAGGGGTTAATCCTCTGCATTGTGTAAAAAGGCTGTTTGATCCTGTCTTCTCTGATCCCCCCCTTTTTCCACTGTCCCCAATCCATCTCCTGATAGAACAGAGCCTTTGGAGTCACTCTCCACATGCTCAGTTTTGTGTGTATTGCTAGAGAGTTTTTTTACTTTCTTGGGAAGGTGTGTGTGATCAGCACAGGGCCAATCAGCACTGTCCAGACAGAGGGGCAGGGATCCTGCAGCCTTCATAGGACAGGCAGAGGAGAATGAAAACTCCTCCTACAAGCTTCAACTAGACACTGATAGAAGTCACAAGACTGCTATATACTGCTGATGAGAAAAGGTATTTAGCAGTTAATATTTATCAAAATAAATACATTTTCATGTTGTGTATACTGTGGGAGACCAGATATAGTGAATGCAGGTTCCTGGGATTAGTAACACTTTAATACTTGTTCTGGGTTAGAAAATGTGTGTCAATGATGATATTTCTTCCACTATGAGTTCTTTTATTTATTAAGACAAATTCAATAATTTTATTGTTGTATACATAAAATGTTCTTTATGTGATCTACTTTTTTCAGGTAGCATTTCACATTCAGCCGTATAAAGGACGTGATGATCGTACACTTCATGATAACATTAAATACATAATTGACAAGTAAGTCTGTTTATTTGACTATTATTTTTTTTATTAAAGTTATACCTCCAAAAATGCTAAGTTATAGATTTTTAACCCTTTTGAGAATGAGTTTTACAGCCTATGGTTATATTGTCCTTCAGAGGAGAAGTGTCATGATGTTCCAGTGTCCCTGGTATTGATTCAGTTTGAGAAAAAAGTGGTTCTAAGAGAACTCTAGAGAAAAGAGGGGCTATTCTATGAGAGAGTGGTACATTTACCCCTCCGGTGGTATTCCCGAGTCTGGCTCAGGGTGAAAATTCAGTACCATTAGCGGTAACCCTGAGCCAGACTCGGGATTGTATCGCAGGATCCAGGATGTGTATGCTTACCTTGTCCCCTGGATCCAGCGATGTCCCTCCGCTGTGTGAGCGGCTCATCCTCCGCTCGATCTATCACGAAGCCAAGCTCCGTTCCCTGCGAGCGTACGCACGGGGATGGAGAACAGTGCCAAATTCAAAAAGTGAAACACACACATTACATACATATATTGTGTGTATTCTGTATGTAATTATTTCACATCCCTTCTGTCCCTAGTGGTCTGTCCAGTCCCCTGCATTTAGTTTTATATTATAAAAACTGTTCTTTCTGCCTGGAAACTGGAGATTGTCCATAGCAACCAAAACTGTCCCTTTACATCAAAAGTGGTTTTAGACCAACTAGAAAACAGCGATAATAAATTAGAATCACTCGCAGAATTGAGCGATAGTGATTTGTGGGGAGATCCGTCATCAATACAAATACTGAAAAGTAATGACAGTGACAATTCTGCAACTGAGAAAATTTCTGTGTTTTTGATTTGATTACATTATTGAACATTTTTTATTATTATTATATTATTATTTGGTATAATTATTTATAGTTATTTATTATATTTTAATTTATAATTTTGTTTTTCAAACTTTATCATACCCGGGATGTCTATTAGACTCTGGTTTGGACAGATTTAAGAGGGTTATTTCTAAGAATTACAGGACTACAATATAAAACGCCAAATTTCCATGCAAAATAATTGTACCGCTTTCAGCATCAAAAATCTGAAATAATTATACGGCCAGTAAAGTTAAAAGAAAGGCTAAGGGTATTCTCTAACAACAGGGCAGGAAGGGAGATTTTGAGAAGAGTTTTCTTTTTGTTGTTGGGGATGCTGAGAAATGAAGAAAAGTACAAGAGCTGGTGATACCATATCCACCAACTACAGTCTCTTTTATTTTCCAAGCTTCAATGCAAAAAAAATAAAAAATCTTTCTGCTACACCCAATTTGTTTTAATGGATTCTATAGGAAAACTTTCACATTTCTATTTAATAAATAGAGCTATAATACAGTTATTTTTGAAGATAGTTGGGTGGTAAAATATGTGTAAGATAAAAAAATGACTTAATCACAAGTCTAACACTCTATTTGCAAAAGTGGAACTAACAAAAAATCTGCTTCACACTTGAGACAGCCAGAAGACGCACACAAAAATGTACGTCAAACGCTAAGCAGGAAAAAAAATGAGCGAACAGAAACACACAAAAAAGCACTCGTTCACATGACGCAGAGATGTAAATGCAGCCTAAAAGACACAAAAATTTACAAACAGGTATAAAAAACACAATAAAGGTTGACATACTGAATCCACCTGCTTCAAACACATTTTATGTGTTTTGTAACATTTGCATTATTATAACACTGTACTCTCCACTTCACTGAGCGCTCGCAATAGAATAAATGAAAATGACAGCAATAATGTATAAAGCAGAATGTGACTGTTATAAAGTCAGGGAAAAAAACTGTTTGTTGCAATGCAAAATTAAATTATGAAAATTACAAGAATATCAGATGATTACCGGTGGTTATCAGATGGTTACAGATATGTGGATGATGCTGCTTTTTCATATCAAAGGAATAATTTGACCCATTGGGTTAGGTTTTATATTTGGCACAGATAATTATTAACAATTTATAAAATAAAGCAGAACAAGGACTTTATAGGCTTGTGTACACCAGGTGCATTTTTTGCCTTCTTAACACAGTAAAATCATTGTTTTCCAATCACCTGGTTCACACCACTGTGTTCCGTTCCGATGCTTCTCAAAACAGTACAGAACCTTTCTTTTTTTTTTGTGTACTAGAATGCATGGACAAGCACTTTAAAGTGGGGTACCCCCTAAAAAAAAAAAATTAAAAGTCAGCAGCTACAAATACTGCAGCTGCTGGCTTTTAATAATCGGACACTTACCTGTCCCGGGTTCCAGCGATGCGGGGGAACGAAGCCCCCCCCTCGCTCCCCGCTCCGCTCGCGGCGCCGTCATGCATACTGTGGGCACCCGGCTGTGGCTTCACAGCCGGGCACCCACTGCGCATGCGCGAGCGGCGCAGGGCGCCGTGATACGCCGTACAGTCACCTGGGACACGTGACAGGTCCCAGGTGAATGTGCGGCGCGAGGGGAAGTGATGTCACCAGCCCGGGCAATGAAGAAGGCAGACTACGAGGGACCCCCTAGCAACCGGTATTTAGAGGTGAGTAAAAATTTTTTTTTTTGCCAATTATTTTTTTTTGATTTTTTTAAAGATTTTTAAGTGGTTTTATTTTTTGGGGGGCAACTCCACTTTAATGCATTACAAATGCACCAAAAACACATTAAAAATGTGTGTAAATGGCCACATGGTAATACTTACTGAACACAGAGATTGTGCTGTGAACTAGCTCTTAATATAAAGCTCACCTGCATCCAGACTATGGATATAATAGGGGAAATAAGGATATGTTTACCTTTAGTAACATGTTACATAGTACACCCATATTCAGGGAGTCACATATAACAAGTTACTAAAGCACCTGCCGGCACCCTGTCTCAATGCCCCATTGTGACAGTGGGTGGGGGATCCTCTAACCACACATGCTGTCACAATTCATTTACAGCGCACCCATGCAGTGCTCTACCCACATGGCCACATCATTAATTCAGTTTCCTGAGAATTAACAGACTACAAGTACCATCTTCCATTGCGGCAGACGGCTTGTACTTATCAATGAACTACGAGGGCGCCAGTGAGCACTCTTGTAGTTCATTTATCTTCCTAAACTGAGGTACAGCTGTACTGACAGTCTGCAAGAGCCTGACATAACACCTGCGACCTTGCGCCAAATAGTAGTTTTGATAGTTTCTTTTTTTTAAATTTAAGATCTTTTTTGTTTGTCTGTGGTACAATTTAGGTATTTGTCCCATTTAGTTAGTGGGGAAAGCACGGTTCCTTTAAGCTAATAAAGATTTTTATATCTTGTAGATAGGAGTATGATTGAGCACATCTGAGTTTCTCAAAATAAGTTCATTTTAAAACGTGAGATTTATTTATTTTTTCTTTTTTAAATATATATAGGATAGTCTATGTTATAGTCCTAAATTAAAAAAGAGATTATCATGGTCTAGTATTATTATACTGTAATAATTATTAGCAGAACTTTGGAACTAAATTACAACCCCCCCACACTGCATCAGATAGTGGGAGTGGCCAAACTGAACAGTAAGTAGGAGGGTCAGTACATACAGAGTGCAGGGTTCAGGAGCACAGTATGTACAGAGTGCAGAGTTCAGGAGTACAGCACGTACAGAGTACATGGTTCAGGAGTAAAGTATGTACAGAGTGCAGGGTTCAGGAGCACAGTATGTACAGAGTGCAGAGTTCAGGAGTACAGTACATACAGAGTGCAGGGTTCAGGAGTACAGTATGTACAGAGTACAGGGTTCAGGAGTACAGTACTACAGAGTGCAGGGTTCAGGAGTACAGTACGTACAGAGTGCAGGGTTTAGGAGTACAGTATATACAGAATGCAGGCTTCAGGAGTACAGTATGTACAGAGTGCAGAGTTCAGGAGTGCTGTACGTACAGAGTGCAGAGTTCAGGTGTACAGTACGTACAGAGTGCCGAGTTCCGGTGTACATTATGTACACAGTGCAGGGTTCAGAAGTGCACTACGTACAGTGTGCCGAGTTCAGGAGTGTGGTATGTACAAAGTGCAGAGAGTGTGGTATGTAAAAGTGCATGGTTTAGGATTGCACTACATACAGAGTACAAGACCGCCGGCTGTCAAATGATGGCCAGGCCGCACGGCTCTTGTGGTGGGAGGCCGTCCTATGACGGCCTCGCATTTAAACAGGGAATGCGCGTGATCGTGTGCGCTCATCCCTGTTCCTCCGGTGGCGGTGTGTCACGGAGACACCGCTCGCCCCTGAGGGGGGTGAACAGCCACGATCACAGATGGTTACACCCCCACTGTGCATGGCGCGTGCGTGCGATTTCACATTGGTGGGAACACTGCTCATCATCGATACTGGTAAACAGCCAATGGCCGGCTGTTTACCCACGTGATTGGCTGTGATCGTTTCACAGCCGATCACTAAATGTAAACAAACTGCAGTAACGAGATGTTACACACGATCAGTGTGTGAGGAGGAGATTGCGGTAACATCTCGTTAAGGCTTACAGTGTACACCAATCACACTGATTGACCCCCGCCAATAAAGAAGACCTGTCACCACCCATCATAGTACCTGTCACTCACAGTCCATCAGAGTATCTGTCACAGTCCATCCGAGTACCCGAGTACCTGTCACAGCCCATCAGAGTACCCGAGTACCTGTCACAGCCCATCAGAGTACCCGCGTACCTGTCACAGCCCATCAGAGTACCCGAGTACCTGTCACAGCCCATCAGAGTACCCGAGTACCTGTCACAGTCCATCAGAGTACCCGAGTACCTGTCACAGTCCATCAGAGTACCCGAGTACCTGTCACGATCCATCAGAGTACCCGAGTACCTGTCACAGTCCATCTGAGTACCCGAGTACTTGTCACAATTCATCAGAGTACCCGAGTACCTGTCACAATCCATATAAGTACCTGAGTACCTGTCACCAGGCCATCAGAGTACCCGAGTACCTGTCACCAGGCCATCAGAGTACCCGAGTACCTGTCACCAGGCCATCAGAGTACTCAAGTACCTGTCACCAGCCCATCAGAGTACCCGAGTACCTAACTGCAGCCCATCAGAGTACTCAAGTACCTGTCACCAGCCCATCAGAGTACCCGAATACCTAACTGCAGCCCATCAGAGTGCTCGAGTACCTATTTGCAGCCCAGGCCTCATAGAATATACGTTGGGGTGTTTGCTTTCTAAAATGGGGTCATTTTGTGGGTAATTACATTGTCCTGGTGCTCCTGGACCTTCAAAACTGTGATGGGTAGGAATGAAATGAGATGTGTCATTTATGCTCCTAGAACGTCTGAAGGTACTACTTCAATGTTCGGCCTCTCTATGTGACCAGGCTGTGTAAAAGTCCTACACATGTGGTATTGCCATACTCGGGAGTAACAGAATGTGTTTTGGGGTGTAATTTTTGCTATATACATATCTTATAAATTGACAACTTTGTGTAAAACAAAATGAGTCTTTTGAATGGTTCATTTTTTTCCAGAAGTTTTTGGAAAGTGTGGAAAAAAATGAACCATTCAAAAGACTCATTATGCCTCACAGATTATACGTTGGGGTGTTTGCTTTCCAAAATGGGGTCATTTTGTGGGCAATTCCATTGTCCTGGTACTCCAGGGCCTTCAAAATTGTAATAGGTGGTTGTGAAATGAGATGTGTCATTTTTGCTCGTAGAAAGCCTGAAGGTGCTACTTCAATTTTGGTCCTCTGTATGTGGCCAGGCTGTGTAAATGTCTCACACATGTGGTATCACCATGCTCGAGAAGAGTAGCAGAATGTATTTTGGGGTGTAATTTGTTGTATGCATATGCTGTGTGTGAGAAATAACCTGAAAATATGACAATTTTGTACAAAAAAAAAAAAATCTTCATTTTGCAAAGAATTGTGGGAAAAAATGACAACTTAAAAAAAAACTCAACATGCTACTTACTTAATACCTTGGAATATCTACTTTGTAAAAAGGGGTCATTTGGGGGGTATTTGTATTTTCCTGACTTGTTAGTGTCTCAAGAAATGAGATACACCTCATGTACTGAAGGCCTGATCAGATGTGATCAATTTTCAGTGATTGGCGCCATAGTTTGTAGACTCTATAACTCTCACAAAGACCAAATAATATACACTAATGTGGGTTATTTTTACCAAAGATATGTAGCAGTATAAATTTTGGCCAGAATTTATGAAGAAAAATTACTAATTAGCAAAATTTTATGACAGAAACAAAGAAAAAGGCACTTTTTTCCACACAATGTAAGTTTTTTTATTTATTTATAGTACAAAAAATAAAAAAAAAAACACTAGTGATTAAATACCACTAAAGGAAAGCTCTATTTGCGTGGAAAAAAGGACGCAAGTTTCATATGGGTACAGTGTTGCATGACTGAGTAATTGTCAGTAAAAGCTGTGAGAGCGCTGAAAGCTGAAAATTGGTCTGGTCAGGAAGGGAGTGTAAGTGTACTGTATTGAGGTGGTTAAAGGAGTTGTAAAATCTCATGGTTTTTCACCTTGATGCATTCTATGCATCAAGGTGAAAAACCTTCTACGCAGCAGCAGCCCCCCAGAGCTATCCTTTTTCTTACCTGGACCCGATCATTCTAGCGACGAGAACAAGCCCAGTAGCTACACCCTCTGTCTTGGGTCCTCATTGGACAGATTGATATCCAATGGCTCCCGCGGCTGTCAATCAAATCCAATGACACGGAGCCAGGGGCAGGGCAAAGTCCTGCTGTCTGCGTCAATGGACGCAGTAGCAAGACTCGGGAGCATGCCCGCACGAGTGCCCCCATGGAAAGCGGCTTTCCATGGGGGCATTCGATGAAGAGGAGGAGCTAGGAGCGCTTCCAGGACACCCAGAAAAGGAGGATCGGGGCATCTCTGTGCAAATCGCTTACACAGAGCAGGTAAGTATGACAAAAAAAAAAAATGAACCTTTACAATAACTTTTAGGAGAGAGCAGACTTCAGTAGTGTACTACATACAGAGGGCAGGGTTCAGGAGTGCACTATGTACCAAGTGCAGATTTCAGGGATGTACACCCCCTGCCCCCTCCTCTGCTGTCATAGGGATGTACATGGCAGGGAGGATTCCATGAGTGTCTTTGAGAGAGATGCGCTGTTATACTCAAGCCGGGCTTCTATGTTTACAGGTGACAGTAGTGAGCAGCAAACATAGTGCCAACACTGCAATGTTGTATTTTTAGGGATCTGTTATGAAGTTAGGAAGCCAGATATGAATCTTTAATCATAATGTATATCAAAAGCCTATTTTGTTCATTTTGAATAGAGTTGGGGAGGTTTAAAACCAATGGTTTTTTTTGCCATCTGTGTCAAATTACGGAAAACTGAACCTGCCACATATTGTCATTTGTTAAGGTATGTGGCTTTCATTTGAATGGGCTGTTAAATGTAATACATGTCAATTGGCAACAATGTGTTCTGGTGTGAATTGCTGTTCTTTTTATCTCCTCCCAGTCGTTTGAGATATTCCTTGTATGGCCTGCTGGGGCTTGCACAGTCACTGCTTCAAAAGTCTTCCAGCTGTGCACTGCTTCTGTTGCGCATGTGCACCACGATCTCCATTCCTTCATATGGTAGGGCAGTAAATTACATGTTCCAATTGTGGGTGACCTGTTCATAGGTATGAATGGAGACATTACAGTAACTACCTTGATATAGTTTTTTGCTGATTGGCTAACATGGTTATCTTTTGTTCTTTCTTAGTTTTGGATCCCATGCAGCGTTTTACAGATATAAAACAAGTACCAGCAAAAGCCTTCCACTTTTCTACATTTATGATTCCTATCTGACACCACCTGAGTCCTGGGCGAACTTGCTCACTGTGACTGGTTCCCATTCAGTTCGCAACACTGCTTATGATGCAGTCTTCATTGGCTTGTTGGTAGAGGAAGGACATAAGCATGATATCCTAACAGCTGGTTTCGATGGCATTTACACATACTTTGCCTCCAATGGATTCTCTTTTGGTTCCTCGCATCAGAACTGGAAAACAATCAAAAGTTTTTGTGACACCAACAATCTTATGTTTATTCCAAGTGTTGGACCTGGGTACATAGACACCAGCATCAGACCATGGAACAACCACAACACCAGGAATAGAGTCAATGGAAAGTATTATGAGACTGCTCTACAGGCTGCACTTACTGTTCGTCCAGAAATAGTGTCTATCACATCCTTCAATGAGTGGCATGAAGGAACCCAAATTGAGAAAGCTGTGCCAAAGAAAACAGCAACTCGTCTCTATCTAGACTACCTGCCTCACCAGTCAGATCTCTACCTTGTTCTTACAAGGAAATGGGCAGAACATTTTAACAAGGAGAAAGAGCAGTGGCTTATGTGAGCCCACAGAAAGGAAAATGTCATCAGAACTAAAGGAACTAAAGCATCTCAATAGTACCTGTTTTAAGTATCAGGTATGCTCAAGAGAAGATGCTGAGGTACAATGTACCAAAGATGAACAAAATTTTCTTTTGCCAATGCTGGTTGGCAGCAATGCTGCTTTGCTTTTCTTCTCATTAGGGCATTTTGTTCTCATCACAGGGTAAAACAGTGCCTGAAAGTTTATAGAGAGAACCTGTCATCTTTTACAGATCTTAAGTACATAGTGCCTAGTGTCTAAATCTTCCCCCACCCAATAACAAGGGGTACCAAAAGTCCTAACATCTATATACAAAGGTCACTGGCAGTGAATAAGAATGAAAGGGCTTAAACTGACGGTAGAGAAGAATGTTTTGACGCCCACGTTATACAAATTTGTCTGCTATTCCAGAACACAAAGGGGCATAGAGGGAAATTGAGATGCATAAGGCCGCGTACACACGCGGGGACTGTTCGCTCAACTTTGTCCGCTGAACAGTGTTTCGGCGGACAGTCCGCTCGTGTGTGGGCTTTCAGCGGACAGTTTCAGCGAACAGTCTGCTGAACAACGTTTTTCGGAAATTCCGAAAAACTGTCCGCTGAAACTTTGTTTCAGCGAACAGTCCCCTCGTGTGTAGGCTTGTTCGTCAAACTAAGTTCCGTGCATGCTCAGAAAGGATTTACACGCCGAAGTTTGCATTGCAGTGTATAGGACGTCGTTTTCTAGTCCCGTCGTACGTGCCGTTCACGTCATCGCGCACGGTTTCAGCGGACTGTTCGTTCGTCGTGTGTGGGCAAGTCCGTCCATGCTAATTTTGAGCGGACTGTCCGCTGAAACTGTTTGACGGACAAAGTTGAGCGAACAGTCCCCGCGTGTGTACGCGGCCTTAGAGTACACAGTTCACTAGGCTCTGTGTACTCCTAAGGTTTGTAAAGAGACCACTTTTTTTACATTGTCAAGAAATAAATAACTGGCAGCTAAGTAGATTCAAACATGTAAGTGAGGTTGTATTGCTCCTATTTCATTTTTTAAAGGATACATAAAAATAAAAAATAAATACATTTATGCAAGGATGCTCTATATGCTCTATATGAATATTACAAAGTCCCCTCTGTTGCATTGTTAATGACCATGACAAATACAAATGCTCATTTTACCCTCTATAAACAAAGAGTATATGCAAGATTGTACAGAATTTGGGAATGATTTTTCATACAGTATATTTAATTGTGAAAATGAAAATTTCAGGCAAGTGCTTTATTTTGCACCATGCAAAAGGTCATTCTCTTTGTCGACTAATCAAGTTTGCCAACATAGGTGATACCCTATTCTGCAGATTACAGCAAATAACCAGTTTAATGTATCCGCTCCTGATCAAAAACTCACAGAAGCAGATTGGGGGATTCCTATTTAACCAAAACATTTTATTACAGATTAACTGACCTTCCAAAACTTTACTTTACAACATGTTGCTGATGTAGTAAACAGACATGAAATAAAGTTGGATTTATCAGAATACATATTCATTCTTTTTATTGTTCTGCCTCAACCAAGGTGCAAAAAAAGGTCAATCCATCCAAAAGTTATACAGGCATACCCCACTTTTAAGTACACAATTGGGTTTATTTACTAAAGCTGGAAAGTGTAAAATCAGGCTCACTTCTGCATAGAAACCAATGAGCTTCCAGGTTTTATTACCAAAGTTTAATTGAACAAGCTAGGGTTAGAAGCTCATTGGTCTCTAAGCAGACGTGAGCCTAATTTTGCACTTTCCAGCTTTAGTAAATTGTGTACTTAAAAGTGAGGTATGCCTGTATTTCACTTTTTTAGATGCTAAAGTGGTTGTAAACCCTCACATATATCCAGTGAAGTGACTGGCCTCAGGTGATACACAGAGATGAAATAAATCCTCCTACATAAGGTGTAGCAGGCTACATATGAACCTGTTAATCTGCAGTCTTCTCTTCTCTACATCCGTTCAAAGCTTGTCTGAGCTGTCAGAAAACAGGGGGCGGAGAGCTAAATTTACACACTGCAGAGCTCAGTGAGGAGAGCTGTGAGAGCTGATTGGAGGGAAGTGACACACCCACCATTCACACAGCTCACAGTAACAGAGCTGAGTCTGTCAATCACAGGCTGCATGCTGCAGATCCCACTCCTGTCACCTTTTTCCTCTTGGTTGCAGGAAAACTTGTCAGTAGGGACAGATAGCAGAGAAATGAGGCAGCAGACAGAAGTGACACTTAGTACTCATGACTGAGATAAGTACACACTATAGAGAGATATGCTTTCTTTATATTTCATGAGGTATACAATTAATTTAATGTATATGTATTAAACCTAAAAGCATCTCTCTTCACTACTGTTCTCAGATCTGCATACCTGACATGAGCATTATGAAAGGGGCTCTACCTTTCCTGTGGTATTTATTTCATATTATAGAGCAGGGTTTCTCAACCAGGGTTCAGTGGAACCCTAGGGTTCCTCCAATGGTTGCTAGGGGTTCCTTGACGCACGTGACTTTGGGCAGCTTGCCACCACCTGCAGTTTGGTTGACTGGTCTGCTATACACGCACACACACACACAGATCTCTGTCTGGCAGATCTGCTAGCTTACACCCATTGACATGAAACACTTGGGTGTATGATCTCAAATCTCTGCTGGGGATGGGACAACTAGAGAGGGAAAACTTTTTTGTTTTAAACTGCTTATTCTTCCAAAGAAAAATAAAATAAAAAAATTAGCTTCTTGAAGTCTTAAAGATGGTGCATTTCTGCATCTCAAAATACTGCACAAAAAGTGGCAATACCCAAAGCCAAAAATATATTATATTGCAACTTACCAATCATTAAATGTGTGTGTTAATTGTCTTTTTTTAGGCTCCCCCCCCTTTTTTTACACCTCTCGTATTAGAGTTCTCTGGATGAAGGAGCACAGGGGGCACCTTTGGACAGTGGCATTGGTAATATAATGGGGAAGGAGAATGTGTGATGTACTAGAAAATTTAAATGTACTAAACAAATTAAAAAAATGAAATTCTAGCTTACACTTCACACCACAATTCCTGTGTTCCAGATATGTTTCTGCATGCATGTTTTGAATGCATCCCATTGCATTTTTCTCCTCTTTTCTTTTTTTCTTCATCTCGATTGAGGACATGTGCGTTCTGCTGTGTTTTGTATCCAGTTTGCCACATTCCGTCCAGTAAAAATGCAACATGTTCTACTTTTCTTGACTGCACTGGTGTGAACTAGGGCCATTGGAATCCATGTTAAACACTGGCCATGCATTTTTGATGCAGAATAAAAACACATTGCAATGCATCTGATGTAAACCAGCCCTAAGCCCTTGTACACACGGTCGGATATTCCGATGGAAAATGTCCGATCGGACCGTGTTGTCAGATAATACGACAGTGTGTGGGCTCCATCAGACTGTTTCCGTCGGAATATCCGACGGACAAAGTTTTAGTGCTGGGCTATAAAACTTTTCGACAACATGATCCGATCGGACTTTGTCCGATCATGTGTAGAGAATTCCGATCAGACAAAGTGCCACGCATGCTCAGATCAAATTCCTAGACCAAGGCTATTGGCTACTAGCCTAAATGTAGTCCCGTCGTAACGAAATAACGTCATCACGTTCAGAACAATCGGATTTTCCAACAACTTTGTCCGACCGTGTGTACAAGGGCTTAGAGTTACAACAAAGAAAAAAAAAACGTTTGTTCCTTTTGGGATAAAGGTTTTATATAAACAAATTAAAGCTGATCATTCTAAGCACCCCTGTCAGTAGTAAATGGTTTGTTTCAACCCTCTGCTAAATCTGCAAGACCAACCCTGTCCTGTTGAAAAACAACAGACTCGCTGTTCAGATCACCAGGTGGAAATAAAGGGAAGAAATCCTACAAAAAAAAGGAAATGAATACCACCATTACATATAAGAATTTGTAAGCTTGGGGGGGGGTTAGTTAACATTTTTACCTTACACCTGTGCTTCTGCTTGCAGTGTCTGTCACCATCCTTCTAGTGAGATCCCGGGGAATGCTGAGTGGCTCCAATCTCACAAGATCTGGAGTACTTAGAATGGAAGGATGGTGACTTCACTACACTACAGAAGCCAGAGGAAAGGCAAGTATAATAAGTGACTATCTATAAAAAGTGCTGCACAACATTCATATAGTTGCGCATCAATTCCTTAAACCAAACAATTGATAAATACTATAACTATCTCAAAACAATAATGCATATATCACCACTCTTCAGTGAGTACCACCACCAGTCACTCTTTGTGCTCACCTTAGCACTTTGACCTTATATAGATCACCACTCGCTTTGCCCTTTAATGGGTCTTATATATAAAAAAGTGCAGCTCTAGATAAATATATATATATATATATATATATATATATATATATATAATATAATATATATATATATATATATATATATATATATGTGTATATATATATATATGTATATATACAGTACAGACCAAAAGTTTGGACACACCTTCTCATTCAAAGTGTTTTCTTTATTTTCATGACTATGAAAATTGTAGATTCACACTGAAGGCATCAAAACTATGAATTAACACATGTCCAATTATATACTGAACAAAAAAGTGTGAAACAACTGAAAATATGTCTTATATTCTAGGTTCTTCAAAGTAGTCACCTTTTGCTTTGATTACTGCTCCGCACACTCTTGGCATTCTGTTGATGAGCTTCAAGAGGTAGTCATCTGAAATGGCTTTCCAACAGTCTTGAAGGAGTTCCCAGAGATGCTTAGCACTTGTTGGCCCTTTTGCCTTCACTCTGCTGTCCAGCTCACCCCAAACCATCTCGATTGGGTTCAGGTCCGGTGACTGTGGAGGCCAGGTTCTCTGGCGCAGCACCCCATCACTCTCCTTCTTGGTCAAATAGCCCTTACACAGCCTGGAGCTGTGTTTGGGCTCATTGTCCTATTTGAAAAATAAATGATGGTCCAACTAAACGCAAACCGGATGGAATAGCATGCTGCTGCAAGATGCTGTGGTAGCCATGCTGGTTCAATATGCCTTCAATTTTGAATAAATCCCCAACAGTGTCACCAGCAAAGCACCCTAACACCATCACACCTCCTCCATGCTTCACGGTGGGAACCAGGCATGTAGAGTCCATCCGTTCACCTCTTCTGCGTCGCACAAAGACACGGTGGTTGGAACCAAACATCTCAAACTTGGACTCATCAGACCAAAGCACAGATTTCCACTGGTCTAATGTCCATTCCTTGTGTTCTTTAGCCCAAACAAGTCTCTTCTGCTTGTTGCCTGTCCTCAGCAGTGGTTTCCTAGCAGCTATTTTACTATGAAGGCCTGATTCACGCAGTCTCCTCTTAACAGTTGTTCTAGAGATGTGTCTGCTGCTAGAACTCTGTGTGGCATTGACCTGTTCTCTAATCTGAGCTGCTGTTAACCTGCGATTTCTGAGGCTGGTGACTCGGATGAACTTATCGTCCGCAGCAGAGGTGACTCTTGGTCTTCCTTTCCTGGGGCGGTCGTCATGTGAGCCAGTTTCTTTGTAGTGCTTGATGGTTTTTGCCACTGCACTTGGGTACCCTTTCAAAGTTTTCCCAATTGTTCGGACTGACTGACCTTCATTTCTTAAAGTAATGATGGCCACTCGTTTTTCTTTACTTAGCTGCTTTTTTCTTGCCATAATACAAATTCTAACAGTCTATTCAGTAGGACTATCAGCTGTGTACTGTATCCACCTCCTGCACAACACAACTGATGGTCTCAACCCCATTTATAAGGCTTGAAATCCCACTTATTAAACCTGACAGGGCATACCTGTCAAGTGAAAACCATTTCAGGTGACTACCTCTTGAAGCCCATCAACAGAATGCCAAGAGTGTGCGGAGCAGTAATCAAAGCAAAGGGTGGCTACTTTGAAGAACTTAGAATATAAGACAAATTTTCAGTTGTTTCACACTTTTTTGTTCAGTATGTAATTGGACATGTGTTAATTCATAGTTTTGATGCCTTCAGTGTGAATGTACAATTTTCATAGTCATGAAAATAAAGAAAACTCTTTGAATGAGAAGGTGTGTCCAAACTTTTGGTCTGTACTGTATACTAAGATACTAAGATTGTTACAGTATATATATATATATATATATATATATATATATTTCGCTGGTATTTTACCCGCTGTACTATTATTTTGTGAATTTTAGTTGGTCTGAAGCTGCAGTTTGGCTTAGGCTAATTATGATAAAGTTCTGGCTTCTGTACCAGTTTGGCTGGATTGTACTAGTTTCCACTTGGCCGTGGGTGTCGCTGCCACCACCGGTAAGTGTTGGGAATGCAACAAGCTAAATGTATTGGGTACCCTTTTGCTCAGAAACAGTCCGGTGGGAGTGGTCTACCCGCTGTGCATTCTGGGTAAGGGTACTTTCAGACCGGACCATTTTGCTGGTCAAAGACCAGACCACTTTTTGCGATTCGGCACTGCGTCGCTTTAACTGACAATTGCGCGGTCGTGCAACGTGGCTCCCAAACAAAATTGACCTCATTTTTTCCCCACAAATAGAGCTTTCTTTTGGTGGTATTTGATCACCCCTGCGGTTTTTATTTTTTGCGCTATAAACAAAAATAGAGCGACAATTTTGAAAAAAACGCATTATTTTTTACTTTTTGTTATAATAAATATCCCCCAAAAATATATAAAAAACATTTTTTTCCTTCAGTTTAGGCCGATACATATTCTTCTACATATTTTTGGTAAAAAAAATCGCAATAAGCGATTATTAATTGGTTTGCGCAAAAGTTATAGCGTTTACAAAATAGAGATAGTTTTATAGCATTTTTATTAATAATTTTTTATTATTTTTTTTTTTTACTAGTAATGGCGGCGATCAGCGATTTTTATTGTGACTGCGACATTATGGCGGACACATCGGACATTTTTGACACATTTTTGGGACCACTGTCATTTATACAGTAATCACTGCTATATAAATGCAGTGATTCCTGTGTAAATGACACTGGCAGTGAAAGGGTTAACCAGTGGGTGGCAGTGTAGGGGTTAAGTGTTCCTAGGGGTGTGTTACTAACTGTGGGGGGGTTGGGCTTTCATTTAGTGAACACTGATCTCTGCTCCAATCACATGGAGCAGAGATCAGCGTCACTAGTTGCTAGGCAGAATGGAGAAATGCTGTTTACACGGCATTTCCTCCATTCAGCTGTCCCGTGAGACGAACGCGGGTATGCCCGTGGTGATCGAGTCCGCGGGTCCCGCGTCCGGACTCACGGGGGTCCCGGCCAGCGCGGGAGCGCGCAGCCGGCGGCACGCTCCCGTTGGCAGGGCGGCATTGAAGATTGGACGTACATGTACGCCAATATGCCTGCCCGTGCCATTCTGTCGACGTACATCGTCGTGCGCTGGTCGGGAAGTGGTTAAGGTACCGACGCCATTTCCTGGGGTTCGTTTTTCCCCACCTCATGGCCCTCCTGGCCGGCTGGCCTGAGGCTTCCCAACTGAAGCGTGGGCCCAGAGGTTCTGGGACCTACTGATCCAGAGATGCTGTCTTGCCTGAGGGGAGAAGCCAAGCAACTGGAGGATCCAGGGGAAGACTTTTCTGAAGAGGGCCAAGCAATAAAGCTGGTGCCTCATGGAAGAGCCTGGAGACTCAGTTGGAGGATGCATCCTGGGTTGTCTACCACACAGTATCGCCGGGTCGGTTGAAAGAATCAGGTACTGTGCAGAACCTCTTTAATTTTGCAACCAGAAGCTTATTGTGCCTTCCTATGGCAGAGGATTGCATAACAAGATCGCTAAACTTATCAAGTCTGTGGCAGAGACTTTGAGCATATGATCGGCTGCTAGGTCGGTGAGAGAGGCCTGTCTGGTGGTTGCTAGATCCAGCTTGTGGAAATCGTTTGTCCTCTGGATCAAGGAAATACCTTTAACCCGCAAAACTATAAAGGTACCTGAATTCCCCTTATCCTCTACCCCTCTATTGCAAAAGTGTGTGTTTTTGTTAAATAAACATCCAGAAAAAGGACTAAGTGTTGGAGTTAATATTATTTAATCCACTCTACAACGGGACCCCTAAGACGGACACATTGAGCAGGTGAGGTAACGGTAAGCCCAACAAAAACCAGTAGCTTCTTTGGGGGTCAGTGCTACATATATATACAAATATATCATCAAAATGAATTTAAAATGAATTCAAAATAAAAATGAATTAAATTAATTGTGCATGTGACCTTGATTTATATCAAAACAATGTGAACCATAAAAGGGATAGAAACCACAACACTGGAATCCTTGGGTGCTTTCTCCAACAGGCGATCCCCAACCGTCACAAAGAGGATATCCTCCTCACAGGTGTCCGTGCAGGCTCCAAAGTGCTCACCTCCAAAGTAGTGGGTACACATCAGCAAAGTATTCACTCCATAGAGATCATGTGCACCCGCTGGGGTTCTGATAACAGGAGACCGCTGTTTTAGCCTTCCAATGCCGCTTACTGCGATAAAATACACTCAAAAAATTAGTGCACTAATCCTCAGTAGTGCACCACCTAAAACAGAAAATTTAAATATATACTGAATAGGTACATGTCCCCCTTAAGGGTAAGACCACAGCATCACATGTCAGTTGTATCCAGTCCTTCCTATCCCTCCCTCTCTCTTCTTTCGAGATGCACTGTATTTGCCTGTTTTCTCCCAATTCTCTGAGGATTGCAGCAATTTATCGGCCTCCTGGACCAGACTTCGCTGCCTGGCTACCCTACTTTCTCTCCTCTGAAATACCTACTCTCATTCTTAGTGACTGTCAATGGTAACAGCCCAACTGCAGCTCAACTTCTTAACTTAACCTCATCTTTTCACCTAACCCAATGGACACACACTTCCAGTCACTCCAATGGTAATACCCTCGACCTTGTATTCTCCCATCTCTGCACTCCTGGCAACCTCACCAACACCCCCTTTCCTCTCTCTGTTTACAACCTCATCAGTTTCACTCTATCCTTGCATCCAACCACCCATCCCTCCAAGCAGCAAACAGTTACTTGTAGAAACCTTTGCCACATTAACCCTTATATTGTTAATTCTGCTACTGGCCACCTATATGACATAATCTCTCCCCTGTCCTGTCCTGACCTGGCTACTTCGTCTACAACAGCTCATTATCACTGGACGAACTTGCTCCTCTAAGTACACGCAGAATCAGGCCCCCACTATTACAACCCTGGCAAACTGACAACACTAGAAATCTCAAGAGACTCAAGGACTTCACTCTATATAAATCTGCCCTCCTGAGACACAATTTCTGCCTCCATGCTGCCAAACAAGCCTACTTTGTCTCTCTCATTAATATCTTGTCATCCAGTCCTCATCGACTCTTCTCAACCTTTAACTCTCTGCTTCGTTCCCCGCCCCTTCTACCCACTAACTCACTCACTGCCCAAGAGATTGCCAATCACTTCAAAGACAAGATTTATGCAATACGTGAAGACACCTCCACTGTGCATACATCTTCTCCACTCAACATACCTGGCCTAACAGCACAGTCAACACTCTCCTCTTTTGAACTGGCCGCTACTGAAGAGGTTACAAAACTTTTCTCAGATGCCCACCGAAGCAATTGTCCCCTGGATCCTATTCCCTCACAACTTCTACGGTCACACTTTCCTTCTATTTTATGCTCCCTCACTCACATCTTCAATCTCTCCCTCTCTAGTGGCACCTTCCCCTCCCCTCTAAAACATGCACAGATCACTCCCATTCTTAAAAAGCCCTCACTTGACCCTACCAACCTGAACAACTTAAGACCCATCTCATTGCTCCCATTCACTTCTAAACGTGAATGCTTAGTCTACAACCATCTTAGCTCCTACCTCAGTGAAAGTAATGTTCTTGACTCCTTACAGTCTGGCTTTCACTCGCAGCACTCTACAGAAACTGTCTTACTAAAACTCACTAACGATTTACTAACTGCTAAAACCAATGGCCACTACTCCATACTCCTACTGCTTGACCTCTCTACGGCCTTTGATACTGTTGACCACCCACTCCTTCTCAATAAACTCAGTTTCCCTTGGCCTCCAAGATTCTGCTGTATCCTGGTTCTCCTCCTAACTATCACAATGTCTCCTCCTCTCCGTTGCCCCTTACTGTGGGGTCCCCCAAGGCTCTGTTCTTGGACCCCTTCTCTTCTCTATCTACAACTTCTCCCTTGGTCACTTGATCCCACTGGCATATCAGCATGGATGTCACACTACCTCCTTAAACTAAATCTCTCTAAAACCGAGCTGGTAATATTCCCCCCTGCCCATGCCCCCCTCCATGACTTTTCCATCAAAATCAATAATGCAACCATCAATCTCTCCCCTCATGCTAGGGTACTAGTTGTAATCCTAGACTCTTTTATCATTGACCTACCTCTCCATAGGCTATACACTCTTCAGGCTATCATGAATGCTGCTGCCGGACTTATCCATCTTACCAATCACTCAGTGTCTGTCACCCCTCTCTGCCATTCCCTACACTGGCTCCTGATTGCCCAGAGAATTAAATTCAAAATACTAACCACAACATGCAAAGTCATTTACAATTCTTCCCCGAGCTACATCACCAATCTTATCTCCAAATATCACCTCTGCGCTCCTCTCAAGACCAGGGCCGTCTTTAATACTGAATGGACCCTGGGCAAAATTTTTCTTGGGGCCCTCCCATGCAATTTCACTCGCCACCTGCTCTGAGACATACAATAAATAGCAGCTAAACTTAAAATCAGTTTACTGTATCAGATCAGGCAGCAATTGCGATTGGTTGCCAGCAGTTAAGGCATATCATTACTGCTTACTGACTGGTTGCTAGAGGTTACAGCACACATTACGGCTCACCGATTGGTTGCTAGATGTTACAGCACATCATCTCCTCACTGCAGGGGTGCATGATATACATATGAATGCTGCCTTTATTATATTTATATCAATGCCGCTGCCCGCAGCTATTTACTTAGTATCGTCGCCGTTATTTACATATGAATGCAGGTTATTTACATGTAAACACAGGGCCTGCAGGTGAGTCATATGTACACAACAATAGGGCAGAGCTGGGCAGCATTAGTACCAGCACTTCACACTGAGATATCGGGACACAGCACAGGACTAAAACTTCAAGGGACAGGGAATTTAAACCTGGATAGTTGGCAAGTGTGAGGCAGCTGTTTTGGGCCCCACAACAATGACAGGGCCCAGGGCAGCTGCCCCTTTTGCCCTGCCTTAAAGACGGCCCTGCTCAAGACCTCCTAATATCAAGCTCCTTCCCATGCTCGTCTCTAGGATTTCTTCAGAGCCTCTTCAATCCTCTGGAAACGCTCTACCTCAACCTGTCCGGCTATCTCCTACTCTAGTTGCCTTCAGGCAATCCCTGAAAACTCATCTCTTCAGGGAAGCCTATCACACCTCCTGCTAACCTTTTACCACTTCCATCAGCTCATTCCCCACAGTTACAACCTTTTGTACCACCTGCCCCACCGTATTAGAGTGTAAGCTAATCCTCTTGTATTGTATAATGTCTCCCTTTTATATTGTAAAGTGCTGCGTAAACTGTTGGCGCAATATACATTTTGTATAATAATAATAATATTATTAATTACAGCTGCTCCCCTCAAAGTATAGACAGTGCTAACTTAAGTGGTTGAAAACAGTGGTAGAGGCCGCTAGTGATAAAGTGCTATAAACATAATTTGTAAACAATTCTAACGTGTGATAAACATGCATGTTCAACTTAGCTTTCCATACAAATAAACACTTTTTTAGTGGCTGCTTACATTCAAAAATGCCTTCTCCTGGCACTGAGGATAACCGCATATGACACTAGTGGCTTCCTGATGACATTGTAAAATGAAACGTACGTTGAGGCACATTTTGGTCACGTCACTTCCGAGTCCCAAACTTCCGGTTTATCAACCTATGGCAATGGAACGCACGCTGACCCACGAGTGCAGGCCGGGTGGCTGATGATTCCTGCCTAGTGTCATATGCGGTTATCCTCATTGCTGGGAGAAGGCACTTTTGAATGTAAGCAATTTGTTTTTATGGCATTTTAATAAACAATTTTACGCTATGGTACCTTTTATATCTTGTCTGACCTTCTTTTTAACTAAAAGAGTCATATTCTTCTGGTGAGTAGGAAATCTTAATCAGACACATCGGGTGTAATCTGCAGAGACTACTGCCTTATGGTGATGGTGTTATGATGGGCAATTCATCACTGAAGAATTTATGGACTTTTGATGGACTGTTTTTATTAATTTATAGTACAGTATTCACAATTTTCTGAGCATGGTCCACTTTAAATAATGTTTATTAAGTTGAACATGCATCTTTTTCACACATGTTGAAATTGTTTACAAATTATGTTTAAAGATCCTTCCTGGTGGCATGATGACATCACCAAGCTTCCCACTGACTCGTTTCATCGCTTCCTGTGACTTCTTCCAAAGGAAAACAGAACATTGTCACCTTGATGAAGTATATACATGTTTGCTGTGAGGCTAATTTATGTGGGAATACAGTAGTAAGTAGTAATAATAGTAGTAATTTGTATCAACGTTCTGAATATTTGGAGATAGAGTGATACCTCGGCTTGCGAATAACGCGGTATACAAGCATTTGCAAGATGAGCTATATATTTTTTTTAAAATCCTGACTTGATT